>NC_135439.1:26779016-27085086 GCF_051991255.1 Vanacampus margaritifer | reverse complement strand
GTGCTTATGCTCATTTTTAAGATTTTGACATTTTCACCTAAAGTGCACAATCAGGCTGAAAACGCATTTAAAGCAATAAAAAGTTCATTTTGGCTCTCACACCTAAACTAAACGTTGTAGACTCAAAATTTTTGCTGTATTTAGTGTATTCTAGCATCCTGAAGATGATTCCAGCATTAATTTCATTGTGCTTATGCTCATTTTGAAGATTTTGACATTTTCACCTTAAGTGTACAATCAGGGGCTGAAAACGCGTTTAAAGCAATAAAAAGTTCATTTTGGCTCTCACACCTAAACTAAACGTTGTAGACTCAAAATTTTTGCTGTATTTAGTGTATTCTAGCATTCTGAAGATGATTCCAGCATTAATTTCATTGTGCTTATGCTCATTTTTAAGATTTTGACATTTTCACCTAAAGTGCACAATCAGGCTGAAAACGCATTTAAAGCAATAAAAAGTTCATTTTGGCTCTCACACCTAAACTAAACGTTGTAGACTCAAAATTTTTGCTGTATTTAGTGTATTCTAGCATCCTGAAGATGATTCCAGCATTAATTTCATTGTGCTTATGCTCATTTTGAAGATTTTGACATTTTCACCTTAAGTGTACAATCAGGGGCTGAAAACGCGTTTAAAGCAATAAAAAGTTCATTTTGGCTCTCACACCTAAACTAAACGTTGTAGACTCAAAATTTTTGCTGTATTCAGTGTATTCTAGCATCCTGAAGATGATTCCAGCATTAATTTCATCGTGCTTATGCTCATTTTGAAGATTTTGACATTTTCACCTAAAGTGTACAATCAGGCTGAAAACGCATTTAAAGCAATAAAAAGTTCATTTTGGCTCACACACCTAAAATAAACGTTGTAGACTCAAAATTTTTGCTGTATTTAGTGTATTCTAGCATCCTGAAGATGATTCCAGCATTAATTTCATTGTGCTTATGCTCATTTTGAAGATTTTGACATTTTCACCTTAAGTGTACAATCAGGGGCTGAAAACGCGTTTAAAGCAATAAAAAGTTCATTTTGGCTCTCACACCTAAACTAAACGTTGTAGACTCAAAATTTTTGCTGTATTTAGTGTATTCTAGCATCCTGAAGATGATTCCAGCATTAATTTTATTGTGCTTATGCTCATTTTTAAGATTTTGACATTTTCACCTAAAGTGCACAATCAGGCTGAAAACGCATTTAAAGCAATAAAAAGTTCATTTTGGCTCTCACACCTAAACTAAACGTTGTAGACTCAAAATTTTTGCTGTATTTAGTGTATTCTAGCATCCTGAAGATGATTCCAGCATTAATTTCATTGTGCTTATGCTCATTTTGAAGATTTTGACATTTTCACCTTAAGTGTACAATCAGGGGCTGAAAACGCGTTTAAAGCAATAAAAAGTTCATTTTGGCTCTCACACCTAAAATAAACGTTGTAGACTCAAAATTTTTGCTGTATTTAGTGTATTCTAGCATCCTGAAGATGATTCCAGCATTAATTTAATTGTGCTTATGCTCATTTTTAAGATTTTGACATTTTCACCTAAAGTGCACAATCAGGCTGAAAACGCATTTAAAGCAATAAAAAGTTCATTTTGGCTCTCACACCTAAACTAAACGTTGTAGACTCAAAATTTTTGCTGTATTTAGTGTATTCTAGCATCCTGAAGATGATTCCAGCATTAATTTCATTGTGCTTATGCTCATTTTGAAGATTTTGACATTTTCACCTTAAGTGTACAATCAGGGGCTGAAAACGCGTTTAAAGCAATAAAAAGTTCATTTTGGCTCTCACACCTAAACTAAACGTTGTAGACTCAAAATTTTTGCTGTATTTAGTGTATTCTAGCATCCTGAAGATGATTCCAGCATTAATTTCATTGTGCTTATGCTCATTTTTAAGATTTTGACATTTTCACCTAAAGTGCACAATCAGGCTGAAAACGCATTTAAAGCAATAAAAAGTTCATTTTGGCTCTCACACCTAAACTAAACGTTGTAGACTCAAAATTTTTGCTGTATTTAGTGTATTCTAGCATCCTGAAGATGATTCCAGCATTAATTTCATTGTGCTTATGCTCATTTTGAAGATTTTGACATTTTCACCTTACGTGTACAATCAGGGGCTGAAAACGCGTTTAAAGCAATAAAAAGTTCATTTTGGCTCTCACACCTAAACTAAACGTTGTAGACTCAAAATTTTTGCTGTATTCAGTGTATTCTAGCATCCTGAAGATGATTCCAGCATTAATTTCATCGTGCTTATGCTCATTTTGAAGATTTTGACATTTTCACCTAAAGTGCACAATCAGGCTGAAAACGCATTTAAAGCAATAAAAAGTTCATTTTGGCTCACACACCTAAAATAAACGTTGTAGACTCAAAATTTTTGCTGTATTTAGTGTATTCTAGCATCCTGAAGATGATTCCAGCATTAATTTCATTGTGCTTATGCTCATTTTTAAGATTTTGACATTTTCACCTAAAGTGCACAATCAGGCTGAAAACGCATTTAAAGCAATAAAAAGTTCATTTTGGCTCTCACACCTAAACTAAACGTTGTAGACTCAAAATTTTTGCTGTATTTAGTGTATTCTAGCATCCTGAAGATAATTCCAGCATTAATTTTATTGTGCTTATGCTCATTTTTAAGATTTTGACATTTTCACCTAAAGTGCACAATCAGGCTGAAAACGCATTTAAAGCAATAAAAAGTTCATTTTGGCTCTCACACCTAAAATAAACGTTGTAGACTCAAAATTTTTGCTGTATTTAGTGTATTCTAGCATCCTGAAGATGATTCCAGCAATAATTTAATTGTGCTTATGCTCATTTTTAAGATTTTGACATTTTCACCTAAAGTGCACAATCAGGCTGAAAACGCATTTAAAGCAATAAAAAGTTCATTTTGGCTCTCACACCTAAACTAAACGTTGTAGACTCAAAATTTTTGCTGTATTTAGTGTATTCTAGCATCCTGAAGATGATTCCAGCATTAATTTCATTGTGCTTATGCTCATTTTGAAGATTTTGACATTTTCACCTTAAGTGTACAATCAGGGGCTGAAAACGCGTTTAAAGCAATAAAAAGTTCATTTTGGCTCTCACACCTAAACTAAACGTTGTAGACTCAAAATTTTTGCTGTATTTAGTGTATTCTAGCATCCTGAAGATGATTCCAGCATTAATTTCATTGTGCTTATGCTCATTTTTAAGATTTTGACATTTTCACCTAAAGTCCACAATCAGGCTGAAAACGCATTTAAAGCAATAAAAAGTTCATTTTGGCTCTCACACCTAAACTAAACGTTGTAGACTCAAAATTTTTGCTGTATTTAGTGTATTCTAGCATCCTGAAGATGATTCCAGCATTAATTTCATTGTGCTTATGCTCATTTTGAAGATTTTGACATTTTCACCTTAAGTGTACAATCAGGGGCTGAAAACGCGTTTAAAGCAATAAAAAGTTCATTTTGGCTCTCACACCTAAACTAAACGTTGTAGACTCAAAATTTTTGCTGTATTCAGTGTATTCTAGCATCCTGAAGATGATTCCAGCATTAATTTCATCGTGCTTATGCTCATTTTGAAGATTTTGACATTTTCACCTAAAGTGCACAATCAGGCTGAAAACGCATTTAAAGCAATAAAAAGTTCATTTTGGCTCACACACCTAAAATAAACGTTGTAGACTCAAAATTTTTGCTGTATTTAGTGTATTCTAGCATCCTGAAGATGATTCCAGCATTAATTTCATTGTGCTTATGCTCATTTTTAAGATTTTGACATTTTCACCTAAAGTGCACAATCAGGCTGAAAACGCATTTAAAGCAATAAAAAGTTCATTTTGGCTCTCACACCTAAACTAAACGTTGTAGACTCAAAATTTTTGCTGTATTTAGTGTATTCTAGCATCCTGAAGATAATTCCAGCATTAATTTTATTGTGCTTATGCTCATTTTTAAGATTTTGACATTTTCACCTAAAGTGCACAATCAGGCTGAAAACGCATTTAAAGCAATAAAAAGTTTATTTTGGCTCTCACACCTAAACTAAACGTTGTAGACTCAAAATTTTTGCTGTATTTAGTGTATTCTAGCATCCTGAAGATGATTCCAGCATTAATTTCATTGTGCTTATGCTCATTTTGAAGATTTTGACATTTTCACCTTAAGTGTACAATCAGGGGCTGAAAACGCGTTTAAAGCAATAAAAAGTTCATTTTGGCTCTCACACCTAAAATAAACGTTGTAGACTCAAAATTTTTGCTGTATTTAGTGTATTCTAGCATCCTGAAGATGATTCCAGCATTAATTTAATTGTGCTTATGCTCATTTTTAAGATTTTGACATTTTCACCTTAAGTGCACAATCAGGCTGAAAACGCATTTAAAGCAATAAAAAGTTCATTTTGGCTCTCACACCTAAACTAAACGTTGTAGACTCAAAATTTTTGCTGTATTTAGTGTATTCTAGCATCCTGAAGATGATTCCAGCATTAATTTCATTGTGCTTATGCTCATTTTGAAGATTTTGACATTTTCACCTTAAGTGTACAATCGGGCTGAAAACGCGTTTAAAGCAATAAAAAGTTCATTTTGGCTCTCACACCTAAACTAAACGTTGTAGACTCAAAATTTTTGCTGTATTTAGTGTATTCTAGCATTCTGAAGATGATTCCAGCATTAATTTCATAGTGCTTATGCTCATTTTTAAGATTTTGACATTTTCACCTAAAGTGCACAATCAGGCTGAAAACGCATTTAAAGCAATAAAAAGTTCATTTTGGCTCTCACACCTAAACTAAACGTTGTAGACTCAAAATTTTTGCTGTATTTAGTGTATTCTAGCATCCTGAAGATGATTCCAGCATTAATTTCATTGTGCTTATGCTCATTTTGAAGATTTTGACATTTTCACCTTAAGTGTACAATCAGGGGCTGAAAACGCGTTTAAAGCAATAAAAAGTTTATTTTGGCTCTCACACCTAAACTAAACGTTGTAGACTCAAAATTTTTGCTGTATTCAGTGTATTCTAGCATCCTGAAGATGATTCCAGCATTAATTTCATCGTGCTTATGCTCATTTTGAAGGTTTTGACATTTTCACCTAAAGTGCACAATCAGGCTGAAAACGCATTTAAAGCAATAAAAAGTTCATTTTGGCTCACACACCTAAAATAAACGTTGTAGACTCAAAATTTTTGCTGTATTTAGTGTATTCTAGCATCCTGAAGATGATTCCAGCATTAATTTCATTGTGCTTATGCTCATTTTGAAGATTTTGACATTTTCACCTTAAGTGTACAATCAGGGGCTGAAAACGCGTTTAAAGCAATAAAAAGTTCATTTTGGCTCTCACACCTAAACTAAACGTTGTAGACTCAAAATTTTTGCTGTATTTAGTGTATTCTAGCATCCTGAAGATGATTCCAGCATTAATTTCATTGTGCTTATGCTCATTTTTAAGATTTTGACATTTTCACCTTAAGTGCACAATCAGGCTGAAAACGCATTTAAAGCAATAAAAAGTTCATTTTGGCTCTCACACCTAAACTAAACGTTGTAGACTCAAAATTTTTGCTGTATTTAGTGTATTCTAGCATCCTGAAGATGATTCCAGCATTAATTTCATTGTGCTTATGCTCATTTTGAAGATTTTGACATTTTCACCTTAAGTGTACAATCAGGGGCTGAAAACGCGTTTAAAGCAATAAAAAGTTCATTTTGGCTCTCACACCTAAACTAAACGTTGTAGACTCAAAATTTTTGCTGTATTCAGTGTATTCTAGCATCCTGAAGATGATTCCAGCATTAATTTCATCGTGCTTATGCTCATTTTGAAGATTTTGACATTTTCACCTAAAGTGCACAATCAGGCTGAAAACGCATTTAAAGCAATAAAAAGTTCATTTTGGCTCACACACCTAAAATAAACGTTGTAGACTCAAAATTTTTGCTGTATTTAGTGTATTCTAGCATCCTGAAGATGATTCCAGCATTAATTTCATTGTGCTTATGCTCATTTTTAAGATTTTGACATTTTCACCTAAAGTGCACAATCAGGCTGAAAACGCATTTAAAGCAATAAAAAGTTCATTTTGGCTCTCACACCTAAACTAAACGTTGTAGACTCAAAATTTTTGCTGTATTTAGTGTATTCTAGCATCCTGAAGATAATTCCAGCATTAATTTTATTGTGCTTATGCTCATTTTTAAGATTTTGACATTTTCACCTAAAGTGCACAATCAGGCTGAAAACGCATTTAAAGCAATAAAAAGTTCATTTTGGCTCTCACACCTAAACTAAACGTTGTAGACTCAAAATTTTTGCTGTATTTAGTGTATTCTAGCATCCTGAAGATGATTCCAGCATTAATTTCATTGTGCTTATGCTCATTTTGAAGATTTTGACATTTTCACCTTAAGTGTACAATCAGGGGCTGAAAACGCGTTTAAAGCAATAAAAAGTTCATTTTGGTTCTCACACCTAAAATAAACGTTGTAGACTCAAAATTTTTGCTGTATTTAGTGTATTCTAGCATCCTGAAGATGATTCCAGCATTAATTTAATTGTGCTTATGCTCATTTTTAAGATTTTGACATTTTCACCTAAAGTGCACAATCAGGCTGAAAACGCATTTAAAGCAATAAAAAGTTCATTTTGGCTCTCACACCTAAACTAAACGTTGTAGACTCAAAATTTTTGCTGTATTTAGTGTATTCTAGCATCCTGAAGATGATTCCAGCATTAATTTCATTGTGCTTATGCTCATTTTGAAGATTTTGACATTTTCACCTTAAGTGTACAATCGGGCTGAAAACGCGTTTAAAGCAATAAAAAGTTCATTTTGGCTCTCACACCTAAACTAAACGTTGTAGACTCAAAATTTTTGCTGTATTTAGTGTATTCTAGCATCCTGAAGATGATTCCAGCATTAATTTCATTGTGCTTATGCTCATTTTTAAGATTTTGACATTTTCACCTAAAGTGCACAATCAGGCTGAAAACGCATTTAAAGCAATAAAAAGTTCATTTTGGCTCTCACACCTAAACTAAACGTTGTAGACTCAAAATTTTTGCTGTATTTAGTGTATTCTAGCATCCTGAAGATGATTCCAGCATTAATTTTATTGTGCTTATGCTCATTTTGAAGATTTTGACATTTTCACCTTAAGTGTACAATCAGGGGCTGAAAACGCGTTTAAAGCAATAAAAAGTTCATTTTGGCTCTCACACCTAAACTAAACGTTGTAGACTCAAAATTTTTGCTGTATTTAGTGTATTCTAGCATCCTGAAGATGATTCCAGCATTAATTTCATTGTGCTTATGCTCATTTTGAAGATTTTGACATTTTCACCTTAAGTGTACAATCAGGGGCTGAAAACGCGTTTAAAGCAATAAAAAGTTCATTTTGGCTCTCACACCTAAAATAAACGTTGTAGACTCAAAATTTTTGCTGTATTTAGTGTATTCTAGCATCCTGAAGATGATTCCAGCATTAATTTAATTGTGCTTATGCTCATTTTTAAGATTTTGACATTTTCACCTAAAGTGCACAATCAGGCTGAAAACGCATTTAAAGCAATAAAAAGTTCATTTTGGCTCTCACACCTAAACTAAACGTTGTAGACTCAAAATTTTTGCTGTATTTAGTGTATTCTAGCATCCTGAAGATGATTCCAGCATTAATTTCATTGTGCTTATGCTCATTTTGAAGATTTTGACATTTTCACCTTAAGTGTACAATCAGGGGCTGAAAACGCGTTTAAAGCAATAAAAAGTTCATTTTGGCTCTCACACCTAAACTAAACGTTGTAGACTCAAAATTTTTGCTGTATTTAGTGTATTCTAGCATCCTGAAGATGATTCCAGCATTAATTTCATTGTGCTTATGCTCATTTTTAAGATTTTGACATTTTCACCTAAAGTGCACAATCAGGCTGAAAACGCATTTAAAGCAATAAAAAGTTCATTTTGGCTCTCACACCTAAACTAAACGTTGTAGACTCAAAATTTTTGCTGTATTTAGTGTATTCTAGCATCCTGAAGATGATTCCAGCATTAATTTCATTGTGCTTATGCTCATTTTGAAGATTTTGACATTTTCACCTTACGTGTACAATCAGGGGCTGAAAACGCGTTTAAAGCAATAAAAAAATCATTTTGGCTCTCACACCTAAACTAAACGTTGTAGACTCAAAATTTTTGCTGTATTCAGTGTATTCTAGCATCCTGAAGATGATTCCAGCATTAATTTCATCGTGCTTATGCTCATTTTGAAGATTTTGACATTTTCACCTAAAGTGCACAATCAGGCTGAAAACGCATTTAAAGCAATAAAAAGTTCATTTTGGCTCACACACCTAAAATAAACGTTGTAGACTCAAAATTTTTGCTGTATTTAGTGTATTCTAGCATCCTGAAGATGATTCCAGCATTAATTTCATTGTGCTTATGCTCATTTTTAAGATTTTGACATTTTCACCTAAAGTGCACAATCAGGCTGAAAACGCATTTAAAGCAATAAAAAGTTCATTTTGGCTCTCACACCTAAACTAAACGTTGTAGACTCAAAATTTTTGCTGTATTTAGTGTATTCTAGCATCCTGAAGATAATTCCAGCATTAATTTTATTGTGCTTATGCTCATTTTTAAGATTTTGACATTTTCACCTAAAGTGCACAATCAGGCTGAAAACGCATTTAAAGCAATAAAAAGTTCATTTTGGCTCTCACACCTAAAATAAACGTTGTAGACTCAAAATTTTTGCTGTATTTAGTGTATTCTAGCATCCTGAAGATGATTCCAGCAATAATTTAATTGTGCTTATGCTCATTTTTAAGATTTTGACATTTTCACCTAAAGTGCACAATCAGGCTGAAAACGCATTTAAAGCAATAAAAAGTTCATTTTGGCTCTCACACCTAAACTAAACGTTGTAGACTCAAAATTTTTGCTGTATTTAGTGTATTCTAGCATCCTGAAGATGATTCCAGCATTAATTTCATTGTGCTTATGCTCATTTTGAAGATTTTGACATTTTCACCTTAAGTGTACAATCAGGGGCTGAAAACGCGTTTAAAGCAATAAAAAGTTCATTTTGGCTCTCACACCTAAACTAAACGTTGTAGACTCAAAATTTTTGCTGTATTTAGTGTATTCTAGCATCCTGAAGATGATTCCAGCATTAATTTCATTGTGCTTATGCTCATTTTTAAGATTTTGACATTTTCACCTAAAGTCCACAATCAGGCTGAAAACGCATTTAAAGCAATAAAAAGTTCATTTTGGCTCTCACACCTAAACTAAACGTTGTAGACTCAAAATTTTTGCTGTATTTAGTGTATTCTAGCATCCTGAAGATGATTCCAGCATTAATTTCATTGTGCTTATGCTCATTTTGAAGATTTTGACATTTTCACCTTAAGTGTACAATCAGGGGCTGAAAACGCGTTTAAAGCAATAAAAAGTTCATTTTGGCTCTCACACCTAAACTAAACGTTGTAGACTCAAAATTTTTGCTGTATTCAGTGTATTCTAGCATCCTGAAGATGATTCCAGCATTAATTTCATCGTGCTTATGCTCATTTTGAAGATTTTGACATTTTCACCTAAAGTGCACAATCAGGCTGAAAACGCATTTAAAGCAATAAAAAGTTCATTTTGGCTCACACACCTAAAATAAACGTTGTAGACTCAAAATTTTTGCTGTATTTAGTGTATTCTAGCATCCTGAAGATGATTCCAGCATTAATTTCATTGTGCTTATGCTCATTTTTAAGATTTTGACATTTTCACCTAAAGTGCACAATCAGGCTGAAAACGCATTTAAAGCAATAAAAAGTTCATTTTGGCTCTCACACCTAAACTAAACGTTGTAGACTCAAAATTTTTGCTGTATTTAGTGTATTCTAGCATCCTGAAGATAATTCCAGCATTAATTTTATTGTGCTTATGCTCATTTTTAAGATTTTGACATTTTCACCTAAAGTGCACAATCAGGCTGAAAACGCATTTAAAGCAATAAAAAGTTTATTTTGGCTCTCACACCTAAACTAAACGTTGTAGACTCAAAATTTTTGCTGTATTTAGTGTATTCTAGCATCCTGAAGATGATTCCAGCATTAATTTCATTGTGCTTATGCTCATTTTGAAGATTTTGACATTTTCACCTTAAGTGTACAATCAGGGGCTGAAAACGCGTTTAAAGCAATAAAAAGTTCATTTTGGCTCTCACACCTAAAATAAACGTTGTAGACTCAAAATTTTTGCTGTATTTAGTGTATTCTAGCATCCTGAAGATGATTCCAGCATTAATTTAATTGTGCTTATGCTCATTTTTAAGATTTTGACATTTTCACCTTAAGTGCACAATCAGGCTGAAAACGCATTTAAAGCAATAAAAAGTTCATTTTGGCTCTCACACCTAAACTAAACGTTGTAGACTCAAAATTTTTGCTGTATTTAGTGTATTCTAGCATCCTGAAGATGATTCCAGCATTAATTTCATTGTGCTTATGCTCATTTTGAAGATTTTGACATTTTCACCTTAAGTGTACAATCGGGCTGAAAACGCGTTTAAAGCAATAAAAAGTTCATTTTGGCTCTCACACCTAAACTAAACGTTGTAGACTCAAAATTTTTGCTGTATTTAGTGTATTCTAGCATTCTGAAGATGATTCCAGCATTAATTTCATAGTGCTTATGCTCATTTTTAAGATTTTGACATTTTCACCTAAAGTGCACAATCAGGCTGAAAACGCATTTAAAGCAATAAAAAGTTCATTTTGGCTCTCACACCTAAACTAAACGTTGTAGACTCAAAATTTTTGCTGTATTTAGTGTATTCTAGCATCCTGAAGATGATTCCAGCATTAATTTCATTGTGCTTATGCTCATTTTGAAGATTTTGACATTTTCACCTTAAGTGTACAATCAGGGGCTGAAAACGCGTTTAAAGCAATAAAAAGTTTATTTTGGCTCTCACACCTAAACTAAACGTTGTAGACTCAAAATTTTTGCTGTATTCAGTGTATTCTAGCATCCTGAAGATGATTCCAGCATTAATTTCATCGTGCTTATGCTCATTTTGAAGGTTTTGACATTTTCACCTAAAGTGCACAATCAGGCTGAAAACGCATTTAAAGCAATAAAAAGTTCATTTTGGCTCACACACCTAAAATAAACGTTGTAGACTCAAAATTTTTGCTGTATTTAGTGTATTCTAGCATCCTGAAGATGATTCCAGCATTAATTTCATTGTGCTTATGCTCATTTTGAAGATTTTGACATTTTCACCTTAAGTGTACAATCAGGGGCTGAAAACGCGTTTAAAGCAATAAAAAGTTCATTTTGGCTCTCACACCTAAACTAAACGTTGTAGACTCAAAATTTTTGCTGTATTTAGTGTATTCTAGCATCCTGAAGATGATTCCAGCATTAATTTCATTGTGCTTATGCTCATTTTTAAGATTTTGACATTTTCACCTTAAGTGCACAATCAGGCTGAAAACGCATTTAAAGCAATAAAAAGTTCATTTTGGCTCTCACACCTAAACTAAACGTTGTAGACTCAAAATTTTTGCTGTATTTAGTGTATTCTAGCATCCTGAAGATGATTCCAGCATTAATTTCATTGTGCTTATGCTCATTTTGAAGATTTTGACATTTTCACCTTAAGTGTACAATCAGGGGCTGAAAACGCGTTTAAAGCAATAAAAAGTTCATTTTGGCTCTCACACCTAAACTAAACGTTGTAGACTCAAAATTTTTGCTGTATTCAGTGTATTCTAGCATCCTGAAGATGATTCCAGCATTAATTTCATCGTGCTTATGCTCATTTTGAAGATTTTGACATTTTCACCTAAAGTGCACAATCAGGCTGAAAACGCATTTAAAGCAATAAAAAGTTCATTTTGGCTCACACACCTAAAATAAACGTTGTAGACTCAAAATTTTTGCTGTATTTAGTGTATTCTAGCATCCTGAAGATGATTCCAGCATTAATTTCATTGTGCTTATGCTCATTTTTAAGATTTTGACATTTTCACCTAAAGTGCACAATCAGGCTGAAAACGCATTTAAAGCAATAAAAAGTTCATTTTGGCTCTCACACCTAAACTAAACGTTGTAGACTCAAAAATTTTGCTGTATTTAGTGTATTCTAGCATCCTGAAGATAATTCCAGCATTAATTTTATTGTGCTTATGCTCATTTTTAAGATTTTGACATTTTCACCTAAAGTGCACAATCAGGCTGAAAACGCATTTAAAGCAATAAAAAGTTCATTTTGGCTCTCACACCTAAACTAAACGTTGTAGACTCAAAATTTTTGCTGTATTTAGTGTATTCTAGCATCCTGAAGATGATTCCAGCATTAATTTCATTGTGCTTATGCTCATTTTGAAGATTTTGACATTTTCACCTTAAGTGTACAATCAGGGGCTGAAAACGCGTTTAAAGCAATAAAAAGTTCATTTTGGTTCTCACACCTAAAATAAACGTTGTAGACTCAAAATTTTTGCTGTATTTAGTGTATTCTAGCATCCTGAAGATGATTCCAGCATTAATTTAATTGTGCTTATGCTCATTTTTAAGATTTTGACATTTTCACCTAAAGTGCACAATCAGGCTGAAAACGCATTTAAAGCAATAAAAAGTTCATTTTGGCTCTCACACCTAAACTAAACGTTGTAGACTCAAAATTTTTGCTGTATTTAGTGTATTCTAGCATCCTGAAGATGATTCCAGCATTAATTTCATTGTGCTTATGCTCATTTTGAAGATTTTGACATTTTCACCTTAAGTGTACAATCGGGCTAAAAACGCGTTTAAAGCAATAAAAAGTTCATTTTGGCTCTCACACCTAAACTAAACGTTGTAGACTCAAAATTTTTGCTGTATTTAGTGTATTCTAGCATCCTGAAGATGATTCCAGCATTAATTTCATCGTGCTTATGCTCATTTTGAAGATTTTGACATTTTCACCTAAAGTGCACAATCAGGCTGAAAACGCATTTAAAGCAATAAAAAGTTCATTTTGGCTCTCACACCTAAACTAAACGTTGTAGACTCAAAATTTTTGCTGTATTTAGTGTATTCTAGCATCCTGAAGATGATTCCAGCATTAATTTCATTGTGCTTATGCTCATTTTGAAGATTTTGACATTTTCACCTTAAGTGTACAATCAGGGGCTGAAAACGCGTTTAAAGCAATAAAAAGTTCATTTTGGCTCTCACACCTAAACTAAACGTTGTAGACTCAAAATTTTTGCTGTATTTAGTGTATTCTAGCATCCTGAAGATGATTCCAGCATTAATTTCATTGTGCTTATGCTCATTTTTAAGATTTTGACATTTTCACCTAAAGTGCACAATCAGGCTGAAAACGCATTTAAAGCAATAAAAAGTTCATTTTGGCTCTCACACCTAAACTAAACGTTGTAGACTCAAAATTTTTGCTGTATTTAGTGTATTCTAGCATTCTGAATATGATTCCAGCATTAATTTCATTGTGCTTATGCTCATTTTGAAGATTTTGACATTTTCACCTTAAGTGTACAATCAGGGGCTGAAAACGCGTTTAAAGCAATAAAAAGTTAATTTTGGCTCTCACACCTAAACTAAACGTTGTAGACTCAAAATTTTTGCTGTATTCAGTGTATTCTAGCATCCTGAAGATGATTCCAGCATTAATTTCATCGTGCTTATGCTCATTTTGAAGATTTTGACATTTTCACCTAAAGTGCACAATCAGGCTGAAAACGCATTTAAAGCAATAAAAAGTTCATTTTGGCTCACACACCTAAAATAAACGTTGTAGACTCAAAATTTTTGCTGTATTTAGTGTATTCTAGCATCCTGAAGATGATTCCAGCATTAATTTCATTGTGCTTATGCTCATTTTTAAGATTTTGACATTTTCACCTAAAGTGCACAATCAGGCTGAAAACGCATTTAAAGCAATAAAAAGTTCATTTTGGCTCTCACACCTAAACTAAACGTTGTAGACTCAAAATTTTTGCTGTATTTAGTGTATTCTAGCATCCTGAAGATGATTCCAGCATTAATTTCATTGTGCTTATGCTCATTTTGAAGATTTTGACATTTTCACCTTAAGTGTACAATCAGGGGCTGAAAACGCGTTTAAAGAAATAAAAAGTTCATTTTGGCTCTCACACCTAAACTAAACATTGTAGACTCAAAATTTTTGCTGTATTCAGTGTATTCTAGCATCCTGAAGATGATTCCAGCATTAATTTGATCGTGCTTATGCTCATTTTGAAGATTTTGACATTTTCACCTAAAGTGCACAATCAGGCTGAAAACGCATTTAAAGCAATAAAAAGTTCATTTTGGCTCACACACCTAAAATAAACGTTGTAGACTCAAAATTTTTGCTGTATTTAGTGTATTCTAGCATCCTGAAGATGATTCCAGCATTAATTTCATTGTGCTTATGCTCATTTTGAAGATTTTGACATTTTCACCTTAAGTGTACAATCAGGGGCTGAAAACGCGTTTAAAGCAATAAAAAGTTCATTTTGGCTCTCACACCTGAACTAAACGTTGTAGACTCAAAATTTTTGCTGTATTCAGTGTATTCTAGCATCCTGAAGATGATTCCAGCATTAATTTCATCGTGCTTATGCTCATTTTGAAGATTTTGACATTTTCACCTAAAGTGCACAATCAGGCTGAAAACGCATTTAAAGCAATAAAAAGTTCATTTTGGCTCTCACACCTAAACTAAACGTTGTAGACTCAAAATTTTTGCTGTATTTAGTGTATTCTAGCATCCTGAAGATGACTCCAGCATTAATTTAATTGTGCTTATGCACATTTTTAAGATTTTGACATTTTCACCTAAAGTGCACAATCAGGCTGAAAACGCATTTAAAGCAATAAAAAGTTCATTTTGGCTCTCACACCTAAACTAAACGTTGTAGACTCAAAATTTTTGCTGTATTTAGTGTATTCTAGCATCCTGAAGATGATTCCAGCATTAATTTCATTGTGCTTATGCTCATTTTGAAGATTTTGACATTTTCACCTTAAGTGTACAATCAGGGGCTGAAAACGCGTTTAAAGCAATAAAAAGTTCATTTTGGCTCTCACACCTAAACTAAACGTTGTAGACTCAAAATTTTTGCTGTATTTAGTGTATTCTAGCATCCTGAAGATGATTCCAGCATTAATTTCATTGTGCTTATGCTCATTTTGAAGATTTTGACATTTTCACCTTAAGTGTACAATCAGGTGCTGAAAACGCGTTTAAAGCAATAAAAAGTTCATTTTGGCTCTCACATCTAAACTAAACGTTGTAGACTCAAAATTTTTGCTGTATTCAGTGTATTCTAGCATCCTGAAGATGATTCCAGCATTAATTTCATCGTGCTTATGCTCATTTTGAAGATTTTGACATTTTCACCTAAAGTGCACAATCAGGCTGAAAACGCATTTAAAGCAATAAAAAGTTCATTTTGGCTCACACACCTAAAATAAACGTTGTAGACTCAAAATTTTTGCTGTATTTAGTGTATTCTAGCATCCTGAAGATGATTCCAGCATTAATTTCATTGTGCTTATGCTCATTTTGAAGATTTTGACATTTTCACCTTAAGTGTACAATCAGGGGCTGAAAACGCGTTTAAAGCAATAAAAAGTTCATTTTGGCTCTCACACCTAAACTAAACGTTGTAGACTCAAAATTTTTGCTGTATTTAGTGTATTCTAGCATCCTGAAGATGATTCCAGCATTAATTTAATTGTGCTTATGCTCATTTTTAAGTTTTTGACATTTTCACCTAAAGTGCACAATCAGGCTGAAAACGCATTTAAAGCAATAAAAAGTTCATTTTGGCTCTCACACCTAAACTAAACGTTGTAGACTCAAAATTTTTGCTGTATTTAGTGTATTCTAGCATCCTGAAGATGATTCCAGCATTAATTTCATTGTGCTTATGCTCATTTTGAAGATTTTGACATTTTCACCTTAAGTGTACAATCAGGGGCTGAAAACGCGTTTAAAGCAATAAAAAGTTCATTTTGGCTCTCACACCTAAACTAAACGTTGTAGACTCAAAATTTTTGCTGTATTTAGTGTATTCTAGCATCCTGAAGATGATTCCAGCATTAATTTCATTGTGCTTATGCTCATTTTTAAGATTTTGACATTTTCACCTAAAGTGCACAATCAGGCTGAAAATTCATTTAAAGCAATAAAAAGTTCATTTTGGCTCTCACACCTAAACTAAACGTTGTAGACTCAAAATTTTTGCTGTATTTAGTGTATTCTAGCATCCTGAAGATGATTCCAGCATTAATTTCATCGTGCTTATGCTCATTTTGAAGATTTTGACATTTTCACCTAAAGTGCACAATCAGGCTGAAAACGCATTTAAAGCAATAAAAAGTTCATTTTGGCTCACACACCTAAAATAAACGTTGTAGACTCAAAATTTTTGCTGTATTTAGTGTATTCTAGCATCTTGAAGATGATTCCAGCATTAATTTCATTGTGCTGATGCTCATTTTTAAGATTTTGACATTTTCACCTAAAGTGCACAATCAGGCTGAAAACGCATTTAAAGCAATAAAAAGTTCATTTTGGCTCTCACACCTAAACTAAACGTTGTATACTCAAAATTTTTGCTGTATTTAGTGTATTCTAGCATCCTGAAGATGATTCCAGCATTAATTTTATTGTGCTTATGCTCATTTTTAAGATTTTGACATTTTCACCTAAAGTGCACAATCAGGCTGAAAACGCATTTAAAGCAATAAAAAGTTCATTTTGGCTCTCACACCTAAACTAAACGTTGTAGACTCAAAATTTTTGCTTTATTTAGTGTATTCTAGCATCCTGAAGATGATTCCAGCATTAATTTCATTGTGCTTATGCTCATTTTGAAGATTTTTACATTTTCACCTTAAGTGTACAATCAGGGGCTGAAAACGCGTTTAAAGCAATAAAAAGTTCATTTTGGCTCTCACACCTAAAATAAACGTTGTAGACTCAAAATTTTTGCTGTATTTAGTGTATTCTAGCATCCTGAAGATGATTCCAGCAATAATTTAATTGTGCTTATGCTCATTTTTAAGATTTTGACATTTTCACCTAAAGTGCACAATCAGGCTGAAAACGCATTTAAAGCAATAAAAAGTTCATTTTGGCTCTCACACCTAAACTAAACGTTGTAGACTCAAAATTTTTGCTGTATTTAGTGTATTCTAGCATCCTGAAGATGATTCCAGCATTAATTTCATTGTGCTTATGCTCATTTTGAAGATTTTGACATTTTCACCTTAAGTGTACAATCAGGGGCTGAAAACGCGTTTAAAGCAATAAAAAGTTCATTTTGGCTCTCACACCTAAACTAAACGTTGTAGACTCAAAATTTTTGCTGTATTTAGTGTATTCTAGCATCCTGAAGATGATTCCAGCATTAATTTAATTGTGCTTATGCTCATTTTTAAGATTTTGACATTTTCACCTAAAGTGTACAATCAGGGGCTGAAAACGCGTTTAAAGCAATAAAAAGTTCATTTTGGCTCTCACACCTAAACTAAACGTTGTATACTCAAAATTTTTGCTGTATTTAGTGTATTCTAGCATCCTGAAGATGATTCCAGCATTAATTTTATTGTGCTTATGCTCATTTTTAAGATTTTGACATTTTCACCTAAAGTGCACAATCAGGCTGAAAACGCATTTAAAGCAATAAAAAGTTCATTTTGGCTCTCACACCTAAACTAAACGTTGTAGACTCAAAATTTTTGCTGTATTTAGTGTATTCTAGCATCCTGAAGATGATTCCAGCATTAATTTCATTGTGCTTATGCTCATTTTGAAGATTTTTACATTTTCACCTTAAGTGTACAATCAGGGGCTGAAAACGCGTTTAAAGCAATAAAAAGTTCATTTTGGCTCTCACACCTAAAATAAACGTTGTAGACTCAAAATTTTTGCTGTATTTAGTGTATTCTAGCATCCTGAAGATGATTCCAGCAATAATTTAATTGTGCTTATGCTCATTTTTAAGATTTTGACATTTTCACCTAAAGTGCACAATCAGGCTGAAAACGCATTTAAAGCAATAAAAAGTTCATTTTGGCTCTCACACCTAAACTAAACGTTGTAGACTCAAAATTTTTGCTGTATTTAGTGTATTCTAGCATCCTGAAGATGATTCCAGCATAAATTTCATTGTGCTTATGCTCATTTTGAAGATTTTGACATTTTCACCTTAAGTGTACAATCAGGGGCTGAAAACGCGTTTAAAGCAATAAAAAGTTCATTTTGGCTCTCACACCTAAACTAAACGTTGTAGACTCAAAATTTTTGCTGTATTTAGTGTATTCTAGCATCCTGAAGATGATTCCAGCATTAATTTCATTGTGCTTATGCTCATTTTTAAGATTTTGACATTTTCACCTAAAGTGCACAATCAGGCTGAAAACGCATTTAAAGCAATAAAAAGTTCATTTTGGCTCTCACACCTAATCTCAACGTTGTAGACTCAAAATTTTTGCTGTATTTAGTGTATTCTAGCATCCTGAAGATGATTCCAGCATTAATTTCATTGTGCTTATGCTCATTTTGAAGATTTTGACATTTTCACCTTAAGTGTACAATCAGGGGCTGAAAACGCGTTTAAAGCAATAAAAAGTTCATTTTGGCTCTCACACCTAAACTAAACGTTGTAGACTCAAAATTTTTGCTGTATTCAGTGTATTCTAGCATCCTGAAGATGATCCCAGCATTAATTTCATCGTGCTTATGCTCATTTTGAAGATTTTGACATTTTCACCTAAAGTGCACAATCAGGCTGAAAACGCATTTAAAGCAATAAAAAGTTCATTTTGGCTCACACACCTAAAATAAACGTTGTAGACTCAAAATTTTTGCTGTATTTAGTGTATTCTAGCATCCTGAAGATGATTCCAGCATTAATTTCATTGTGCTTATGCTCATTTTGAAGATTTTGACATTTTCACCTTAAGTGTACAATCAGGGGCTGAAAACGCGTTTAAAGCAATAAAAAGTTCATTTTGGCTCTCACACCTAAACTAAACGTTGTAGACTCAAAATTTTTGCTGTATTTAGTGTATTCTAGCATCCTGAAGATGATTCCAGCATTAATTTCATTGTGCTTATGCTCATTTTTAAGATTTTGACATTTTCACCTAAAGTGCACAATCAGGCTGAAAACGCATTTAAAGCAATAAAAAGTTCATTTTGGCTCTCACACCTAAACTAAACGTTGTAGACTCAAAATTTTTGCTGTATTTAGTGTATTCTAGCATCCTGAAGATGATTCCAGCATTAATTTCATTGTGCTTATGCTCATTTTGAAGATTTTGACATTTTCACCTTAAGTGTACAATCAGGGGCTGAAAACGCGTTTAAAGCAATAAAAAGTTCATTTTGGCTCTCACACCTAAACTAAACGTTGTAGACTCAAAATTTTTGCTGTATTTAGTGTATTCTAGCATCCTGAAGATGATTCCAGCATTAATTTAATTGTGCTTATGCTCATTTTTAAGATTTTGACATTTTCACCTAAAGTGTACAATCAGGGGCTGAAAACGCGTTTAAAGCAATAAAAAGTTCATTTTGGCTCTCACACCTAAACTAAACGTTGTATACTCAAAATTTTTGCTGTATTTAGTGTATTCTAGCATCCTGAAGATGATTCCAGCATTAATTTTATTGTGCTTATGCTCATTTTTAAGATTTTGACATTTTCACCTAAAGTGCACAATCAGGCTGAAAACGCATTTAAAGCAATAAAAAGTTCATTTTGGCTCTCACACCTAAACTAAACGTTGTAGACTCAAAATTTTTGCTGTATTTAGTGTATTCTAGCATCCTGAAGATGATTCCAGCATTAATTTCATTGTGCTTATGCTCATTTTGAAGATTTTTACATTTTCACCTTAAGTGTACAATCAGGGGCTGAAAACGCGTTTAAAGCAATAAAAAGTTCATTTTGGCTCTCACACCTAAAATAAACGTTGTAGACTCAAAATTTTTGCTGTATTTAGTGTATTCTAGCATCCTGAAGATGATTCCAGCAATAATTTAATTGTGCTTATGCTCATTTTTAAGATTTTGACATTTTCACCTAAAGTGCACAATCAGGCTGAAAACGCATTTAAAGCAATAAAAAGTTCATTTTGGCTATCACACCTAAACTAAACGTTGTAGACTCAAAATTTTTGCTGTATTTAGTGTATTCTAGCATCCTGAAGATGATTCCAGCATTAATTTCATTGTGCTTATGCTCATTTTGAAGATTTTGACATTTTCACCTTAAGTGTACAATCAGGGGCTGAAAACGCGTTTAAAGCAATAAAAAGTTCATTTTGGCTCTCACACCTAAACTAAACGTTGTAGACTCAAAATTTTTGCTGTATTTAGTGTATTCTAGCATCCTGAAGATGATTCCAGCATTAATTTCATTGTGCTTATGCTCATTTTTAAGATTTTGACATTTTCACCTAAAGTGCACAATCAGGCTGAAAACGCATTTAAAGCAATAAAAAGTTCATTTTGGCTCTCACACCTAAACTAAACGTTGTAGACTCAAAATTTTTGCTGTATTTAGTGTATTCTAGCATCCTGAAGATGATTCCAGCATTAATTTCATTGTGCTTATGCTCATTTTGAAGATTTTGACATTTTCACCTTAAGTGTACAATCAGGGGCTGAAAACGCGTTTAAAGCAATAAAAAGTTCATTTTGGCTCTCACACCTAAACTAAACGTTGTAGACTCAAAATTTTTGCTGTATTCAGTGTATTCTAGCATCCTGAAGATGATCCCAGCATTAATTTCATCGTGCTTATGCTCATTTTGAAGATTTTGACATTTTCACCTAAAGTGCACAATCAGGCTGAAAACGCATTTAAAGCAATAAAAAGTTCATTTTGGCTCACACACCTAAAATAAACGTTGTAGACTCAAAATTTTTGCTGTATTTAGTGTATTCTAGCATCCTGATGATGATTCCAGCATTAATTTCATTGTGCTTATGCTCATTTTGAAGATTTTGACATTTTCACCTTAAGTGTACAATCAGGGGCTGAAAACGCGTTTAAAGCAATAAAAAGTTCATTTTGGCTCTCACACCTAAACTAAACGTTGTAGACTCAAAATTTTTGCTGTATTTAGTGTATTCTAGCATCCTGAAGATGATTCCAGCATTAATTTCATTGTGCTTATGCTCATTTTTAAGCTTTTGACATTTTCACCTAAAGTGCACAATCAGGCTGAAAACGCATTTAAAGCAATAAAAAGTTCATTTTGGCTCTCACACCTAAACTAAACGTTGTAGACTCAAAATTTTTGCTGTATTTAGTGTATTCTAGCATCCTGAAGATGATTCCAGCATTAATTTCATTGTGCTTATGCTCATTTTGAAGATTTTGACATTTTCACCTTAAGTGTACAATCAGGGGCTGAAAACGCGTTTAAAGCAATAAAAAGTTCATTTTGGCTCTCACACCTAAACTAAACGTTGTAGACTCAAAATTTTTGCTGTATTCAGTGTATTCTAGCATCCTGAAGATGATCCCAGCATTAATTTCATCGTGCTTATGCTCATTTTGAAGATTTTGACATTTTCACCTAAAGTGCACAATCAGGCTGAAAACGCATTTAAAGCAATAAAAAGTTCATTTTGGCTCACACACCTAAAATAAACGTTGTAGACTCAAAATTTTTGCTGTATTTAGTGTATTCTAGCATCCTGAAGATGATTCCAGCATTAATTTTATTGTGCTTATGCTCATTTTTAAGATTTTGACATTTTCACCTAAAGTGCACAATCAGGCTGAAAACGCATTTAAAGCAATAAAAAGTTCATTTTGGCTCTCACACCTAAACTAAACGTTGTAGACTCAAAATTTTTGCTGTATTTAGTGTATTCTAGCATCCTGAAGATGATTCCAGCATTAATTTCATTGTGCTTATGCTCATTTTGAAGATTTTTACATTTTCACCTTAAGTGTACAATCAGGGGCTGAAAACGCGTTTAAAGCAATAAAAAGTTCATTTTGGCTCTCACACCTAAAATAAACGTTGTAGACTCAAAATTTTTGCTGTATTTAGTGTATTCTAGCATCCTGAAGATGATTCCAGCAATAATTTAATTGTGCTTATGCTCATTTTTAAGATTTTGACATTTTCACCTAAAGTGCACAATCAGGCTGAAAACGCATTTAAAGCAATAAAAAGTTCATTTTGGCTATCACACCTAAACTAAACGTTGTAGACTCAAATTTTTTGCTGTATTTAGTGTATTCTAGCATCCTGAAGATGATTCCAGCATTAATTTCATTGTGCTTATGCTCATTTTGAAGATTTTGACATTTTCACCTTAAGTGTACAATCAGGGGCTGAAAACGCGTTTAAAGCAATAAAAAGTTCATTTTGGCTCTCACACCTAAACTAAACGTTGTAGACTCAAAATTTTTGCTGTATTTAGTGTATTCTAGCATCCTGAAGATGATTCCAGCATTAATTTCATTGTGCTTATGCTCATTTTTAAGATTTTGACATTTTCACCTAAAGTGCACAATCAGGCTGAAAACGCATTTAAAGCAATAAAAAGTTCATTTTGGCTCTCACACCTAAACTAAACGTTGTAGACTCAAAATTTTTGCTGTATTTAGTGTATTCTAGCATCCTGAAGATGATTCCAGCATTAATTTCATTGTGCTTATGCTCATTTTGAAGATTTTGACATTTTCACCTTAAGTGTACAATCAGGGGCTGAAAACGCGTTTAAAGCAATAAAAAGTTCATTTTGGCTCTCACACCTAAACTAAACGTTGTAGACTCAAAATTTTTGCTGTATTCAGTGTATTCTAGCATCCTGAAGATGATCCCAGCATTAATTTCATCGTGCTTATGCTCATTTTGAAGATTTTGACATTTTCACCTAAAGTGCACAATCAGGCTGAAAACGCATTTAAAGCAATAAAAAGTTCATTTTGGCTCACACACCTAAAATAAACGTTGTAGACTCAAAATTTTTGCTGTATTTAGTGTATTCTAGCATCCTGATGATGATTCCAGCATTAATTTCATTGTGCTTATGCTCATTTTGAAGATTTTGACATTTTCACCTTAAGTGTACAATCAGGGGCTGAAAACGCGTTTAAAGCAATAAAAAGTTCATTTTGGCTCTCACACCTAAACTAAACGTTGTAGACTCAAAATTTTTGCTGTATTTAGTGTATTCTAGCATCCTGAAGATGATTCCAGCATTAATTTCATTGTGCTTATGCTCATTTTTAAGATTTTGACATTTTCACCTAAAGTGCACAATCAGGCTGAAAACGCATTTAAAGCAATAAAAAGTTCATTTTGGCTCTCACACCTAAACTAAACGTTGTAGACTCAAAATTTTTGCTGTATTTAGTGTATTCTAGCATCCTGAAGATGATTCCAGCATTAATTTCATTGTGCTTATGCTCATTTTGAAGATTTTGACATTTTCACCTTAAGTGTACAATCAGGGGCTGAAAACGCGTTTAAAGCAATAAAAAGTTCATTTTGGCTCTCACACCTAAACTAAACGTTGTAGACTCAAAATTTTTGCTGTATTCAGTGTATTCTAGCATCCTGAAGATGATCCCAGCATTAATTTCATCGTGCTTATGCTCATTTTGAAGATTTTGACATTTTCACCTAAAGTGCACAATCAGGCTGAAAACGCATTTAAAGCAATAAAAAGTTCATTTTGGCTCACACACCTAAAATAAACGTTGTAGACTCAAAATTTTTGCTGTATTTAGTGTATTCTAGCATCCTGAAGATGATTCCAGCATTAATTTCATTGTGCTTATGCTCATTTTGAAGATTTTGACATTTTCACCTTAAGTGTACAATCAGGGGCTGAAAACGCGTTTAAAGCAATAAAAAGTTCATTTTGGCTCTCACACCTAAACTAAACGTTGTAGACTCAAAATTTTTGCTGTATTTAGTGTATTCTAGCATCCTGAAGATGATTCCAGCATTAATTTCATTGTGCTTATGCTCATTTTTAAGATTTTGACATTTTCACCTAAAGTGCACAATCAGGCTGAAAACGCATTTAAAGCAATAAAAAGTTCATTTTGGCTCTCACACCTAAACTAAACGTTGTAGACTCAAAATTTTTGCTGTATATAGTGTATTCTAGCATCCTGAAGATGATTCCAGCATTAATTTCATTGTGCTTATGCTCATTTTGAAGATTTTGACATTTTCACCTTAAGTGTACAATCAGGGGCTGAAAACGCGTTTAAAGCAATAAAAAGTTCATTTTGGCTCTCACACCTAAACTAAACGTTGTAGACTCAAAATTTTTGCTGTATTTAGTGTATTCTAGCATCCTGAAGATGATTCCAGCATTAATTTCATTGTGCTTATGCTCATTTTTAAGATTTTGACATTTTCACCTAAAGTGCACAATCAGGCTGAAAACGCATTTAAAGCAATAAAAAGTTCATTTTGGCTCTCACACCTAAACTAAACGTTGTAGACTCAAAATTTTTGCTGTATTTAGTGTATTCTAGCATCCTGAAGATGATTCCAGCATTAATTTCATTGTGCTTATGCTCATTTTGAAGATTTTGACATTTTCACCTTAAGTGTACAATCAGGGGCTGAAAACGCGTTTAAAGCAATAAAAAGTTCATTTTGGCTCTCACACCTAAACTAAACGTTGTAGACTCAAAATTTTTGCTGTATTCAGTGTATTCTAGCATCCTGAAGATGATCCCAGCATTAATTTCATCGTGCTTATGCTCATTTTGAAGATTTTGACATTTTCACCTAAAGTGCACAATCAGGCTGAAAACGCATTTAAAGCAATAAAAAGTTCATTTTGGCTCACACACCTAAAATAAACGTTGTAGACTCAAAATTTTTGCTGTATTTAGTGTATTCTAGCATCCTGAAGATGATTCCAGCATTAATTTCATTGTGCTTATGCTCATTTTGAAGATTTTGACATTTTCACCTTAAGTGTACAATCAGGGGCTGAAAACGCGTTTAAAGCAATAAAAAGTTCATTTTGGCTCTCACACCTAAACTAAACGTTGTAGACTCAAAATTTTTGCTGTATTTAGTGTATTCTAGCATCCTGAAGATGATTCCAGCATTAATTTCATTGTGCTTATGCTCATTTTTAAGATTTTGACATTTTCACCTAAAGTGCACAATCAGGCTGAAAACGCATTTAAAGCAATAAAAAGTTCATTTTGGCTCTCACACCTAAACTAAACGTTGTAGACTCAAAATTTTTGCTGTATTTAGTGTATTCTAGCATCCTGAAGATGATTCCAGCATTAATTTCATTGTGCTTATGCTCATTTTGAAGATTTTGACATTTTCACCTTAAGTGTACAATCAGGGGCTGAAAACGCGTTTAAAGCAATAAAAAGTTCATTTTGGCTCTCACACCTAAACTAAACGTTGTAGACTCAAATTTTTTGCTGTATTTAGTGTATTCTAGCATCCTGAAGATGATTCCAGCATTAATTTCATTGTGCTTATGCTCATTTTTAAGATTTTGACATTTTCACCTAAAGTGCACAATCAGGCTGAAAACGCATTTAAAGCAATAAAAAGTTCATTTTGGCTCTCACACCTAAACTAAACGTTGTAGACTCAAAATTTTTGCTGTATTTAGTGTATTCTAGCATCCTGAAGATGATTCCAGCATTAATTTCATTGTGCTTATGCTCATTTTGAAGATTTTGACATTTTCACCTTAAGTGTACAATCAGGGGCTGAAAACGCGTTTAAAGCAATAAAAAGTTCATTTTGGCTCTCACACCTAAAATAAACGTTGTAGACTCAAAATTTTTGCTGTATTTAGTGTATTCTAGCATCCTGAAGATGATTCCAGCATTAATTTAATTGTGCTTATGCTCATTTTTAAGATTTTGACATTTTCACCTAAAGTGCACAATCAGGCTGAAAACGCATTTAAAGCAATAAAAAGTTCATTTTGGCTCTCACACCTAAACTAAACGTTGTAGACTCAAAATTTTTGCTGTATTTAGTGTATTCTAGCATCCTGAAGATGATTCCAGCATTAATTTCATTGTGCTTATGCTCATTTTGAAGATTTTGACATTTTCACCTTAAGTGTACAATCAGGGGCTGAAAACGCGTTTAAAGCAATAAAAAGTTCATTTTGGCTCTCACACCTAAACTAAACGTTGTAGACTCAAAATTTTTGCTGTATTTAGTGTATTCTAGCATCCTGAAGATGATTCCAGCATTAATTTCATTGTGCTTATGCTCATTTTTAAGATTTTGACATTTTCACCTAAAGTGCACAATCAGGCTGAAAACGCATTTAAAGCAATAAAAAGTTCATTTTGGCTCTCACACCTAAACTAAACGTTGTAGACTCAAAATTTTTGCTGTATTTAGTGTATTCTAGCATCCTGAAGATGATTCCAGCATTAATTTCATTGTGCTTATGCTCATTTTGAAGATTTTGACATTTTCACCTTAAGTGTACAATCAGGGGCTGAAAACGCGTTTAAAGCAATAAAAAGTTCATTTTGGCTCTCACACCTAAACTAAACGTTGTAGACTCAAAATTTTTGCTGTATTCAGTGTATTCTAGCATCCTGAAGATGATCCCAGCATTAATTTCATCGTGCTTATGCTCATTTTGAAGATTTTGACATTTTCACCTAAAGTGCACAATCAGGCTGAAAACGCATTTAAAGCAATAAAAAGTTCATTTTGGCTCACACACCTAAAATAAACGTTGTAGACTCAAAATTTTTGCTGTATTTAGTGTATTCTAGCATCCTGAAGATGATTCCAGCATTAATTTCATTGTGCTTATGCTCATTTTGAAGATTTTGACATTTTCACCTTAAGTGTACAATCAGGGGCTGAAAACGCGTTTAAAGCAATAAAAAGTTCATTTTGGCTCTCACACCTAAACTAAACGTTGTAGACTCAAAATTTTTGCTGTATTTAGTGTATTCTAGCATCCTGAAGATGATTCCAGCATTAATTTCATTGTGCTTATGCTCATTTTTAAGATTTTGACATTTTCACCTAAAGTGCACAATCAGGCTGAAAACGCATTTAAAGCAATAAAAAGTTCATTTTGGCTCTCACACCTAAACTAAACGTTGTAGACTCAAAATTTTTGCTGTATTTAGTGTATTCTAGCATCCTGAAGATGATTCCAGCATTAATTTCATTGTGCTTATGCTCATTTTGAAGATTTTGACATTTTCACCTTAAGTGTACAATCAGGGGCTGAAAACGCGTTTAAAGCAATAAAAAGTTCATTTTGGCTCTCACACCTAAACTAAACGTTGTAGACTCAAATTTTTTGCTGTATTTAGTGTATTCTAGCATCCTGAAGATGATTCCAGCATTAATTTCATTGTGCTTATGCTCATTTTTAAGATTTTGACATTTTCACCTAAAGTGCACAATCAGGCTGAAAACGCATTTAAAGCAATAAAAAGTTCATTTTGGCTCTCACACCTAAACTAAACGTTGTAGACTCAAAATTTTTGCTGTATTTAGTGTATTCTAGCATCCTGAAGATGATTCCAGCATTAATTTCATTGTGCTTATGCTCATTTTGAAGATTTTGACATTTTCACCTTAAGTGTACAATCAGGGGCTGAAAACGCGTTTAAAGCAATAAAAAGTTCATTTTGGCTCTCACACCTAAAATAAACGTTGTAGACTCAAAATTTTTGCTGTATTTAGTGTATTCTAGCATCCTGAAGATGATTCCAGCATTAATTTAATTGTGCTTATGCTCATTTTTAAGATTTTGACATTTTCACCTAAAGTGCACAATCAGGCTGAAAACGCATTTAAAGCAATAAAAAGTTCATTTTGGCTCTCACACCTAAACTAAACGTTGTAGACTCAAAATTTTTGCTGTATTTAGTGTATTCTAGCATCCTGAAGATGATTCCAGCATTAATTTCATTGTGCTTATGCTCATTTTGAAGATTTTGACATTTTCACCTTAAGTGTACAATCAGGGGCTGAAAACGCGTTTAAAGCAATAAAAAGTTCATTTTGGCTCTCACACCTAAACTAAACGTTGTAGACTCAAAATTTTTGCTGTATTTAGTGTATTCTAGCATCCTGAAGATGATTCCAGCATTAATTTCATTGTGCTTATGCTCATTTTTAAGATTTTGACATTTTCACCTAAAGTGCACAATCAGGCTGAAAACGCATTTAAAGCAATAAAAAGTTCATTTTGGCTCTCACACCTAAACTAAACGTTGTAGACTCAAAATTTTTGCTGTATTTAGTGTATTCTAGCATCCTGAAGATGATTCCAGCATTAATTTCATTGTGCTTATGCTCATTTTGAAGATTTTGACATTTTCACCTTAAGTGTACAATCAGGGGCTGAAAACGCGTTTAAAGCAATAAAAAGTTCATTTTGGCTCTCAAACCTAAACTAAACGTTGTAGACTCAAAATTTTTGCTGTATTCAGTGTATTCTAGCATCCTGAAGATGATTCCAGCATTAATTTCATCGTGCTTATGCTCATTTTGAAGATTTTGACATTTTCACCTAAAGTGCACTATCAGGCTGAAAACGCATTTAAAGCAATAAAAAGTTCATTTTGGCTCACACACCTAAAATAAACGTTGTAGACTCAAAATTTTTGCTGTATTTAGTGTATTCTAGCATCCTGAAGATGATTCCAGCATTAATTTCATTGTGCTTATGCTCATTTTGAAGATTTTGACATTTTCACCTTAAGTGTACAATCAGGGGCTGAAAACGCGTTTAAAGCAATAAAAAGTTCATTTTGGCTCTCACACCTAAACTAAACGTTGTAGACTCAAAATTTTTGCTGTATTTAGTGTATTCTAGCATCCTGAAGATGATTCCAGCATTAATTTTATTGTGCTTATGCTCATTTTTAAGATTTTGACATTTTCACCTAAAGTGCACAATCAGGCTGAAAACGCATTTAAAGCAATAAAAAGTTCATTTTGGCTCTCACACCTAAACTAAACGTTGTAGACTCAAAATTTTTGCTGTATTTAGTGTATTCTAGCATCCTGAAGATGATTCCAGCATTAATTTCATTGTGCTTATGCTCATTTTGAAGATTTTGACATTTTCACCTTAAGTGTACAATCAGGGGCTGAAAACGCGTTTAAAGCAATAAAAAGTTCATTTTGGCTCTCACACCTAAAATAAACGTTGTAGACTCAAAATTTTTGCTGTATTTAGTGTATTCTAGCATCCTGAAGATGATTCCAGCATTAATTTAATTGTGCTTATGCTCATTTTTAAGATTTTGACATTTTCACCTAAAGTGCACAATCAGGCTGAAAACGCATTTAAAGCAATAAAAAGTTCATTTTGGCTCTCACACCTAAACTAAACGTTGTAGACTCAAAATTTTTGCTGTATTTAGTGTATTCTAGCATCCTGAAGATGATTCCAGCATTAATTTCATTGTGCTTATGCTCATTTTGAAGATTTTGACATTTTCACCTTAAGTGTACAATCAGGGTCTGAAAACGCGTTTAAAGCAATAAAAAGTTCATTTTGGCTCTCACACCTAAACTAAACGTTGTAGACTCAAAATTTTTGCTGTATTTAGTGTATTCTAGCATCCTGAAGATGATTCCAGCATTAATTTCATCGTGCTTATGCTCATTTTGAAGATTTTGACATTTTCACCTAAAGTGCACAATCAGGCTGAAAACGCATTTAAAGCAATAAAAAGTTCATTTTGGCTCTCACACCTAAACTAAACGTTGAAGACTCAAAATTTTTGCTGTATTTTGTGTATTCTAGCATCCTGAAGATGATTCCAGCATTAATTTCATTGTGCTTATGCTCATTTTGAAGATTTTGACATTTTCACCTTAAGTGTACAATCAGGGGCTGAAAACGCGTTTAAAGCAATAAAAAGTTCATTTTGGCTCTCACACCTAAACTAAACGTTGTAGACTCAAAATTTTTGCTGTATTTAGTGTATTCTAGCATCCTGAAGATGATTCCAGCATTAATTTCATTGTGCTTATGCTCATTTTTAAGATTTTGACATTTTCACCTAAAGTGCACAATCAGGCTGAAAACGCATTTAAAGCAATAACAAGTTCATTTTGGCTCTCACACCTAAACTAAACGTTGTAGACTCAAAATTTTTGCTGTATTTAGTGTATTCTAGCATCCTAAAGATGATTCTAGCATTAATTTCATTGTGCTTATGCTCATTTTGAAGATTTTGACATTTTCACCTAAAGTGCACAATCAGGGGCTGAAAACGCGTTTAAAGCAATAAAAAGTTCATTTTGGCTCTCACACCTAAACTAAACGTTGTAGACTCAAAATTTTTGCTGTATTCAGTGTATTCTAGCATCCTGAAGATGATTCCAGCATTAATTTCATCGTGCTTATGCTCATTTTGAAGATTTTGACATTTTCACCTAAAGTGCACAATCAGGCTGAAAACGCATTTAAAGCAATAAAAAGTTCATTTTGGCTCACACACCTAAAATAAACGTTGTAGACTCAAATTTTTTGCTGTATTTAGTGTATTCTAGCATCCTGAAGATGATTCCAGCATTAATTTCATTGTGCTTATGCTCATTTTGAAGATTTTGACATTTTCACCTTAAGTGTACAATCAGGGGCTGAAAACGCGTTGAAAGCAATAAAAAGTTCATTTTGGCTCTCACACCTAAACTAAACGTTGTAGACTCAAAATTTTTGCTGTATTTAGTGTATTCTAGCATCCTGAAGATGATTCCAGCATTAATTTCATTGTGCTTATGCTCATTTTGAAGATTTTGACATTTTCACCTTAAGTGTACAATCAGGGGCTGAAAACGCGTTTAAAGCAATAAAAAGTTCATTTTGGCTCTCACACCTAAACTAAACGTTGTAGACTCAATTTTTTTGCTGTATTTAGTGTATTTTAGCATCCTGAAGATGATTCCAGCATTAATTTCATTGTGCTTATGCTCATTTTTAAGATTTTGACATTTTCACCTTAAGTGTACAATCAGGGGCTGAAAACGCGTTTAAAGCAATAAAAAGTTCATTTTGGCTCTCACACCTAAACTAAACGTTGTAGACTCAAAATTTTTGCTATATTCAGTGTATTCTAGCATCCTGAAGATGATTCCAGCATTAATTTCATCGTGCTTATGCTCATTTTGAAGATTTTGACATTTTCACCTAAAGTGCACAATCAGGCTGAAAACGCATTTAAAGCAATAAAAAGTTCATTTTGGCTCTCACACCTAAACTAAACGTTGTAGACTCAAAATTTTTGCTGTATTCAGTGTATTCTAGCATCCTGAAGATGATTCCAGCATTAATTTCATCGTGCTTATGCTCATTTTGAAGATTTTGACATTTTCACCTAAAGTGCACAATCAGGCTGAAAACGCATTTAAAGCAATAAAAAGTTCATTTTGGCTCTCACACCTAAACTAAACGTTGTAGACTCAAAATTTTTGCTGTATTTAGTGTATTCTAGCATCCTGAAGATGATTCCAGCATTAATTTCATTGTGCTTATGCTCATTTTGAAGATTTTGACATTTTCACCTTAAGTGTACAATCAGGGGCTGAAAACGCGTTTAAAGCAATAAAAAGTTCATTTTGGCTCTCACACCTAAACTAAACGTTGTAGACTCAAAATTTTTGCTGTATTTAGTGTATTCTAGCATCCTGAAGATGATTCCAGCATTAATTTCATTGTGCTTATGCTCATTTTTAAGATTTTGACATTTTCACCTAAAGTGCACAATCAGGCTGAAAACGCATTTAAAGCAATAAAAAGTTCATTTTGGCTCTCACACCTAAACTAAACGTTGTAGACTCAAAATTTTTGCTGTATTTAGTGTATTCTAGCATCCTGAAGATGATTCTAGCATTAATTTCATTGTGCTTATGCTCATTTTTAAGATTTTGACATTTTCACCTAAAGTGCACAATCAGGCTGAAAACGCATTTAAAGCAATAAAAAGTTCATTTTGGCTCTCACACCTAAACTAAACGTTGTAGACTCAAAATTTTTGCTGTATTTAGTGTATTCTAGCATCCTGAAGATGATTCCAGCATTAATTTCATTGTGCTTATGCTCATTTTGAAGATTTTGACATTTTCACCTTAAGTGTACAATCAGGGGCTGAAAACGCGTTTAAAGCAATAAAAAGTTCATTTTGGCTCTCACACCTAAACTAAACGTTGTAGACTCAAAATTTTTGCTGTATTTAGTGTATTCTAGCATCCTGAAGATGATTCCAGCATTAATTTCATTGTGCTTATGCTCATTTTGAAGATTTTGACATTTTCACCTTAAGTGTACAATCAGGGGCTGAAAACGCGTTTAAAGCAATAAAAAGTTCATTTTGGCTCTCACACCTAAACTAAACGTTGTAGACTCAAAATTTTTGCTGTATTTAGTGTATTCTAGCATCCTGAAGATGATTCCAGCATTAATTTCATTGTGCTTATGCTCATTTTTAAGATTTTGACATTTTCACCTAAAGTGCACAATCAGGCTGAAAACGCATTTAAAGCAATAAAAAGTTCATTTTGGCTCTCACACCTAAACTAAACGTTGTAGACTCAAAATTTTTGCTGTATTTAGTGTATTCTAGCATCCTGAAGATGATTCCAGCATTAATTTAATTGTGCTTATGCTCATTTTTAAGATTTTGACATTTTCACCTAAAGTGCACAATCAGGCTGAAAACGCATTTAAAGCAATAAAAAGTTCATTTTGGCTCTCACACCTAAACTAAACGTTGTAGACTCAAAATTTTTGCTGTATTTAGTGTATTCTAGCATCCTGAAGATGATTCCAGCATTAATTTCATTGTGCTTATGCTCATTTTGAAGATTTTGACATTTTCACCTTAAGTGTACAATCAGGGTCTGAAAACGCGTTTAAAGCAATAAAAAGTTCATTTTGGCTCTCACACCTAAACTAAACGTTGTAGACTCAAAATTTTTGCTGTATTTAGTGTATTCTAGCATCCTGAAGATGATTCCAGCATTAATTTCATCGTGCTTATGCTCATTTTGAAGATTTTGACATTTTCACCTAAAGTGCACAATCAGGCTGAAAACGCATTTAAAGCAATAAAAAGTTCATTTTGGCTCTCACACCTAAACTAAACGTTGTAGACTCAAAATTTTTGCTGTATTTAGTGTATTCTAGCATCCTGAAGATGATTCCAGCATTAATTTCATTGTGCTTATGCTCATTTTGAAGATTTTGACATTTTCACCTTAAGTGTACAATCAGGGGCTGAAAACGCGTTTAAAGCAATAAAAAGTTCATTTTGGCTCTCACACCTAAACTAAACGTTGTAGACTCAAAATTTTTGCTGTATTTAGTGTATTCTAGCATCCTGAAGATGATTCCAGCATTAATTTCATTGTGCTTATGCTCATTTTTAAGATTTTGACATTTTCACCTAAAGTGCACAATCAGGCTGAAAACGCATTTAAAGCATTAAAAAGTTCATTTTGGCTCTCACACCTAAACTAAACGTTGTAGACTCAAAATTTTTGCTGTATTTAGTGTATTCTAGCATCCTGAAGATGATTCCAGCATTAATTTCATTGTGCTTATGCTCATTTTGAAGATTTTGACATTTTCACCTTAAGTGTACAATCAGGGGCTGAAAACGCGTTTAAAGCAATAAAAAGTTCATTTTGGCTCTCACACCTAAACTAAACGTTGTAGACTCAAAATTTTTGCTGTATTTAGTGTATTCTAGCATCCTGAAGATGATTCCAGCATTAATTTCATTGTGCTTATGCTCATTTTGAAGATTTTGACATTTTCACCTTAAGTGTACAATCAGGGGCTGAAAACGCGTTTAAAGCAATAAAAAGTTCATTTTGGATCTCACACCTAAACTAAACGTTGTAGACTCAAAATTTTTGCTGTATTTAGTGTATTCTAGCATCCTGAAGATGATTCCAGCATTAATTTCATTGTGCTTATGCTCATTTTTAAGATTTTGACATTTTCACCTAAAGTGCACAATCAGGCTGAAAACGCATTTAAAGCAATAAAAAGTTCATTTTGGCTCTCACACCTAAACTAAACGTTGTAGACTCAAAATGTTTGCTGTATTTAGTGTATTCTAGCATCCTGAAGATGATTCCAGCATTAATTTCATTGTGCTTATGCACATTTTGAAGATTTTGACATTTTCACCTTAAGTGTACAATCAGGGGCTGAAAACGCGTTTAAAGCAATAAAAAGTTCATTTTGGCTCTCACACCTAAACTAAACGTTGTAGACTCAAAATTTTTGCTGTATTCAGTGTATTCTAGCATCCTGAAGATGATTCCAGCATTAATTTCATCGTGCTTATGCTCATTTTGAAGATTTTGACATTTTCACCTAAAGTGCACAATCAGGCTGAAAACGCATTTAAAGCAATAAAAAGTTCATTTTGGCTCACACACCTAAAATAAACGTTGTAGACTCAAAATTTTTGCTGTATTTAGTGTATTCTAGCATCCTGAAGATGATTCCAGCATTAATTTCATTGTGCTTATGCTCATTTTGAAGATTTTGACATTTTCACCTTAAGTGTACAATCAGGGGCTGAAAACGCGTTGAAAGCAATAAAAAGTTCATTTTGGCTCTCACACCTAAACTAAACGTTGTAGACTCAAAATTTTTGCTGTATTTAGTGTATTCTAGCATCCTGAAGATGATTCCAGCATTAATTTCATTGTGCTTATGCTCATTTTGAAGATTTTGACATTTTCACCTTAAGTGTACAATCAGGGGCTGAAAACGCGTTTAAAGCAATAAAAAGTTCATTTTGGCTCTCACACCTAAACTAAACGTTGTAGACTCAATTTTTTTGCTGTATTTAGTGTATTTTAGCATCCTGAAGATGATTCCAGCATTAATTTCATTGTGCTTATGCTCATTTTTAAGATTTTGACATTTTCACCTTAAGTGTACAATCAGGGGCTGAAAACGCGTTTAAAGCAATAAAAAGTTCATTTTGGCTCTCACACCTAAACTAAACGTTGTAGACTCAAAATTTTTGCTATATTCAGTGTATTCTAGCATCCTGAAGATGATTCCAGCATTAATTTCATCGTGCTTATGCTCATTTTGAAGATTTTGACATTTTCACCTAAAGTGCACAATCAGGCTGAAAACGCATTTAAAGCAATAAAAAGTTCATTTTGGCTCTCACACCTAAACTAAACGTTGTAGACTCAAAATTTTTGCTGTATTCAGTGTATTCTAGCATCCTGAAGATGATTCCAGCATTAATTTCATCGTGCTTATGCTCATTTTGAAGATTTTGACATTTTCACCTAAAGTGCACAATCAGGCTGAAAACGCATTTAAAGAAATAAAAAGTTCATTTTGGCTCTCACACCTAAACTAAACGTTGTAGACTCAAAATTTTTGCTGTATTTAGTGTATTCTAGCATCCTGAAGATGATTCCAGCATTAATTTCATTGTGCTTATGCTCATTTTGAAGATTTTGACATTTTCACCTTAAGTGTACAATCAGGGGCTGAAAACGCGTTTAAAGCAATAAAAAGTTCATTTTGGCTCTCACACCTAAACTAAACGTTGTAGACTCAAAATTTTTGCTGTATTTAGTGTATTCTAGCATCCTGAAGATGATTCCAGCATTAATTTCATTGTGCTTATGCTCATTTTTAAGATTTTGACATTTTCACCTAAAGTGCACAATCAGGCTGAAAACGCATTTAAAGCAATAAAAAGTTCATTTTGGCTCTCACACCTAAACTAAACGTTGTAGACTCAAAATTTTTGCTGTATTTAGTGTATTCTAGCATCCTGAAGATGATTCTAGCATTAATTTCATTGTGCTTATGCTCATTTTTAAGATTTTGACATTTTCACCTAAAGTGCACAATCAGGCTGAAAACGCATTTAAAGCAATAAAAAGTTCATTTTGGCTCTCACACCTAAACTAAACGTTGTAGACTCAAAATTTTTGCTGTATTTAGTGTATTCTAGCATCCTGAAGATGATTCCAGCATTAATTTCATTGTGCTTATGCTCATTTTTAAGATTTTGACATTTTCACCTAAAGTGCACAATCAGGCTGAAAACGCATTTAAAGCAATAAAAAGTTCATTTTGGCTCTCACACCTAAACTAAACGTTGTAGACTCAAAATTTTTGCTGTATTTAGTGTATTCTAGCATCCTGAAGATGATTCCAGCATTAATTTAATTGTGCTTATGCTCATTTTTAAGATTTTGACATTTTCACCTAAAGTGCACAATCAGGCTGAAAACGCATTTAAAGCAATAAAAAGTTCATTTTGGCTCTCACACCTAAACTAAACGTTGTAGACTCAAAATTTTTGCTGTATTTAGTGTATTCTAGCATCCTGAAGATGATTCCAGCATTAATTTCATTGTGCTTATGCTCATTTTGAAGATTTTGACATTTTCACCTTAAGTGTACAATCAGGGTCTGAAAACGCGTTTAAAGCAATAAAAAGTTCATTTTGGCTCTCACACCTAAACTAAACGTTGTAGACTCAAAATTTTTGCTGTATTTAGTGTATTCTAGCATCCTGAAGATGATTCCAGCATTAATTTCATCGTGCTTATGCTCATTTTGAAGATTTTGACATTTTCACCTAAAGTGCACAATCAGGCTGAAAACGCATTTAAAGCAATAAAAAGTTCATTTTGGCTCTCACACCTAAACTAAACGTTGTAGACTCAAAATTTTTGCTGTATTTAGTGTATTCTAGCATCCTGAAGATGATTCCAGCATTAATTTCATTGTGCTTATGCTCATTTTGAAGATTTTGACATTTTCACCTTAAGTGTACAATCAGGGGCTGAAAACGCGTTTAAAGCAATAAAAAGTTCATTTTGGCTCTCACACCTAAACTAAACGTTGTAGACTCAAAATTTTTGCTGTATTTAGTGTATTCTAGCATCCTGAAGATGATTCCAGCATTAATTTCATTGTGCTTATGCTCATTTTTAAGATTTTGACATTTTCACCTAAAGTGCACAATCAGGCTGAAAACGCATTTAAAGCATTAAAAAGTTCATTTTGGCTCTCACACCTAAACTAAACGTTGTAGACTCAAAATTTTTGCTGTATTTAGTGTATTCTAGCATCCTGAAGATGATTCCAGCATTAATTTCATTGTGCTTATGCTCATTTTGAAGATTTTGACATTTTCACCTTAAGTGTACAATCAGGGGCTGAAAACGCGTTTAAAGCAATAAAAAGTTCATTTTGGCTCTCACACCTAAACTAAACGTTGTAGACTCAAAATTTTTGCTGTATTTAGTGTATTCTAGCATCCTGAAGATGATTCCAGCATTAATTTCATTGTGCTTATGCTCATTTTGAAGATTTTGACATTTTCACCTTAAGTGTACAATCAGGGGCTGAAAACGCGTTTAAAGCAATAAAAAGTTCATTTTGGATCTCACACCTAAACTAAACGTTGTAGACTCAAAATTTTTGCTGTATTTAGTGTATTCTAGCATCCTGAAGATGATTCCAGCATTAATTTCATTGTGCTTATGCTCATTTTTAAGATTTTGACATTTTCACCTAAAGTGCACAATCAGGCTGAAAACGCATTTAAAGCAATAAAAAGTTCATTTTGGCTCTCACACCTAAACTAAACGTTGTAGACTCAAAATGTTTGCTGTATTTAGTGTATTCTAGCATCCTGAAGATGATTCCAGCATTAATTTCATTGTGCTTATGCACATTTTGAAGATTTTGACATTTTCACCTTAAGTGTACAATCAGGGGCTGAAAACGCGTTTAAAGCAATAAAAAGTTCATTTTGGCTCTCACACCTAAACTAAACGTTGTAGACTCAAAATTTTTGCTGTATTCAGTGTATTCTAGCATCCTGAAGATGATTCCAGCATTAATTTCATCGTGCTTATGCTCATTTTGAAGATTTTGACATTTTCACCTAAAGTGCACAATCAGGCTGAAAACGCATTTAAAGCAATAAAAAGTTCATTTTGGCTCACACACCTAAAATAAACGTTGTAGACTCAAAATTTTTGCTGTATTTAGTGTATTCTAGCATCCTGAAGATGATTCCAGCATTAATTTCATTGTGCTTATGCTCATTTTGAAGATTTTGACATTTTCACCTTAAGTGTACAATCAGGGGCTGAAAACGCGTTGAAAGCAATAAAAAGTTCATTTTGGCTCTCACACCTAAACTAAACGTTGTAGACTCAAAATTTTTGCTGTATTTAGTGTATTCTAGCATCCTGAAGATGATTCCAGCATTAATTTCATTGTGCTTATGCTCATTTTGAAGATTTTGACATTTTCACCTTAAGTGTACAATCAGGGGCTGAAAACGCGTTTAAAGCAATAAAAAGTTCATTTTGGCTCTCACACCTAAACTAAACGTTGTAGACTCAATTTTTTTGCTGTATTTAGTGTATTTTAGCATCCTGAAGATGATTCCAGCATTAATTTCATTGTGCTTATGCTCATTTTTAAGATTTTGACATTTTCACCTTAAGTGTACAATCAGGGGCTGAAAACGCGTTTAAAGCAATAAAAAGTTCATTTTGGCTCTCACACCTAAACTAAACGTTGTAGACTCAAAATTTTTGCTATATTCAGTGTATTCTAGCATCCTGAAGATGATTCCAGCATTAATTTCATCGTGCTTATGCTCATTTTGAAGATTTTGACATTTTCACCTAAAGTGCACAATCAGGCTGAAAACGCATTTAAAGCAATAAAAAGTTCATTTTGGCTCTCACACCTAAACTAAACGTTGTAGACTCAAAATTTTTGCTGTATTCAGTGTATTCTAGCATCCTGAAGATGATTCCAGCATTAATTTCATCGTGCTTATGCTCATTTTGAAGATTTTGACATTTTCACCTAAAGTGCACAATCAGGCTGAAAACGCATTTAAAGAAATAAAAAGTTCATTTTGGCTCTCACACCTAAACTAAACGTTGTAGACTCAAAATTTTTGCTGTATTTAGTGTATTCTAGCATCCTGAAGATGATTCCAGCATTAATTTCATTGTGCTTATGCTCATTTTGAAGATTTTGACATTTTCACCTTAAGTGTACAATCAGGGGCTGAAAACGCGTTTAAAGCAATAAAAAGTTCATTTTGGCTCTCACACCTAAACTAAACGTTGTAGACTCAAAATTTTTGCTGTATTTAGTGTATTCTAGCATCCTGAAGATGATTCCAGCATTAATTTCATTGTGCTTATGCTCATTTTTAAGATTTTGACATTTTCACCTAAAGTGCACAATCAGGCTGAAAACGCATTTAAAGCAATAAAAAGTTCATTTTGGCTCTCACACCTAAACTAAACGTTGTAGACTCAAAATTTTTGCTGTATTTAGTGTATTCTAGCATCCTGAAGATGATTCTAGCATTAATTTCATTGTGCTTATGCTCATTTTTAAGATTTTGACATTTTCACCTAAAGTGCACAATCAGGCTGAAAACGCATTTAAAGCAATAAAAAGTTCATTTTGGCTCTCACACCTAAACTAAACGTTGTAGACTCAAAATTTTTGCTGTATTTAGTGTATTCTAGCATCCTGAAGATGATTCCAGCATTAATTTCATTGTGCTTATGCTCATTTTGAAGATTTTGACATTTTCACCTTAAGTGTACAATCAGGGGCTGAAAACGCGTTTAAAGCAATAAAAAGTTCATTTTGGCTCTCACACCTGAACTAAACGTTGTAGACTCAAAATTTTTGCTGTATTCAGTGTATTCTAGCATCCTGAAGATGATTCCAGCATTAATTTCATCGTGCTTATGCTCATTTTGAAGATTTTGACATTTTCACCTAAAGTGCACAATCAGGCTGAAAACGCATTTAAAGCAATAAAAAGTTCATTTTGGCTCTCACACCTAAACTAAACGTTGTAGACTCAAAATTTTTGCTGTATTTAGTGTATTCTAGCATCCTGAAGATGATTCCAGCATTAATTTCATTGTGCTTATGCTCATTTTGAAGATTTTGACATTTTCACCTTAAGTGTACAATCAGGGGCTGAAAACGCGTTTAAAGCAATAAAAAGTTCATTTTGGCTCTCACACCTAAACTAAACGTTGTAGACTCAAAATTTTTGCTGTATTTAGTGTATTCTAGCATCCTGAAGATGATTCCAGCATTAATTTCATTGTGCTTATGCTCATTTTGAAGATTTTGACATTTTCACCTTAAGTGTACAATCAGGGGCTGAAAACGCGTTTAAAGCAATAAAAAGTTCATTTTGGCTCTCACACCTAAACTAAACGTTGTAGACTCAAAATTTTTGCTGTATTTAGTGTATTCTAGCATCCTGAAGATGATTCCAGCATTAATTTCATTGTGCTTATGCTCATTTTTAAGATTTTGACATTTTCACCTAAAGTGCACAATCAGGCTGAAAACGCATTTAAAGCAATAAAAAGTTCATTTTGGCTCTCACACCTAAACTAAACGTTGTAGACTCAAAATTTTTGCTGTATTTAGTGTATTCTAGCATCCTGAAGATGATTCCAGCATTAATTTCATTGTGCTTATGCTCATTTTGAAGATTTTGACATTTTCACCTTAAGTGTACAATCAGGGGCTGAAAACGCGTTTAAAGCAATAAAAAATTCATTTTGGCTCTCACACCTAAACTAAACGTTGTAGACTCAAAATTTTTGCTGTATTTAGTGTATTCTAGCATCCTGAAGATGATTCCAGCATTAATTTAATTGTGCTTATGCTCATTTTTAAGATTTTGACATTTTCACCTAAAGTGCACAATCAGGCTGAAAACGCATTTAAAGCAATAAAAAGTTCATTTTGGCTCTCACACCTAAACTAAACGTTGTAGACTCAAAATTTTTGCTGTATTTAGTGTATTCTAGCATCCTGAAGATGATTCCAGCATTAATTTCATTGTGCTTATGCTCATTTTGAAGATTTTGACATTTTCACCTTAAGTGTACAATCAGGGTCTGAAAACGCGTTTAAAGCAATAAAAAGTTCATTTTGGCTCTCACACCTAAACTAAACGTTGTAGACTCAAAATTTTTGCTGTATTTAGTGTATTCTAGCATCCTGAAGATGATTCCAGCATTAATTTCATCGTGCTTATGCTCATTTTGAAGATTTTGACATTTTCACCTAAAGTGCACAATCAGGCTGAAAACGCATTTAAAGCAATAAAAAGTTCATTTTGGCTCTCACACCTAAACTAAACGTTGTAGACTCAAAATTTTTGCTGTATTTAGTGTATTCTAGCATCCTGAAGATGATTCCAGCATTAATTTCATTGTGCTTATGCTCATTTTGAAGATTTTGACATTTTCACCTTAAGTGTACAATCAGGGGCTGAAAACGCGTTTAAAGCAATAAAAAGTTCATTTTGGCTCTCACACCTAAACTAAACGTTGTAGACTCAAAATTTTTGCTGTATTTAGTGTATTCTAGCATCCTGAAGATGATTCCAGCATTAATTTCATTGTGCTTATGCTCATTTTGAAGATTTTGACATTTTCACCTTAAGTGTACAATCAGGGGCTGAAAACGCGTTTAAAGCAATAAAAAGTTCATTTTGGCTCTCACACCTAAACTAAACGTTGTAGACTCAAAATTTTTGCTGTATTTAGTGTATTCTAGCATCCTGAAGATGATTCCAGCATTAATTTCATTGTGCTTATGCTCATTTTTAAGATTTTGACATTTTCACCTAAAGTGCACAATCAGGCTGAAAACGCATTTAAAGCAATAAAAAGTTCATTTTGGCTCTCACACCTAAACTAAACGTTGTAGACTCAAAATTTTTGCTGTATTTAGTGTATTCTAGCATCCTGAAGATGATTCTAGCATTAATTTCATTGTGCTTATGCTCATTTTTAAGATTTTGACATTTTCACCTAAAGTGCACAATCAGGCTGAAAACGCATTTAAAGCAATAAAAAGTTCATTTTGGCTCTCACACCTAAACTAAACGTTGTAGACTCAAAATTTTTGCTGTATTTAGTGTATTCTAGCATCCTGAAGATGATTCCAGCATTAATTTCATTGTGCTTATGCTCATTTTGAAGATTTTGACATTTTCACCTAAAGTGCACAATCAGGCTGAAAACGCATTTAAAGCAATAAAAAGTTCATTTTGGCTCTCACACCTAAACTAAACGTTGTAGACTCAAAATTTTTGCTGTATTCAGTGTATTCTAGCATCCTGAAGATGATTCCAGCATTAATTTCATCGTGCTTATGCTCATTTTGAAGATTTTGACATTTTCACCTAAAGTGCACAATCAGGCTGAAAACGCATTTAAAGAAATAAAAAGTTCATTTTGGCTCTCACACCTAAACTAAACGTTGTAGACTCAAAATTTTTGCTGTATTTAGTGTATTCTAGCATCCTGAAGATGATTCCAGCATTAATTTCATTGTGCTTATGCTCATTTTGAAGATTTTGACATTTTCACCTTAAGTGTACAATCAGGGGCTGAAAACGCGTTTAAAGCAATAAAAAGTTCATTTTGGCTCTCACACCTAAACTAAACGTTGTAGACTCAAAATTTTTGCTGTATTTAGTGTATTCTAGCATCCTGAAGATGATTCCAGCATTAATTTCATTGTGCTTATGCTCATTTTTAAGATTTTGACATTTTCACCTAAAGTGCACAATCAGGCTGAAAACGCATTTAAAGCAATAAAAAGTTCATTTTGGCTCTCACACCTAAACTAAACGTTGTAGACTCAAAATTTTTGCTGTATTTAGTGTATTCTAGCATCCTGAAGATGATTCTAGCATTAATTTCATTGTGCTTATGCTCATTTTTAAGATTTTGACATTTTCACCTAAAGTGCACAATCAGGCTGAAAACGCATTTAAAGCAATAAAAAGTTCATTTTGGCTCTCACACCTAAACTAAACGTTGTAGACTCAAAATTTTTGCTGTATTTAGTGTATTCTAGCATCCTGAAGATGATTCCAGCATTAATTTCATCGTGCTTATGCTCATTTTGAAGATTTTGACATTTTCACCTAAAGTGCACAATCAGGCTGAAAACGCATTTAAAGCAATAAAAAGTTCATTTTGGCTCTCACACCTAAACTAAACGTTGTAGACTCAAAATTTTTGCTGTATTTAGTGTATTCTAGCATCCTGAAGATGATTCCAGCATTAATTTCATTGTGCTTATGCTCATTTTGAAGATTTTGACATTTTCACCTTAAGTGTACAATCAGGGGCTGAAAACGCGTTTAAAGCAATAAAAAGTTCATTTTGGCTCTCACACCTAAACTAAACGTTGTAGACTCAAAATTTTTGCTGTATTTAGTGTATTCTAGCATCCTGAAGATGATTCCAGCATTAATTTCATTGTGCTTATGCTCATTTTGAAGATTTTGACATTTTCACCTTAAGTGTACAATCAGGGGCTGAAAACGCGTTTAAAGCAATAAAAAGTTCATTTTGGCTCTCACACCTAAACTAAACGTTGTAGACTCAAAATTTTTGCTGTATTTAGTGTATTCTAGCATCCTGAAGATGATTCCAGCATTAATTTCATTGTGCTTATGCTCATTTTTAAGATTTTGACATTTTCACCTAAAGTGCACAATCAGGCTGAAAACGCATTTAAAGCAATAAAAAGTTCATTTTGGCTCTCACACCTAAACTAAACGTTGTAGACTCAAAATTTTTGCTGTATTTAGTGTATTCTAGCATCCTGAAGATGATTCCAGCATTAATTTCATTGTGCTTATGCTCATTTTGAAGATTTTGACATTTTCACCTTAAGTGTACAATCAGGGGCTGAAAACGCGTTTAAAGCAATAAAAAATTCATTTTGGCTCTCACACCTAAACTAAACGTTGTAGACTCAAAATTTTTGCTGTATTTAGTGTATTCTAGCATCCTGAAGATGATTCCAGCATTAATTTAATTGTGCTTATGCTCATTTTTAAGATTTTGACATTTTCACCTAAAGTGCACAATCAGGCTGAAAACGCATTTAAAGCAATAAAAAGTTCATTTTGGCTCTCACACCTAAACTAAACGTTGTAGACTCAAAATTTTTGCTGTATTTAGTGTATTCTAGCATCCTGAAGATGATTCCAGCATTAATTTCATTGTGCTTATGCTCATTTTGAAGATTTTGACATTTTCACCTTAAGTGTACAATCAGGGTCTGAAAACGCGTTTAAAGCAATAAAAAGTTCATTTTGGCTCTCACACCTAAACTAAACGTTGTAGACTCAAAATTTTTGCTGTATTTAGTGTATTCTAGCATCCTGAAGATGATTCCAGCATTAATTTCATCGTGCTTATGCTCATTTTGAAGATTTTGACATTTTCACCTAAAGTGCACAATCAGGCTGAAAACGCATTTAAAGCAATAAAAAGTTCATTTTGGCTCTCACACCTAAACTAAACGTTGTAGACTCAAAATTTTTGCTGTATTTAGTGTATTCTAGCATCCTGAAGATGATTCCAGCATTAATTTCATTGTGCTTATGCTCATTTTGAAGATTTTGACATTTTCACCTTAAGTGTACAATCAGGGGCTGAAAACGCGTTTAAAGCAATAAAAAGTTCATTTTGGCTCTCACACCTAAACTAAACGTTGTAGACTCAAAATTTTTGCTGTATTTAGTGTATTCTAGCATCCTGAAGATGATTCCAGCATTAATTTCATTGTGCTTATGCTCATTTTGAAGATTTTGACATTTTCACCTTAAGTGTACAATCAGGGGCTGAAAACGCGTTTAAAGCAATAAAAAGTTCATTTTGGCTCTCACACCTAAACTAAACGTTGTAGACTCAAAATTTTTGCTGTATTTAGTGTATTCTAGCATCCTGAAGATGATTCCAGCATTAATTTCATTGTGCTTATGCTCATTTTTAAGATTTTGACATTTTCACCTAAAGTGCACAATCAGGCTGAAAACGCATTTAAAGCAATAAAAAGTTCATTTTGGCTCTCACACCTAAACTAAACGTTGTAGACTCAAAATTTTTGCTGTATTTAGTGTATTCTAGCATCCTGAAGATGATTCTAGCATTAATTTCATTGTGCTTATGCTCATTTTTAAGATTTTGACATTTTCACCTAAAGTGCACAATCAGGCTGAAAACGCATTTAAAGCAATAAAAAGTTCATTTTGGCTCTCACACCTAAACTAAACGTTGTAGACTCAAAATTTTTGCTGTATTTAGTGTATTCTAGCATCCTGAAGATGATTCCAGCATTAATTTCATTGTGCTTATGCTCATTTTGAAGATTTTGACATTTTCACCTTAAGTGTACAATCAGGGGCTGAAAACGCGTTTAAAGCAATAAAAAGTTCATTTTGGCTCTCACACCTAAACTAAACGTTGTAGACTCAAAATTTTTGCTGTATTTAGTGTATTCTAGCATCCTGAAGATGATTCCAGCATTAATTTCATTGTGCTTATGCTCATTTTGAAGATTTTGACATTTTCACCTTAAGTGTACAATCAGGGGCTGAAAACGCGTTTAAAGCAATAAAAAGTTCATTTTGGCTCTCACACCTAAACTAAACGTTGTAGACTCAAAATTTTTGCTGTATTTAGTGTATTCTAGCATCCTGAAGATGATTCCAGCATTAATTTCATTGTGCTTATGCTCATTTTTAAGATTTTGACATTTTCACCTAAAGTGCACAATCAGGCTGAAAACGCATTTAAAGCAATAAAAAGTTCATTTTGGCTCTCACACCTAAACTAAACGTTGTAGACTCAAAATTTTTGCTGTATTTAGTGTATTCTAGCATCCTGAAGATGATTCCAGCATTAATTTCATTGTGCTTATGCTCATTTTGAAGATTTTGACATTTTCACCTTAAGTGTACAATCAGGGGCTGAAAACGCGTTTAAAGCAATAAAAAGTTCATTTTGGCTCTCACACCTAAACTAAACGTTGTAGACTCAAAATTTTTGCTGTATTTAGTGTATTCTAGCATCCTGAAGATGATTCCAGCATTAATTTAATTGTGCTTATGCTCATTTTTAAGATTTTGACATTTTCACCTAAAGTGCACAATCAGGCTGAAAACGCATTTAAAGCAATAAAAAGTTCATTTTGGCTCTCACACCTAAACTAAACGTTGTTGTAGACTCAAAATTTTTGCTGTATTTAGTGTATTCTAGCATCCTGAAGATGATTCCAGCATTAATTTCATTGTGCTTATGCTCATTTTGAAGATTTTGACATTTTCACCTTAAGTGTACAATCAGGGTCTGAAAACGCATTTAAAGCAATAAAAAGTTCATTTTGGCTCTCACACCTAAACTAAACGTTGTAGACTCAAAATTTTTGCTGTATTTAGTGTATTCTAGCATCCTGAAGATGATTCCAGCATTAATTTCATTGTGCTTATGCTCATTTTGAAGATTTTGACATTTTCACCTTAAGTGTACAATCAGGGGCTGAAAACGCGTTTAAAGCAATAAAAAGTTCATTTTGGCTCTCACACCTAAACTAAACGTTGTAGACTCAAAATTTTTGCTGTATTTAGTGTATTCTAGCATCCTGAAGATGATTCCAGCATTAATTTCATTGTGCTTATGCTCATTTTTAAGATTTTGACATTTTCACCTAAAGTGCACAATCAGGCTGAAAACGCATTTAAAGCAATAAAAAGTTCATTTTGGCTCTCACACCTAAACTAAACGTTGTAGACTCAAAATTTTTGCTGTATTTAGTGTATTCTAGCATCCTGAAGATGATTCCAGCATTAATTTCATTGTGCTTATGCTCATTTTGAAGATTTTGACATTTTCACCTTAAGTGTACAATCAGGGGCTGAAAACGCGTTTAAAGCAATAAAAAGTTCATTTTGGCTCTCACACCTAAACTAAACGTTGTAGACTCAAAATTTTTGCTGTATTTAGTGTATTCTAGCATCCTGAAGATGATTCCAGCATTAATTTCATTGTGCTTATGCTCATTTTTAAGATTTTGACATTTTCACCTAAAGTGCACAATCAGGCTGAAAACGCATTTAAAGCAATAAAAAGTTCATTTTGGCTCTCACACCTAAACTAAACGTTGTAGACTCAAAATTTTTGCTGTATTTAGTGTATTCTAGCATCCTGAAGATGATTCCAGCATTAATTTCATTGTGCTTATGCACATTTTGAAGATTTTGACATTTTCACCTTAAGTGTACAATCAGGGGCTGAAAACGCGTTTAAAGCAATAAAAAGTTCATTTTGGCTCTCACACCTAAACTAAACGTTGTAGACTCAAAATTTTTGCTGTATTCAGTGTATTCTAGCATCCTGAAGATGATTCCAGCATTAATTTCATCGTGCTTATGCTCATTTTGAAGATTTTGACATTTTCACCTAAAGTGCACAATCAGGCTGAAAACGCATTTAAAGCAATAAAAAGTTCATTTTGGCTCACACACCTAAAATAAACGTTGTAGACTCAAAATTTTTGCTGTATTTAGTGTATTCTAGCATCCTGAAGATGATTCCAGCATTAATTTCATTGTGCTTATGCTCATTTTGAAGATTTTGACATTTTCACCTTAAGTGTACAATCAGGGGCTGAAAACGCGTTTAAAGCAATAAAAAGTTCATTTTGGCTCTCACACCTAAACTAAACGTTGTAGACTCAATTTTTTTGCTGTATTTAGTGTATTTTAGCATCCTGAAGATGATTCCAGCATTAATTTCATTGTGCTTATGCTCATTTTGAAGATTTTGACATTTTCACCTTAAGTGTACAATCAGGGGCTGAAAACGCGTTTAAAGCAATAAAAAGTTCATTTTGGCTCTCACACCTAAACTAAACGTTGTAGACTCAAAATTTTTGCTATATTCAGTGTATTCTAGCATCCTGAAGATGATTCCAGCATTAATTTCATCGTGCTTATGCTCATTTTAAAGATTTTGACATTTTCACCTTAAGTGTACAATCAGGGGCTGAAAACGCGTTTAAAGCAATAAAAAGTTCATTTTGGCTCTCACACCTAAACTAAACGTTGTAGACTCAAAATTTTTGCTGTATTTAGTGTATTCTAGCATCCTGAAGATGATTCCAGCATTAATTTCATTGTGCTTATGCTCATTTTTAAGATTTTGACATTTTCACCTAAAGTGCACAATCAGGCTGAAAACGCATTTAAAGCAATAAAAAGTTCATTTTGGCTCTCACACCTAAACTAAACGTTGTAGACTCAAAATTTTTGCTGTATTTAGTGTATTCTAGCATCCTGAAGATGATTCCAGCATTAATTTCATTGTGCTTATGCTCATTTTTAAGATTTTGACATTTTCACCTAAAGTGCACAATCAGGCTGAAAACGCATTTAAAGCAATAAAAAGTTCATTTTGGCTCTCACACCTAAACTAAACGTTGTAGACTCAAAATTTTTGCTGTATTTAGTGTATTCTAGCATCCTGAAGATGATTCCAGCATTAATTTCATTGTGCTTCTGCTCATTTTGAAGATTTTGACATTTTCACCTTAAGTGTACAATCAGGGTCTGAAAACGCGTTTAAAGCAATAAAAAGTTCATTTTGGCTCTCACACCTAAACTAAACGTTGTAGACTCAAAATTTTTGCTGTATTCAGTGTATTCTAGCATCCTGAAGATGATTCCAGCATTAATTTCATCGTGCTTATGCTCATTTTGAAGATTTTGACATTTTCAAATAAAGTGCACAATCAGGCTGAAAACGCGTTTAAAGCAATAAAAAGTTCATTTTGACTCACACACCTAAAATAAACGTTGTAGACTCAAAATTTTTGCTGTATTTAGTGTATTCTAGCATCCTGAAGATGATTCCAGCATTAATTTAATTGTGCTTATGCTCATTTTGAAGATTTTGACATTTTCACCTTAAGTGTACAATCAGGGGCTGAAAACGCGTTTAAAGCAATAAAAAGTTCATTTTGGCTCTCACACCTAAACTAAACCTTGTAGACTCAAAATTTTTGCTGTATTTAGTGTATTCTAGCATCCTGAAGATGATTCCAGCATTAATTTCATTGTGCTTATGCTCATTTTGAAGATTTTGACATTTTCACCTTAAGTGTACAATCAGGGGCTGAAAACGCGTTTAAAGCAATAAAAAGTTCATTTTGGCTCTCACACCTAAACTAAACGTTGTAGACTCAAAATTTTTGCTGTATTTAGTGTATTCTAGCATCCTGAAGATGATTCCAGCATTAATTTCATTGTGCTTATGCTCATTTTTAAGATTTTGACATTTTCACCTAAAGTGCACAATCAGGCTGAAAACGCATTTAAAGCAATAAAAAGTTCATTTTGGCTCTCACACCTAAACTAAACGTTGTAGACTCAAAATTTTTGCTGTATTTAGTGTATTCTAGCATCCTGAAGATGATTTCAGCATTAATTTCATTGTGCTTATGCTCATTTTGAAGATTTTGACATTTTCACCTTAAGTGTACAATCAGGGGCTGAAAACGCGTTTAAAGCAATAAAAAGTTCATTTTGGCTCTCACACCTAAACTAAACGTTGTAGACTCAAAATTTTTGCTGTATTTAGTGTATTCTAGCATCCTGAAGATGATTCCAGCATTAATTTCATTGTGCTTATGCTCATTTTGAAGATTTTGACATTTTCACCTTAAGTGTACAATCAGGGGCTGAAAACGCGTTTAAAGCAATAAAAAGTTCATTTTGGCTCTCACACCTAAACTAAACGTTGTAGACTCAAAATTTTTGCTGTATTTAGTGTATTCTAGCATCCTGAAGATGATTCCAGCATTAATTTCATTGTGCTTATGCTCATTTTTAAGATTTTGACATTTTCACCTAAAGTGCACAATCAGGCTGAAAACGCATTTAAAGCAATAAAAAGTTCATTTTGGCTCTCACACCTAAACTAAACGTTGTAGACTCAAAATTTTTGCTGTATTTAGTGTATTCTAGCATCCTGAAGATGATTCCAGCATTAATTTCATTGTGCTTATGCTCATTTTGAAGATTTTGACATTTTCACCTTAAGTGTACAATCAGGGGCTGAAAACGCGTTTAAAGCAATAAAAAATTCATTTTGGCTCTCACACCTAAACTAAACGTTGTAGACTCAAAATTTTTGCTGTATTTAGTGTATTCTAGCATCCTGAAGATGATTCCAGCATTAATTTAATTGTGCTTATGCTCATTTTTAAGATTTTGACATTTTCACCTAAAGTGCACAATCAGGCTGAAAACGCATTTAAAGCAATAAAAAGTTCATTTTGGCTCTCACACCTAAACTAAACGTTGTAGACTCAAAATTTTTGCTGTATTTAGTGTATTCTAGCATCCTGAAGATGATTCCAGCATTAATTTCATTGTGCTTATGCTCATTTTGAAGATTTTGACATTTTCACCTTAAGTGTACAATCAGGGTCTGAAAACGCGTTTAAAGCAATAAAAAGTTCATTTTGGCTCTCACACCTAAACTAAACGTTGTAGACTCAAAATTTTTGCTGTATTTAGTGTATTCTAGCATCCTGAAGATGATTCCAGCATTAATTTCATCGTGCTTATGCTCATTTTGAAGATTTTGACATTTTCACCTAAAGTGCACAATCAGGCTGAAAACGCATTTAAAGCAATAAAAAGTTCATTTTGGCTCTCACACCTAAACTAAACGTTGTAGACTCAAAATTTTTGCTGTATTTAGTGTATTCTAGCATCCTGAAGATGATTCCAGCATTAATTTCATTGTGCTTATGCTCATTTTGAAGATTTTGACATTTTCACCTTAAGTGTACAATCAGGGGCTGAAAACGCGTTTAAAGCAATAAAAAGTTCATTTTGGCTCTCACACCTAAACTAAACGTTGTAGACTCAAAATTTTTGCTGTATTTAGTGTATTCTAGCATCCTGAAGATGATTCCAGCATTAATTTCATTGTGCTTATGCTCATTTTGAAGATTTTGACATTTTCACCTTAAGTGTACAATCAGGGGCTGAAAACGCGTTTAAAGCAATAAAAAGTTCATTTTGGCTCTCACACCTAAACTAAACGTTGTAGACTCAAAATTTTTGCTGTATTTAGTGTATTCTAGCATCCTGAAGATGATTCCAGCATTAATTTCATTGTGCTTATGCTCATTTTTAAGATTTTGACATTTTCACCTAAAGTGCACAATCAGGCTGAAAACGCATTTAAAGCAATAAAAAGTTCATTTTGGCTCTCACACCTAAACTAAACGTTGTAGACTCAAAATTTTTGCTGTATTTAGTGTATTCTAGCATCCTGAAGATGATTCTAGCATTAATTTCATTGTGCTTATGCTCATTTTTAAGATTTTGACATTTTCACCTAAAGTGCACAATCAGGCTGAAAACGCATTTAAAGCAATAAAAAGTTCATTTTGGCTCTCACACCTAAACTAAACGTTGTAGACTCAAAATTTTTGCTGTATTTAGTGTATTCTAGCATCCTGAAGATGATTCCAGCATTAATTTCATTGTGCTTATGCTCATTTTGAAGATTTTGACATTTTCACCTTAAGTGTACAATCAGGGGCTGAAAACGCGTTTAAAGCAATAAAAAGTTCATTTTGGCTCTCACACCTAAACTAAACGTTGTAGACTCAAAATTTTTGCTGTATTTAGTGTATTCTAGCATCCTGAAGATGATTCCAGCATTAATTTCATTGTGCTTATGCTCATTTTGAAGATTTTGACATTTTCACCTTAAGTGTACAATCAGGGGCTGAAAACGCGTTTAAAGCAATAAAAAGTTCATTTTGGCTCTCACACCTAAACTAAACGTTGTAGACTCAAAATTTTTGCTGTATTTAGTGTATTCTAGCATCCTGAAGATGATTCCAGCATTAATTTCATTGTGCTTATGCTCATTTTTAAGATTTTGACATTTTCACCTAAAGTGCACAATCAGGCTGAAAACGCATTTAAAGCAATAAAAAGTTCATTTTGGCTCTCACACCTAAACTAAACGTTGTAGACTCAAAATTTTTGCTGTATTTAGTGTATTCTAGCATCCTGAAGATGATTCCAGCATTAATTTCATTGTGCTTATGCTCATTTTGAAGATTTTGACATTTTCACCTTAAGTGTACAATCAGGGGCTGAAAACGCGTTTAAAGCAATAAAAAGTTCATTTTGGCTCTCACACCTAAACTAAACGTTGTAGACTCAAAATTTTTGCTGTATTTAGTGTATTCTAGCATCCTGAAGATGATTCCAGCATTAATTTAATTGTGCTTATGCTCATTTTTAAGATTTTGACATTTTCACCTAAAGTGCACAATCAGGCTGAAAACGCATTTAAAGCAATAAAAAGTTCATTTTGGCTCTCACACCTAAACTAAACGTTGTTGTAGACTCAAAATTTTTGCTGTATTTAGTGTATTCTAGCATCCTGAAGATGATTCCAGCATTAATTTCATTGTGCTTATGCTCATTTTGAAGATTTTGACATTTTCACCTTAAGTGTACAATCAGGGTCTGAAAACGCATTTAAAGCAATAAAAAGTTCATTTTGGCTCTCACACCTAAACTAAACGTTGTAGACTCAAAATTTTTGCTGTATTTAGTGTATTCTAGCATCCTGAAGATGATTCCAGCATTAATTTCATTGTGCTTATGCTCATTTTGAAGATTTTGACATTTTCACCTTAAGTGTACAATCAGGGGCTGAAAACGCGTTTAAAGCAATAAAAAGTTCATTTTGGCTCTCACACCTAAACTAAACGTTGTAGACTCAAAATTTTTGCTGTATTTAGTGTATTCTAGCATCCTGAAGATGATTCCAGCATTAATTTCATTGTGCTTATGCTCATTTTTAAGATTTTGACATTTTCACCTAAAGTGCACAATCAGGCTGAAAACGCATTTAAAGCAATAAAAAGTTCATTTTGGCTCTCACACCTAAACTAAACGTTGTAGACTCAAAATTTTTGCTGTATTTAGTGTATTCTAGCATCCTGAAGATGATTCCAGCATTAATTTCATTGTGCTTATGCTCATTTTGAAGATTTTGACATTTTCACCTTAAGTGTACAATCAGGGGCTGAAAACGCGTTTAAAGCAATAAAAAGTTCATTTTGGCTCTCACACCTAAACTAAACGTTGTAGACTCAAAATTTTTGCTGTATTTAGTGTATTCTAGCATCCTGAAGATGATTCCAGCATTAATTTCATTGTGCTTATGCTCATTTTGAAGATTTTGACATTTTCACCTTAAGTGTACAATCAGGGGCTGAAAACGCGTTTAAAGCAATAAAAAGTTCATTTTGGCTCTCACACCTAAACTAAACGTTGTAGACTCAAAATTTTTGCTGTATTTAGTGTATTCTAGCATCCTGAAGATGATTCCAGCATTAATTTCATTGTGCTTATGCTCATTTTTAAGATTTTGACATTTTCACCTAAAGTGCACAATCAGGCTGAAAACGCATTTAAAGCAATAAAAAGTTCATTTTGGCTCTCACACCTAAACTAAACGTTGTAGACTCAAAATTTTTGCTGTATTTAGTGTATTCTAGCATCCTGAAGATGATTCCAGCATTAATTTCATTGTGCTTATGCACATTTTGAAGATTTTGACATTTTCACCTTAAGTGTACAATCAGGGGCTGAAAACGCGTTTAAAGCAATAAAAAGTTCATTTTGGCTCTCACACCTAAACTAAACGTTGTAGACTCAAAATTTTTGCTGTATTCAGTGTATTCTAGCATCCTGAAGATGATTCCAGCATTAATTTCATCGTGCTTATGCTCATTTTGAAGATTTTGACATTTTCACCTAAAGTGCACAATCAGGCTGAAAACGCATTTAAAGCAATAAAAAGTTCATTTTGGCTCACACACCTAAAATAAACGTTGTAGACTCAAAATTTTTGCTGTATTTAGTGTATTCTAGCATCCTGAAGATGATTCCAGCATTAATTTCATTGTGCTTATGCTCATTTTGAAGATTTTGACATTTTCACCTTAAGTGTACAATCAGGGGCTGAAAACGCGTTTAAAGCAATAAAAAGTTCATTTTGGCTCTCACACCTAAACTAAACGTTGTAGACTCAATTTTTTTGCTGTATTTAGTGTATTTTAGCATCCTGAAGATGATTCCAGCATTAATTTCATTGTGCTTATGCTCATTTTGAAGATTTTGACATTTTCACCTTAAGTGTACAATCAGGGGCTGAAAACGCGTTTAAAGCAATAAAAAGTTCATTTTGGCTCTCACACCTAAACTAAACGTTGTAGACTCAAAATTTTTGCTATATTCAGTGTATTCTAGCATCCTGAAGATGATTCCAGCATTAATTTCATCGTGCTTATGCTCATTTTAAAGATTTTGACATTTTCACCTTAAGTGTACAATCAGGGGCTGAAAACGCGTTTAAAGCAATAAAAAGTTCATTTTGGCTCTCACACCTAAACTAAACGTTGTAGACTCAAAATTTTTGCTGTATTTAGTGTATTCTAGCATCCTGAAGATGATTCCAGCATTAATTTCATTGTGCTTATGCTCATTTTTAAGATTTTGACATTTTCACCTAAAGTGCACAATCAGGCTGAAAACGCATTTAAAGCAATAAAAAGTTCATTTTGGCTCTCACACCTAAACTAAACGTTGTAGACTCAAAATTTTTGCTGTATTTAGTGTATTCTAGCATCCTGAAGATGATTCCAGCATTAATTTCATTGTGCTTATGCTCATTTTTAAGATTTTGACATTTTCACCTAAAGTGCACAATCAGGCTGAAAACGCATTTAAAGCAATAAAAAGTTCATTTTGGCTCTCACACCTAAACTAAACGTTGTAGACTCAAAATTTTTGCTGTATTTAGTGTATTCTAGCATCCTGAAGATGATTCCAGCATTAATTTCATTGTGCTTCTGCTCATTTTGAAGATTTTGACATTTTCACCTTAAGTGTACAATCAGGGTCTGAAAACGCGTTTAAAGCAATAAAAAGTTCATTTTGGCTCTCACACCTAAACTAAACGTTGTAGACTCAAAATTTTTGCTGTATTCAGTGTATTCTAGCATCCTGAAGATGATTCCAGCATTAATTTCATCGTGCTTATGCTCATTTTGAAGATTTTGACATTTTCAAATAAAGTGCACAATCAGGCTGAAAACGCGTTTAAAGCAATAAAAAGTTCATTTTGACTCACACACCTAAAATAAACGTTGTAGACTCAAAATTTTTGCTGTATTTAGTGTATTCTAGCATCCTGAAGATGATTCCAGCATTAATTTAATTGTGCTTATGCTCATTTTGAAGATTTTGACATTTTCACCTTAAGTGTACAATCAGGGGCTGAAAACGCGTTTAAAGCAATAAAAAGTTCATTTTGGCTCTCACACCTAAACTAAACCTTGTAGACTCAAAATTTTTGCTGTATTTAGTGTATTCTAGCATCCTGAAGATGATTCCAGCATTAATTTCATTGTGCTTATGCTCATTTTGAAGATTTTGACATTTTCACCTTAAGTGTACAATCAGGGGCTGAAAACGCGTTTAAAGCAATAAAAAGTTCATTTTGGCTCTCACACCTAAACTAAACGTTGTAGACTCAAAATTTTTGCTGTATTTAGTGTATTCTAGCATCCTGAAGATGATTCCAGCATTAATTTCATTGTGCTTATGCTCATTTTTAAGATTTTGACATTTTCACCTAAAGTGCACAATCAGGCTGAAAACGCATTTAAAGCAATAAAAAGTTCATTTTGGCTCTCACACCTAAACTAAACGTTGTAGACTCAAAATTTTTGCTGTATTTAGTGTATTCTAGCATCCTGAAGATGATTTCAGCATTAATTTCATTGTGCTTATGCTCATTTTGAAGATTTTGACATTTTCACCTTAAGTGTACAATCAGGGGCTGAAAACGCGTTTAAAGCAATAAAAAGTTCATTTTGGCTCTCACACCTAAACTAAACGTTGTAGACTCAAAATTTTTGCTGTATTTAGTGTATTCTAGCATCCTGAAGATGATTCCAGCATTAATTTCATTGTGCTTATGCTCATTTTGAAGATTTTGACATTTTCACCTTAAGTGTACAATCAGGGGCTGAAAACGCGTTTAAAGCAATAAAAAGTTCATTTTGGCTCTCACACCTAAACTAAACGTTGTAGACTCAAAATTTTTGCTGTATTTAGTGTATTCTAGCATCCTGAAGATGATTCCAGCATTAATTTCATTGTGCTTATGCTCATTTTTAAGATTTTGACATTTTCACCTAAAGTGCACAATCAGGCTGAAAACGCATTTAAAGCAATAAAAAGTTCATTTTGGCTCTCACACCTAAACTAAACGTTGTAGACTCAAAATTTTTGCTGTATTTAGTGTATTCTAGCATCCTGAAGATGATTCCAGCATTAATTTCATTGTGCTTATGCTCATTTTGAAGATTTTGACATTTTCACCTTAAGTGTACAATCAGGGGCTGAAAACGCGTTTAAAGCAATAAAAAATTCATTTTGGCTCTCACACCTAAACTAAACGTTGTAGACTCAAAATTTTTGCTGTATTTAGTGTATTCTAGCATCCTGAAGATGATTCCAGCATTAATTTAATTGTGCTTATGCTCATTTTTAAGATTTTGACATTTTCACCTAAAGTGCACAATCAGGCTGAAAACGCATTTAAAGCAATAAAAAGTTCATTTTGGCTCTCACACCTAAACTAAACGTTGTAGACTCAAAATTTTTGCTGTATTTAGTGTATTCTAGCATCCAGAAGATGATTCCAGCATTAATTTCATTGTGCTTATGCTCATTTTGAAGATTTTGACATTTTCACCTTAAGTGTACAATCAGGGTCTGAAAACGCGTTTAAAGCAATAAAAAGTTCATTTTGGCTCTCACACCTAAACTAAACGTTGTAGACTCAAAATTTTTGCTGTATTTAGTGTATTCTAGCATCCTGAAGATGATTCCAGCATTAATTTCATCGTGCTTATGCTCATTTTGAAGATTTTGACATTTTCACCTAAAGTGCACAATCAGGCTGAAAACGCATTTAAAGCAATAAAAAGTTCATTTTGGCTCTCACACCTAAACTAAACGTTGTAGACTCAAAATTTTTGCTGTATTTAGTGTATTCTAGCATCCTGAAGATGATTCCAGCATTAATTTCATTGTGCTTATGCTCATTTTGAAGATTTTGACATTTTCACCTTAAGTGTACAATCAGGGGCTGAAAACGCGTTTAAAGCAATAAAAAGTTCATTTTGGCTCTCACACCTAAACTAAACGTTGTAGACTCAAAATTTTTGCTGTATTTAGTGTATTCTAGCATCCTGAAGATGATTCCAGCATTAATTTCATTGTGCTTATGCTCATTTTGAAGATTTTGACATTTTCACCTTAAGTGTACAATCAGGGGCTGAAAACGCGTTTAAAGCAATAAAAAGTTCATTTTGGCTCTCACACCTAAACTAAACGTTGTAGACTCAAAATTTTTGCTGTATTTAGTGTATTCTAGCATCCTGAAGATGATTCCAGCATTAATTTCATTGTGCTTATGCTCATTTTTAAGATTTTGACATTTTCACCTAAAGTGCACAATCAGGCTGAAAACGCATTTAAAGCAATAAAAAGTTCATTTTGGCTCTCACACCTAAACTAAACGTTGTAGACTCAAAATTTTTGCTGTATTTAGTGTATTCTAGCATCCTGAAGATGATTCTAGCATTAATTTCATTGTGCTTATGCTCATTTTTAAGATTTTGACATTTTCACCTAAAGTGCACAATCAGGCTGAAAACGCATTTAAAGCAATAAAAAGTTCATTTTGGCTCTCACACCTAAACTAAACGTTGTAGACTCAAAATTTTTGCTGTATTTAGTGTATTCTAGCATCCTGAAGATGATTCCAGCATTAATTTCATTGTGCTTATGCTCATTTTGAAGATTTTGACATTTTCACCTTAAGTGTACAATCAGGGGCTGAAAACGCGTTTAAAGCAATAAAAAGTTCATTTTGGCTCTCACACCTAAACTAAACGTTGTAGACTCAAAATTTTTGCTGTATTTAGTGTATTCTAGCATCCTGAAGATGATTCCAGCATTAATTTCATTGTGCTTATGCTCATTTTGAAGATTTTGACATTTTCACCTTAAGTGTACAATCAGGGGCTGAAAACGCGTTTAAAGCAATAAAAAGTTCATTTTGGCTCTCACACCTAAACTAAACGTTGTAGACTCAAAATTTTTGCTGTATTTAGTGTATTCTAGCATCCTGAAGATGATTCCAGCATTAATTTCATTGTGCTTATGCTCATTTTTAAGATTTTGACATTTTCACCTAAAGTGCACAATCAGGCTGAAAACGCATTTAAAGCAATAAAAAGTTCATTTTGGCTCTCACACCTAAACTAAACGTTGTAGACTCAAAATTTTTGCTGTATTTAGTGTATTCTAGCATCCTGAAGATGATTCCAGCATTAATTTCATTGTGCTTATGCTCATTTTGAAGATTTTGACATTTTCACCTTAAGTGTACAATCAGGGGCTGAAAACGCGTTTAAAGCAATAAAAAGTTCATTTTGGCTCTCACACCTAAACTAAACGTTGTAGACTCAAAATTTTTGCTGTATTTAGTGTATTCTAGCATCCTGAAGATGATTCCAGCATTAATTTAATTGTGCTTATGCTCATTTTTAAGATTTTGACATTTTCACCTAAAGTGCACAATCAGGCTGAAAACGCATTTAAAGCAATAAAAAGTTCATTTTGGCTCTCACACCTAAACTAAACGTTGTTGTAGACTCAAAATTTTTGCTGTATTTAGTGTATTCTAGCATCCTGAAGATGATTCCAGCATTAATTTCATTGTGCTTATGCTCATTTTGAAGATTTTGACATTTTCACCTTAAGTGTACAATCAGGGTCTGAAAACGCATTTAAAGCAATAAAAAGTTCATTTTGGCTCTCACACCTAAACTAAACGTTGTAGACTCAAAATTTTTGCTGTATTTAGTGTATTCTAGCATCCTGAAGATGATTCCAGCATTAATTTCATTGTGCTTATGCTCATTTTGAAGATTTTGACATTTTCACCTTAAGTGTACAATCAGGGGCTGAAAACGCGTTTAAAGCAATAAAAAGTTCATTTTGGCTCTCACACCTAAACTAAACGTTGTAGACTCAAAATTTTTGCTGTATTTAGTGTATTCTAGCATCCTGAAGATGATTCCAGCATTAATTTCATTGTGCTTATGCTCATTTTTAAGATTTTGACATTTTCACCTAAAGTGCACAATCAGGCTGAAAACGCATTTAAAGCAATAAAAAGTTCATTTTGGCTCTCACACCTAAACTAAACGTTGTAGACTCAAAATTTTTGCTGTATTTAGTGTATTCTAGCATCCTGAAGATGATTCCAGCATTAATTTCATTGTGCTTATGCTCATTTTGAAGATTTTGACATTTTCACCTTAAGTGTACAATCAGGGGCTGAAAACGCGTTTAAAGCAATAAAAAGTTCATTTTGGCTCTCACACCTAAACTAAACGTTGTAGACTCAAAATTTTTGCTGTATTTAGTGTATTCTAGCATCCTGAAGATGATTCCAGCATTAATTTCATTGTGCTTATGCTCATTTTGAAGATTTTGACATTTTCACCTTAAGTGTACAATCAGGGGCTGAAAACGCGTTTAAAGCAATAAAAAGTTCATTTTGGCTCTCACACCTAAACTAAACGTTGTAGACTCAAAATTTTTGCTGTATTTAGTGTATTCTAGCATCCTGAAGATGATTCCAGCATTAATTTCATTGTGCTTATGCTCATTTTTAAGATTTTGACATTTTCACCTAAAGTGCACAATCAGGCTGAAAACGCATTTAAAGCAATAAAAAGTTCATTTTGGCTCTCACACCTAAACTAAACGTTGTAGACTCAAAATTTTTGCTGTATTTAGTGTATTCTAGCATCCTGAAGATGATTCCAGCATTAATTTCATTGTGCTTATGCACATTTTGAAGATTTTGACATTTTCACCTTAAGTGTACAATCAGGGGCTGAAAACGCGTTTAAAGCAATAAAAAGTTCATTTTGGCTCTCACACCTAAACTAAACGTTGTAGACTCAAAATTTTTGCTGTATTCAGTGTATTCTAGCATCCTGAAGATGATTCCAGCATTAATTTCATCGTGCTTATGCTCATTTTGAAGATTTTGACATTTTCACCTAAAGTGCACAATCAGGCTGAAAACGCATTTAAAGCAATAAAAAGTTCATTTTGGCTCACACACCTAAAATAAACGTTGTAGACTCAAAATTTTTGCTGTATTTAGTGTATTCTAGCATCCTGAAGATGATTCCAGCATTAATTTCATTGTGCTTATGCTCATTTTGAAGATTTTGACATTTTCACCTTAAGTGTACAATCAGGGGCTGAAAACGCGTTTAAAGCAATAAAAAGTTCATTTTGGCTCTCACACCTAAACTAAACGTTGTAGACTCAATTTTTTTGCTGTATTTAGTGTATTTTAGCATCCTGAAGATGATTCCAGCATTAATTTCATTGTGCTTATGCTCATTTTGAAGATTTTGACATTTTCACCTTAAGTGTACAATCAGGGGCTGAAAACGCGTTTAAAGCAATAAAAAGTTCATTTTGGCTCTCACACCTAAACTAAACGTTGTAGACTCAAAATTTTTGCTATATTCAGTGTATTCTAGCATCCTGAAGATGATTCCAGCATTAATTTCATCGTGCTTATGCTCATTTTAAAGATTTTGACATTTTCACCTTAAGTGTACAATCAGGGGCTGAAAACGCGTTTAAAGCAATAAAAAGTTCATTTTGGCTCTCACACCTAAACTAAACGTTGTAGACTCAAAATTTTTGCTGTATTTAGTGTATTCTAGCATCCTGAAGATGATTCCAGCATTAATTTCATTGTGCTTATGCTCATTTTTAAGATTTTGACATTTTCACCTAAAGTGCACAATCAGGCTGAAAACGCATTTAAAGCAATAAAAAGTTCATTTTGGCTCTCACACCTAAACTAAACGTTGTAGACTCAAAATTTTTGCTGTATTTAGTGTATTCTAGCATCCTGAAGATGATTCCAGCATTAATTTCATTGTGCTTATGCTCATTTTTAAGATTTTGACATTTTCACCTAAAGTGCACAATCAGGCTGAAAACGCATTTAAAGCAATAAAAAGTTCATTTTGGCTCTCACACCTAAACTAAACGTTGTAGACTCAAAATTTTTGCTGTATTTAGTGTATTCTAGCATCCTGAAGATGATTCCAGCATTAATTTCATTGTGCTTCTGCTCATTTTGAAGATTTTGACATTTTCACCTTAAGTGTACAATCAGGGTCTGAAAACGCGTTTAAAGCAATAAAAAGTTCATTTTGGCTCTCACACCTAAACTAAACGTTGTAGACTCAAAATTTTTGCTGTATTCAGTGTATTCTAGCATCCTGAAGATGATTCCAGCATTAATTTCATCGTGCTTATGCTCATTTTGAAGATTTTGACATTTTCAAATAAAGTGCACAATCAGGCTGAAAACGCGTTTAAAGCAATAAAAAGTTCATTTTGACTCACACACCTAAAATAAACGTTGTAGACTCAAAATTTTTGCTGTATTTAGTGTATTCTAGCATCCTGAAGATGATTCCAGCATTAATTTAATTGTGCTTATGCTCATTTTGAAGATTTTGACATTTTCACCTTAAGTGTACAATCAGGGGCTGAAAACGCGTTTAAAGCAATAAAAAGTTCATTTTGGCTCTCACACCTAAACTAAACCTTGTAGACTCAAAATTTTTGCTGTATTTAGTGTATTCTAGCATCCTGAAGATGATTCCAGCATTAATTTCATTGTGCTTATGCTCATTTTGAAGATTTTGACATTTTCACCTTAAGTGTACAATCAGGGGCTGAAAACGCGTTTAAAGCAATAAAAAGTTCATTTTGGCTCTCACACCTAAACTAAACGTTGTAGACTCAAAATTTTTGCTGTATTTAGTGTATTCTAGCATCCTGAAGATGATTCCAGCATTAATTTCATTGTGCTTATGCTCATTTTTAAGATTTTGACATTTTCACCTAAAGTGCACAATCAGGCTGAAAACGCATTTAAAGCAATAAAAAGTTCATTTTGGCTCTCACACCTAAACTAAACGTTGTAGACTCAAAATTTTTGCTGTATTTAGTGTATTCTAGCATCCTGAAGATGATTTCAGCATTAATTTCATTGTGCTTATGCTCATTTTGAAGATTTTGACATTTTCACCTTAAGTGTACAATCAGGGTCTGAAAACGCATTTAAAGCAATAAAAAGTTCATTTTGGCTCACACACCTAAAATAAACGTTGTAGACTCAAAATTTTTGCTGTATTCAGTGTATTCTAGCATCCTGAAGATGATTCCAGCATTAATTTCATCGTGCTTATGCTCATTTTGAAGATTTTGACATTTTCACCTTAAGTGTACAATCAGGGGCTGAAACGCGTTTAAAGCAATAAAAAGTTCATTTTGGCTCTCACACCTAAACTAAACGTTGTAGACTCAAAATTTTTGCTGTATTTAGTGTATTCTAGCATCCTGAAGATGATTCCAGCATTAATTTCATTGTGCTTATGCTCATTTTTAAGATTTTGACATTTTCACCTAAAGTGCACAATCAGGCTGAAAACGCATTTAAAGCAATAAAAAGTTCATTTTGGCTCTCACACCTAAACTAAACGTTGTAGACTCAAAATTTTTGCTGTATTTAGTGTATTCTAGCATCCTGAAGATGATTCCAGCATTAATTTCATTGTGCTTATGCTCATTTTGAAGATTTTGACATTTTCACCTTAAGTGTACAATCAGGGGCTGAAAACGCGTTTAAAGCAATAAAAAGTTCATTTTGGCTCTCACACCTAAACTAAACGTTGTAGACTCAAAATTTTTGCTGTATTTAGTGTATTCTAGCATCCTGAAGATGATTCCAGCATTAATTTAATTGTGCTTATGCTCATTTTTAAGATTTTGACATTTTCACCTAAAGTGCACAATCAGGCTGAAAACGCATTTAAAGCAATAAAAAGTTCATTTTGGCTCTCACACCTAAACTAAACGTTGTAGACTCAAAATTTTTGCTGTATTTAGTGTATTCTAGCATCCTGAAGATGATTCCAGCATTAATTTCATTGTGCTTATGCTCATTTTGAAGATTTTGACATTTTCACCTTAAGTGTACAATCAGGGTCTGAAAACGCATTTAAAGCAATAAAAAGTTCATTTTGGCTCTCACACCTAAACTAAACGTTGTAGACTCAAAATTTTTGCTGTATTTAGTGTATTCTAGCATCCTGAAGATGATTCCAGCATTAATTTCATTGTGCTTATGCTCATTTTGAAGATTTTGACATTTTCACCTTAAGTGTACAATCAGGGGCTGAAAACGCGTTTAAAGCAATAAAAAGTTCATTTTGGCTCTCACACCTAAACTAAACGTTGTAGACTCAAAATTTTTGCTGTATTTAGTGTATTCTAGCATCCTGAAGATGATTCCAGCATTAATTTCATTGTGCTTATGCTCATTTTTAAGATTTTGACATTTTCACCTAAAGTGCACAATCAGGCTGAAAACGCATTTAAAGCAATAAAAAGTTCATTTTGGCTCTCACACCTAAACTAAACGTTGTAGACTCAAAATTTTTGCTGTATTTAGTGTATTCTAGCATCCTGAAGATGATTCCAGCATTAATTTCATTGTGCTTATGCTCATTTTGAAGATTTTGACATTTTCACCTTAAGTGTACAATCAGGGGCTGAAAACGCGTTTAAAGCAATAAAAAGTTCATTTTGGCTCTCACACCTAAACTAAACGTTGTAGACTCAAAATTTTTGCTGTATTTAGTGTATTCTAGCATCCTGAAGATGATTCCAGCATTAATTTCATTGTGCTTATGCTCATTTTGAAGATTTTGACATTTTCACCTTAAGTGTACAATCAGGGGCTGAAAACGCGTTTAAAGCAATAAAAAGTTCATTTTGGCTCTCACACCTAAACTAAACGTTGTAGACTCAAAATTTTTGCTGTATTTAGTGTATTCTAGCATCCTGAAGATGATTCCAGCATTAATTTCATTGTGCTTATGCTCATTTTTAAGATTTTGACATTTTCACCTAAAGTGCACAATCAGGCTGAAAACGCATTTAAAGCAATAAAAAGTTCATTTTGGCTCTCACACCTAAACTAAACGTTGTAGACTCAAAATTTTTGCTGTATTTAGTGTATTCTAGCATCCTGAAGATGATTCCAGCATTAATTTCATTGTGCTTATGCACATTTTGAAGATTTTGACATTTTCACCTTAAGTGTACAATCAGGGGCTGAAAACGCGTTTAAAGCAATAAAAAGTTCATTTTGGCTCTCACACCTAAACTAAACGTTGTAGACTCAAAATTTTTGCTGTATTCAGTGTATTCTAGCATCCTGAAGATGATTCCAGCATTAATTTCATCGTGCTTATGCTCATTTTGAAGATTTTGACATTTTCACCTAAAGTGCACAATCAGGCTGAAAACGCATTTAAAGCAATAAAAAGTTCATTTTGGCTCACACACCTAAAATAAACGTTGTAGACTCAAAATTTTTGCTGTATTTAGTGTATTCTAGCATCCTGAAGATGATTCCAGCATTAATTTCATTGTGCTTATGCTCATTTTGAAGATTTTGACATTTTCACCTTAAGTGTACAATCAGGGGCTGAAAACGCGTTGAAAGCAATAAAAAGTTCATTTTGGCTCTCACACCTAAACTAAACGTTGTAGACTCAAAATTTTTGCTGTATTTAGTGTATTCTAGCATCCTGAAGATGATTCCAGCATTAATTTCATTGTGCTTATGCTCATTTTGAAGATTTTGACATTTTCACCTTAAGTGTACAATCAGGGGCTGAAAACGCGTTTAAAGCAATAAAAAGTTCATTTTGGCTCTCACACCTAAACTAAACGTTGTAGACTCAATTTTTTTGCTGTATTTAGTGTATTTTAGCATCCTGAAGATGATTCCAGCATTAATTTCATTGTGCTTATGCTCATTTTGAAGATTTTGACATTTTCACCTTAAGTGTACAATCAGGGGCTGAAAACGCGTTTAAAGCAATAAAAAGTTCATTTTGGCTCTCACACCTAAACTAAACGTTGTAGACTCAAAATTTTTGCTATATTCAGTGTATTCTAGCATCCTGAAGATGATTCCAGCATTAATTTCATCGTGCTTATGCTCATTTTGAAGATTTTGACATTTTCACCTAAAGTGCACAATCAGGCTGAAAACGCATTTAAAGCAATAAAAAGTTCATTTTGGCTCTCACACCTAAACTAAACGTTGTAGACTCAAAATTTTTGCTGTATTCAGTGTATTCTAGCATCCTGAAGATGATTCCAGCATTAATTTCATCGTGCTTATGCTCATTTTGAAGATTTTGACATTTTCACCTAAAGTGCACAATCAGGCTGAAAACGCATTTAAAGCAATAAAAAGTTCATTTTGGCTCTCACACCTAAACTAAACGTTGTAGACTCAAAATTTTTGCTGTATTTAGTGTATTCTAGCATCCTGAAGATGATTCCAGCATTAATTTCATTGTGCTTATGCTCATTTTGAAGATTTTGACATTTTCACCTTAAGTGTACAATCAGGGGCTGAAAACGCGTTTAAAGCAATAAAAAGTTCATTTTGGCTCTCACACCTAAACTAAACGTTGTAGACTCAAAATTTTTGCTGTATTTAGTGTATTCTAGCATCCTGAAGATGATTCCAGCATTAATTTCATTGTGCTTATGCTCATTTTTAAGATTTTGACATTTTCACCTAAAGTGCACAATCAGGCTGAAAACGCATTTAAAGCAATAAAAAGTTCATTTTGGCTCTCACACCTAAACTAAACGTTGTAGACTCAAAATTTTTGCTGTATTTAGTGTATTCTAGCATCCTGAAGATGATTCTAGCATTAATTTCATTGTGCTTATGCTCATTTTTAAGATTTTGACATTTTCACCTAAAGTGCACAATCAGGCTGAAAACGCATTTAAAGCAATAAAAAGTTCATTTTGGCTCTCACACCTAAACTAAACGTTGTAGACTCAAAATTTTTGCTGTATTTAGTGTATTCTAGCATCCTGAAGATGATTCCAGCATTAATTTCATTGTGCTTATGCTCATTTTGAAGATTTTGACATTTTCACCTTAAGTGTACAATCAGGGGCTGAAAACGCGTTTAAAGCAATAAAAAGTTCATTTTGGCTCTCACACCTGAACTAAACGTTGTAGACTCAAAATTTTTGCTGTATTCAGTGTATTCTAGCATCCTGAAGATGATTCCAGCATTAATTTCATCGTGCTTATGCTCATTTTGAAGATTTTGACATTTTCACCTAAAGTGCACAATCAGGCTGAAAACGCATTTAAAGCAATAAAAAGTTCATTTTGGCTCTCACACCTAAACTAAACGTTGTAGACTCAAAATTTTTGCTGTATTTAGTGTATTCTAGCATCCTGAAGATGATTCCAGCATTAATTTCATTGTGCTTATGCTCATTTTGAAGATTTTGACATTTTCACCTTAAGTGTACAATCAGGGGCTGAAAACGCGTTTAAAGCAATAAAAAGTTCATTTTGGCTCTCACACCTAAACTAAACGTTGTAGACTCAAAATTTTTGCTGTATTTAGTGTATTCTAGCATCCTGAAGATGATTCCAGCATTAATTTCATTGTGCTTATGCTCATTTTGAAGATTTTGACATTTTCACCTTAAGTGTACAATCAGGGGCTGAAAACGCGTTTAAAGCAATAAAAAGTTCATTTTGGCTCTCACACCTAAACTAAACGTTGTAGACTCAAAATTTTTGCTGTATTTAGTGTATTCTAGCATCCTGAAGATGATTCCAGCATTAATTTCATTGTGCTTATGCTCATTTTTAAGATTTTGACATTTTCACCTAAAGTGCACAATCAGGCTGAAAACGCATTTAAAGCAATAAAAAGTTCATTTTGGCTCTCACACCTAAACTAAACGTTGTAGACTCAAAATTTTTGCTGTATTTAGTGTATTCTAGCATCCTGAAGATGATTCCAGCATTAATTTCATTGTGCTTATGCTCATTTTGAAGATTTTGACATTTTCACCTTAAGTGTACAATCAGGGGCTGAAAACGCGTTTAAAGCAATAAAAAGTTCATTTTGGCTCTCACACCTAAACTAAACGTTGTAGACTCAAAATTTTTTGCTGTATTTAGTGTATTCTAGCATCCTGAAGATGATTCCAGCATTAATTTAATTGTGCTTATGCTCATTTTGAAGATTTTGACATTTTCACCTTAAGTGTACAATCAGGGGCTGAAAGCGCGTTTAAAGCAATAAAAAGTTCATTTTGGCTCTCACACCTAAACTAAACCTTGTAGACTCAAAATTTTTGTTGTATTTAGTGTATTCTAGCATCCTGAAGATGATTCCAGCATTAATTTCATTGTGCTTATGCTCATTTTGAAGATTTTGACATTTTCACCTTAAGTGTACAATCAGGGGCTGAAAACGCGTTTAAAGCAATAAAAAGTTCATTTTGGCTCTCACACCTAAACTAAACGTTGTAGACTCAAAATTTTTGCTGTATTTAGTGTATTCTAGCATCCTGAAGATGATTCCAGCATTAATTTCATTGTGCTTATGCTCATTTTTAAGATTTTGACATTTTCACCTAAAGTGCACAATCAGGCTGAAAACGCATTTAAAGCAATAAAAAGTTCATTTTGGCTCTCACACCTAAACTAAACGTTGTAGACTCAAAATTTTTGCTGTATTTAGTGTATTCTAGCATCCTGAAGATGATTCCAGCATTAATTTCATTGTGCTTATGCTCATTTTGAAGATTTTGACATTTTCACCTAAAGTGCACAATCAGGCTGAAAACGCATTTAAAGCAATAAAAAGTTCATTTTGGCTCTCACACCTAAACTAAACGTTGTAGACTCAAAATTTTTGCTGTATTTAGTGTATTCTAGCATCCTGAAGATGATTCCAGCATTAATTTCATTGTGCTTATGCTCATTTTGAAGATTTTGACATTTTCACCTTAAGTGTACAATCAGGGGCTGAAAACGCGTTTAAAGCAATAAAAAGTTCATTTTGGCTCTCACACCTAAACTAAACGTTGTAGACTCAAAATTTTTGCTGTATTCAGTGTATTCTAGCATCCTGAAGATGATTCCAGCATTAATTTCATCGTGCTTATGCTCATTTTGAAGATTTTGACATTTTCACCTAAAGTGCACAATCAGGCTGAAAACGCATTTAAAGCAATAAAAAGTTCATTTTGGCTCACACACCTAAAATAAACGTTGTAGACTCAAAATTTTTGCTGTATTTAGTGTATTCTAGCATCCTGAAGATGATTCCAGCATTAATTTCATTGTGCTTATGCTCATTTTGAAGATTTTGACATTTTCACCTTAAGTGTACAATCAGGGGCTGAAAACGCGTTTAAAGCAATAAAAAGTTCATTTTGGCTCTCACACCTAAACTAAACGTTGTAGACTCAAAATTTTTGCTGTATTTAGTGTATTCTAGCATCCTGAAGATGATTCCAGCATTAATTTCATTGTGCTTATGCTCATTTTTAAGATTTTGACATTTTCACCTAAAGTGCACAATCAGGCTGAAAACGCATTTAAAGCAATAAAAAGTTCATTTTGGCTCTCACACCTAAACTAAACGTTGTAGACTCAAAATTTTTGCTGTATTTAGTGTATTCTAGCATCCTGAAGATGATTCCAGCATTAATTTCATTGTGCTTATGCTCATTTTTAAGATTTTGACATTTTCACCTAAAGTGCACAATCAGGCTGAAAACGCATTTAAAGCAATAAAAAGTTCATTTTGGCTCTCACACCTAAACTAAACGTTGTAGACTCAAAATTTTTGCTGTATTTAGTGTATTCTAGCATCCTGAAGATGATTCCAGCATTAATTTCATTGTGCTTATGCTCATTTTGAAGATTTTGACATTTTCACCTTAAGTGTACAATCAGGGTCTGAAAACGCGTTTAAAGCAATAAAAAGTTCATTTTGGCTCTCACACCTAAACTAAACGTTGTAGACTCAAAATTTTTGCTGTATTCAGTGTATTCTAGCATCCTGAAGATGATTCCAGCATTAATTTCATCGTGCTTATGCTCATTTTGAAGATTTTGACATTTTCAAATAAAGTGCACAATCAGGCTGAAAACGCGTTTAAAGCAATAAAAAGTTCATTTTGACTCACACACCTAAAATAAACGTTGTAGACTCAAAATTTTTGCTGTATTTAGTGTATTCTAGCATCCTGAAGATGATTCCAGCATTAATTTAATTGTGCTTATGCTCATTTTGAAGATTTTGACATTTTCACCTTAAGTGTACAATCAGGGGCTGAAAACGCGTTTAAAGCAATAAAAAGTTCATTTTGGCTCTCACACCTAAACTAAACGTTGTAGACTCAAAATTTTTGCTGTATTTAGTGTATTCTAGCATCCTGAAGATGATTCCAGCATTAATTTCATTGTGCTTATGCTCATTTTGAAGATTTTGACATTTTCACCTTAAGTGTACAATCAGGGGCTGAAAACGCGTTTAAAGCAATAAAAAGTTCATTTTGGCTCTCACACCTAAACTAAACGTTGTAGACTCAAAATTTTTGCTGTATTTAGTGTATTCTAGCATCCTGAAGATGATTCCAGCATTAATTTCATTGTGCTTATGCTCATTTTTAAGATTTTGACATTTTCACCTAAAGTGCACAATCAGGCTGAAAACGCATTTAAAGCAATAAAAAGTTCATTTTGGCTCTCACACCTAAACTAAACGTTGTAGACTCAAAATTTTTGCTGTATTTAGTGTATTCTAGCATCCTGAAGATGATTTCAGCATTAATTTCATTGTGCTTATGCTCATTTTGAAGATTTTGACATTTTCACCTTAAGTGTACAATCAGGGTCTGAAAACGCATTTAAAGCAATAAAAAGTTCATTTTGGCTCACACACCTAAAATAAACGTTGTAGACTCAAAATTTTTGCTGTATTCAGTGTATTCTAGCATCCTGAAGATGATTCCAGCATTAATTTCATCGTGCTTATGCTCATTTTGAAGATTTTGACATTTTCACCTTAAGTGTACAATCAGGGGCTGAAACGCGTTTAAAGCAATAAAAAGTTCATTTTGGCTCTCACACCTAAACTAAACGTTGTAGACTCAAAATTTTTGCTGTATTTAGTGTATTCTAGCATCCTGAAGATGATTCCAGCATTAATTTCATTGTGCTTATGCTCATTTTTAAGATTTTGACATTTTCACCTAAAGTGCACAATCAGGCTGAAAACGCATTTAAAGCAATAAAAAGTTCATTTTGGCTCTCACACCTAAACTAAACGTTGTAGACTCAAAATTTTTGCTGTATTTAGTGTATTCTAGCATCCTGAAGATGATTCCAGCATTAATTTCATTGTGCTTATGCTCATTTTGAAGATTTTGACATTTTCACCTTAAGTGTACAATCAGGGGCTGAAAACGCGTTTAAAGCAATAAAAAGTTCATTTTGGCTCTCACACCTAAACTAAACGTTGTAGACTCAAAATTTTTGCTGTATTCAGTGTATTCTAGCATCCTGAAGATGATTCCAGCATTAATTTCATCGTGCTTATGCTCATTTTGAAGATTTTGACATTTTCACCTAAAGTGCACAATCAGGCTGAAAACGCATTTAAAGCAATAAAAAGTTCATTTTGGCTCACACACCTAAAATAAACGTTGTAGACTCAAAATTTTTGCTGTATTTAGTGTATTCTAGCATCCTGAAGATGATTCCAGCATTAATTTCATTGTGCTTATGCTCATTTTGAAGATTTTGACATTTTCACCTTAAGTGTACAATCAGGGGCTGAAAACGCGTTTAAAGCAATAAAAAGTTCATTTTGGCTCTCACACCTAAACTAAACGTTGTAGACTCAAAATTTTTGCTGTATTCAGTGTATTCTAGCATCCTGAAGATGATTCCAGCATTAATTTCATCGTGCTTATGCTCATTTTTAAGATTTTGACATTTTCACCTAAAGTGCACAATCAGGCTGAAAACGCATTTAAAGCAATAAAAAGTTCATTTTGGCTCACACACCTAAACTAACCGTTGTCGACTCAAAATTTTTGCTGTATTTAGTGTATTCTAGCATCCTGAAGATGATTCCAGCATTAATTTCATTGTGCTTATGCTCATTTTGAAGATTTTGACATTTTCACCTTAAGTGTACAATCAGGGGCTGAAAACGCGTTTAAAGCAATAAAAAGTTCAATTTGGCTCTCACACCTAAACTAAACGTTGTAGACTCAAAATTTTTGCTGTATTCAGTGTATTCTAGCATCCTGAAGATGATTCCAGCATTAATTTCATCGTGCTTATGCTCATTTTGAAGATTTTGACATTTTCACCTAAAGTGCACAATCAGGCTGAAAACGCATTTAAAGCAATAAAAAGTTCATTTTGGCTCACACACCTAAAATAAACGTTGTAGACTCAAAATTTTTGCTGTATTTAGTGTATTCTAGCATCCTGAAGATGATTCCAGCATTAATTTCATTGTGTTTATGCTCATTTTGAAGATTTTGACATTTTCACCTAAAGTGCACAATCAGGCTGAAAACGCATTTAAAGCAATAAAAAGTTCATTTTGGCTCTCACACCTAAACTAAACGTTGTAGACTCAAAATTTTTGCTGTATTTAGTGTATTCTAGCATCCTGAAGATGATTCCAGCATTAATTTCATTGTGCTTATGCTCAGTTGAAGATTTTGACATTTTCACCTTAAGTGTACAATCAGGGGCTGAAAACGCGTTTAAAGCAATAAAAAGTTCATTTTGGCTCTCACACCTGAACTAAACGTTGTAGACTCAAAATTTTTGCTGTATTCAGTGTATTCTAGCATCCTGAAGATGATTCCAGCATTAATTTCATCGTGCTTATGCTCATTTTGAAGATTTTGACATTTTCACCTAAAGTGCACAATCAGGCTGAAAACGCATTTAAAGCAATAAAAAGTTCATTTTGGCTCACACACCTAAAATAAACGTTGTAGACTCAAAATTTTTGCTGTATTTAGTGTATTCTAGCATCCTGAAGATGATTCCAGCATTAATTTCATTGTGCTTATGCTCATTTTGAAGATTTTGACATTTTCACCTTAAGTGTACAATCAGGGGCTGAAAACGCGTTTAAAGCAATAAAAAGTTCATTTTGGCTCTCACACCTAAACTAAACGTTGTAGACTCAAAATTTTTGCTGTATTTAGTGTATTCTAGCATCCTGAAGATGATTCCAGCATTAATTTCATTGTGCTTATGCTCATTTTGAAGATTTTGACATTTTCACCTAAAGTGCACAATCAGGCTGAAAACGCATTTAAAGCAATAAAAAGTTCATTTTGGCTCTCACACCTAAACTAAACGTTGTAGACTCAAAATTTTTGCTGTATTCAGTGTATTCTAGCATCCTGAAGATGATTCCAGCATTAATTTCATCGTGCTTATGCTCATTTTGAAGATTTTGACATTTTCACCTAAAGTGCACAATCAGGCTGAAAACGCATTTAAAGCAATAAAAAGTTCATTTTGGCTCTCACACCTAAAATAAACGTTGTAGACTCAAAATTTTTGCTGTATTTAGTGTATTCTAGCATCCTGAAGATGATTCCAGCATTAATTTCATTGTGCTTATGCTCATTTTGAAGATTTTGACATTTTCACCTAAAGTGCACAATCAGGCTGAATACGCATTTAAAGCAATAAAAAGTTCATTTTGGCTCTCACACCTAAACTAAACGTTGTAGACTCAAAATTTTTGCTGTATTTAGTGTATTCTAGCATCCTGAAGATGATTCCAGCATTAATTTCATTGTGCTTATGCTCAGTTGAAGATTTTGACATTTTCACCTTAAGTGTACAATCAGGGGCTGAAAACGCGTTTAAAGCAATAAAAAGTTCATTTTGGCTCTCACACCTGAACTAAACGTTGTAGACTCAAAATTTTTGCTGTATTCAGTGTATTCTAGCATCCTGAAGATGATTCCAGCATTAATTTCATCGTGCTTATGCTCATTTTGAAGATTTTGACATTTTCACCTAAAGTGCACAATCAGGCTGAAAACGCATTTAAAGCAATAAAAAGTTCATTTTGGCTCACACACCTAAAATAAACGTTGTAGACTCAAAATTTTTGCTGTATTTAGTGTATTCTAGCATCCTGAAGATGATTCCAGCATTAATTTCATTGTGCTTATGCTCATTTTGAAGATTTTGACATTTTCACCTTAAGTGTACAATCAGGGGCTGAAAACGCGTTTAAAGCAATAAAAAGTTCATTTTGGCTCTCACACCTAAACTAAACGTTGTAGACTCAAAATTTTTGCTGTATTTAGTGTATTCTAGCATCCTGAAGATGATTCCAGCATTAATTTCATTGTGCTTATGCTCATTTTTAAGATTTTGACATTTTCACCTAAAGTGCACAATCAGGCTGAAAACGCATTTAAAGCAATAAAAAGTTCATTTTGGCTCTCACACCTAAACTAAACGTTGTAGACTCAAAATTTTTGCTGTATTTAGTGTATTCTAGCATCCTGAAGATGATTCCAGCATTAATTTCATTGTGCTTATGCTCATTTTGAAGATTTTGACATTTTCACCTAAAGTGCACAATCAGGCTGAAAACGCATTTAAAGCAATAAAAAGTTCATTTTGGCTCTCACACCTAAACTAAACGTTGTAGACTCAAAATTTTTGCTGTATTTAGTGTATTCTAGCATCCTGAAGATGATTCCAGCATTAATTTCATTGTGCTTATGCTCATTTTGAAGATTTTGACATTTTCACCTTAAGTGTACAATCAGGGGCTGAAAACGCGTTTAAAGCAATAAAAAGTTCATTTTGGCTCTCACACCTAAACTAAACGTTGTAGACTCAAAATTTTTGCTGTATTCAGTGTATTCTAGCATCCTGAAGATGATTCCAGCATTAATTTCATCGTGCTTATGCTCATTTTGAAGATTTTGACATTTTCACCTAAAGTGCACAATCAGGCTGAAAACGCATTTAAAGCAATAAAAAGTTCATTTTGGCTCACACACCTAAAATAAACGTTGTAGACTCAAAATTTTTGCTGTATTTAGTGTATTCTAGCATCCTGAAGATGATTCCAGCATTAATTTCATTGTGCTTATGCTCATTTTGAAGATTTTGACATTTTCACCTTAAGTGTACAATCAGGGGCTGAAAACGCGTTTAAAGCAATAAAAAGTTCATTTTGGCTCTCACACCTAAACTAAACGTTGTAGACTCAAAATTTTTGCTGTATTTAGTGTATTCTAGCATCCTGAAGATGATTCCAGCATTAATTTCATTGTGCTTATGCTCATTTTTAAGATTTTGACATTTTCACCTAAAGTGCACAATCAGGCTGAAAACGCATTTAAAGCAATAAAAAGTTCATTTTGGCTCTCACACCTAAACTAAACGTTGTAGACTCAAAATTTTTGCTGTATTTAGTGTATTCTAGCATCCTGAAGATGATTCCAGCATTAATTTCATTGTGCTTATGCTCATTTTTAAGATTTTGACATTTTCACCTAAAGTGCACAATCAGGCTGAAAACGCATTTAAAGCAATAAAAAGTTCATTTTGGCTCTCACACCTAAACTAAACGTTGTAGACTCAAAATTTTTGCTGTATTTAGTGTATTCTAGCATCCTGAAGATGATTCCAGCATTAATTTCATTGTGCTTATGCTCATTTTGAAGATTTTGACATTTTCACCTTAAGTGTACAATCAGGGTCTGAAAACGCGTTTAAAGCAATAAAAAGTTCATTTTGGCTCTCACACCTAAACTAAACGTTGTAGACTCAAAATTTTTGCTGTATTCAGTGTATTCTAGCATCCTGAAGATGATTCCAGCATTAATTTCATCGTGCTTATGCTCATTTTGAAGATTTTGACATTTTCAAATAAAGTGCACAATCAGGCTGAAAACGCGTTTAAAGCAATAAAAAGTTCATTTTGACTCACACACCTAAAATAAACGTTGTAGACTCAAAATTTTTGCTGTATTTAGTGTATTCTAGCATCCTGAAGATGATTCCAGCATTAATTTAATTGTGCTTATGCTCATTTTGAAGATTTTGACATTTTCACCTTAAGTGTACAATCAGGGGCTGAAAACGCGTTTAAAGCAATAAAAAGTTCATTTTGGCTCTCACACCTAAACTAAACCTTGTAGACTCAAAATTTTTGCTGTATTTAGTGTATTCTAGCATCCTGAAGATGATTCCAGCATTAATTTCATTGTGCTTATGCTCATTTTGAAGATTTTGACATTTTCACCTTAAGTGTACAATCAGGGGCTGAAAACGCGTTTAAAGCAATAAAAAGTTCATTTTGGCTCTCACACCTAAACTAAACGTTGTAGACTCAAAATTTTTGCTGTATTTAGTGTATTCTAGCATCCTGAAGATGATTCCAGCATTAATTTCATTGTGCTTATGCTCATTTTTAAGATTTTGACATTTTCACCTAAAGTGCACAATCAGGCTGAAAACGCATTTAAAGCAATAAAAAGTTCATTTTGGCTCTCACACCTAAACTAAACGTTGTAGACTCAAAATTTTTGCTGTATTTAGTGTATTCTAGCATCCTGAAGATGATTTCAGCATTAATTTCATTGTGCTTATGCTCATTTTGAAGATTTTGACATTTTCACCTTAAGTGTACAATCAGGGTCTGAAAACGCATTTAAAGCAATAAAAAGTTCATTTTGGCTCACACACCTAAAATAAACGTTGTAGACTCAAAATTTTTGCTGTATTCAGTGTATTCTAGCATCCTGAAGATGATTCCAGCATTAATTTCATCGTGCTTATGCTCATTTTGAAGATTTTGACATTTTCACCTTAAGTGTACAATCAGGGGCTGAAACGCGTTTAAAGCAATAAAAAGTTCATTTTGGCTCTCACACCTAAACTAAACGTTGTAGACTCAAAATTTTTGCTGTATTTAGTGTATTCTAGCATCCTGAAGATGATTCCAGCATTAATTTCATTGTGCTTATGCTCATTTTTAAGATTTTGACATTTTCACCTAAAGTGCACAATCAGGCTGAAAACGCATTTAAAGCAATAAAAAGTTCATTTTGGCTCTCACACCTAAACTAAACGTTGTAGACTCAAAATTTTTGCTGTATTTAGTGTATTCTAGCATCCTGAAGATGATTCCAGCATTAATTTCATTGTGCTTATGCTCATTTTGAAGATTTTGACATTTTCACCTTAAGTGTACAATCAGGGGCTGAAAACGCGTTTAAAGCAATAAAAAGTTCATTTTGGCTCTCACACCTAAACTAAACGTTGTAGACTCAAAATTTTTGCTGTATTCAGTGTATTCTAGCATCCTGAAGATGATTCCAGCATTAATTTCATCGTGCTTATGCTCATTTTGAAGATTTTGACATTTTCACCTAAAGTGCACAATCAGGCTGAAAACGCATTTAAAGCAATAAAAAGTTCATTTTGGCTCACACACCTAAAATAAACGTTGTAGACTCAAAATTTTTGCTGTATTTAGTGTATTCTAGCATCCTGAAGATGATTCCAGCATTAATTTCATTGTGCTTATGCTCATTTTGAAGATTTTGACATTTTCACCTTAAGTGTACAATCAGGGGCTGAAAACGCGTTTAAAGCAATAAAAAGTTCATTTTGGCTCTCACACCTAAACTAAACGTTGTAGACTCAAAATTTTTGCTGTATTCAGTGTATTCTAGCATCCTGAAGATGATTCCAGCATTAATTTCATTGTGCTTATGCTCATTTTGAAGATTTTGACATTTTCACCTAAAGTGTACAATCAGGGTCTGAAAACGCGTTTAAAGCAATAAAAAGTTCATTTTGGCTCTCACACCTAAACTAAACGTTGTCGACTCAAAATTTTTGCTGTATTCAGTGTATTCTAGCATCCTGAAGATGATTCCAGCATTAATTTCATCGTGCTTATGCTCATTTTGAAGATTTTGACATTTTCAAATAAAGTGCACAATCAGGCTGAAAACGCGTTTAAAGCAATAAAAAGTTCATTTTGACTCACACACCTAAAATAAACGTTGTAGACTCAAAATTTTTGCTGTATTTAGTGTATTCTAGCATCCTGAAGATGATTCCAGCATTAATTTCATTGTGCTTATGCTCATTTTGAAGATTTTGACATTTTCACCTTAAGTGCACAATCAGGCTGAAAACGCATTTAAAGCAATAAAAAGTTCATTTTGGCTCTCACACCTAAACTAAACCTTGTAGACTCAAAATTTTTGCTGTATTTAGTGTATTCTAGCATCCTGAAGATGATTCCAGCATTAATTTCATTGTGCTTATGCTCATTTTGAAGATTTTGACATTTTCACCTTAAGTGTACAATCAGGGGCTGAAAACGCGTTTAAAGCAATAAAAAGTTCATTTTGGCTCTCACACCTAAACTAAACGTTGTAGACTCAAAATTTTTGCTGTATTCAGTGTATTCTAGCATCCTGAAGATGATTCCAGCATTAATTTCATCGTGCTTATGCTCATTTTGAAGATTTTGACATTTTCACCTAAAGTGCACAATCAGGCTGAAAACGCATTTAAAGCAATAAAAAGTTCATTTTGGCTCACACACCTAAAATAAACGTTGTAGACTCAAAATTTTTGCTGTATTTAGTGTATTCTAGCATCCTGAAGATGATTCCAGCATTAATTTCATTGTGCTTATGCTCATTTTGAAGATTTTGACATTTTCACCTTAAGTGTACAATCAGGGGCTGAAAACGCGTTTAAAGCAATAAAAAGTTCATTTTGGCTCTCACACCTAAACTAAACGTTGTAGACTCAAAATTTTTGCTGTATTCAGTGTATTCTAGCATCCTGAAGATGATTCCAGCATTAATTTCATCGTGCTTATGCTCATTTTTAAGATTTTGACATTTTCACCTAAAGTGCACAATCAGGCTGAAAACGCATTTAAAGCAATAAAAAGTTCATTTTGGCTCACACACCTAAACTAACCGTTGTCGACTCAAAATTTTTGCTGTATTTAGTGTATTCTAGCATCCTGAAGATGATTCCAGCATTAATTTCATTGTGCTTATGCTCATTTTGAAGATTTTGACATTTTCACCTTAAGTGTACAATCAGGGGCTGAAAACGCGTTTAAAGCAATAAAAAGTTCAATTTGGCTCTCACACCTAAACTAAACGTTGTAGACTCAAAATTTTTGCTGTATTCAGTGTATTCTAGCATCCTGAAGATGATTCCAGCATTAATTTCATCGTGCTTATGCTCATTTTGAAGATTTTGACATTTTCACCTAAAGTGCACAATCAGGCTGAAAACGCATTTAAAGCAATAAAAAGTTCATTTTGGCTCACACACCTAAAATAAACGTTGTAGACTCAAAATTTTTGCTGTATTTAGTGTATTCTAGCATCCTGAAGATGATTCCAGCATTAATTTCATTGTGTTTATGCTCATTTTGAAGATTTTGACATTTTCACCTAAAGTGCACAATCAGGCTGAAAACGCATTTAAAGCAATAAAAAGTTCATTTTGGCTCTCACACCTAAACTAAACGTTGTAGACTCAAAATTTTTGCTGTATTTAGTGTATTCTAGCATCCTGAAGATGATTCCAGCATTAATTTCATTGTGCTTATGCTCAGTTGAAGATTTTGACATTTTCACCTTAAGTGTACAATCAGGGGCTGAAAACGCGTTTAAAGCAATAAAAAGTTCATTTTGGCTCTCACACCTGAACTAAACGTTGTAGACTCAAAATTTTTGCTGTATTCAGTGTATTCTAGCATCCTGAAGATGATTCCAGCATTAATTTCATCGTGCTTATGCTCATTTTGAAGATTTTGACATTTTCACCTAAAGTGCACAATCAGGCTGAAAACGCATTTAAAGCAATAAAAAGTTCATTTTGGCTCACACACCTAAAATAAACGTTGTAGACTCAAAATTTTTGCTGTATTTAGTGTATTCTAGCATCCTGAAGATGATTCCAGCATTAATTTCATTGTGCTTATGCTCATTTTGAAGATTTTGACATTTTCACCTTAAGTGTACAATCAGGGGCTGAAAACGCGTTTAAAGCAATAAAAAGTTCATTTTGGCTCTCACACCTAAACTAAACGTTGTAGACTCAAAATTTTTGCTGTATTTAGTGTATTCTAGCATCCTGAAGATGATTCCAGCATTAATTTCATTGTGCTTATGCTCATTTTGAAGATTTTGACATTTTCACCTAAAGTGCACAATCAGGCTGAAAACGCATTTAAAGCAATAAAAAGTTCATTTTGGCTCTCACACCTAAACTAAACGTTGTAGACTCAAAATTTTTGCTGTATTCAGTGTATTCTAGCATCCTGAAGATGATTCCAGCATTAATTTCATCGTGCTTATGCTCATTTTGAAGATTTTGACATTTTCACCTAAAGTGCACAATCAGGCTGAAAACGCATTTAAAGCAATAAAAAGTTCATTTTGGCTCTCACACCTAAAATAAACGTTGTAGACTCAAAATTTTTGCTGTATTTAGTGTATTCTAGCATCCTGAAGATGATTCCAGCATTAATTTCATTGTGCTTATGCTCATTTTGAAGATTTTGACATTTTCACCTAAAGTGCACAATCAGGCTGAATACGCATTTAAAGCAATAAAAAGTTCATTTTGGCTCTCACACCTAAACTAAACGTTGTAGACTCAAAATTTTTGCTGTATTTAGTGTATTCTAGCATCCTGAAGATGATTCCAGCATTAATTTCATTGTGCTTATGCTCAGTTGAAGATTTTGACATTTTCACCTTAAGTGTACAATCAGGGGCTGAAAACGCGTTTAAAGCAATAAAAAGTTCATTTTGGCTCTCACACCTGAACTAAACGTTGTAGACTCAAAATTTTTGCTGTATTCAGTGTATTCTAGCATCCTGAAGATGATTCCAGCATTAATTTCATCGTGCTTATGCTCATTTTGAAGATTTTGACATTTTCACCTAAAGTGCACAATCAGGCTGAAAACGCATTTAAAGCAATAAAAAGTTCATTTTGGCTCACACACCTAAAATAAACGTTGTAGACTCAAAATTTTTGCTGTATTTAGTGTATTCTAGCATCCTGAAGATGATTCCAGCATTAATTTCATTGTGCTTATGCTCATTTTGAAGATTTTGACATTTTCACCTTAAGTGTACAATCAGGGGCTGAAAACGCGTTTAAAGCAATAAAAAGTTCATTTTGGCTCTCACACCTAAACTAAACGTTGTAGACTCAAAATTTTTGCTGTATTTAGTGTATTCTAGCATCCTGAAGATGATTCCAGCATTAATTTCATTGTGCTTATGCTCATTTTTAAGATTTTGACATTTTCACCTAAAGTGCACAATCAGGCTGAAAACGCATTTAAAGCAATAAAAAGTTCATTTTGGCTCTTACACCTAAACTAAACGTTGTAGACTCAAAATTTTTGCTGTATTTAGTGTATTCTAGCATCCTGAAGATGATTCCAGCATTAATTTCATTGTGCTTATGCTCATTTTGAAGATTTTGACATTTTCACCTTAAGTGTACAATCAGGGGCTGAAAACGCGTTTAAAGCAATAAAAAGTTCATTTTGGCTCTCACACCTAAACTAAACGTTGTAGACTCAAAATTTTTGCTGTATTCAGTGTATTCTAGCATCCTGAAGATGATTCCAGCATTAATTTCATCGTGCTTATGCTCATTTTGAAGATTTTGACATTTTCACCTAAAGTGCACAATCAGGCTGAAAACGCATTTAAAGCAATAAAAAGTTCATTTTGGCTCACACACCTAAAATAAACGTTGTAGACTCAAATTTTTTGCTGTATTTAGTGTATTCTAGCATCCTGAAGATGATTCCAGCATTAATTTCATTGTGCTTATGCTTATTTTGAAGATTTTGACATTTTCACCTTAAGTGTACAATAAGGGGCTGAAAACGCGTTTAAAGCAATAAAAAGTTCATTTTGGCTCTCACACCTAAACTAAACGTTGTAGACTCAAAATTTTTGCTGTATTTAGTGTATTCTAGCATCCTGAAGATGATTCCAGCATTAATTTAATTGTGCTTATGCTCATTTTTAAGATTTTGACATTTTCACCTAAAGTGCACAATCAGGCTGAAAACGCATTTAAAGCAATAAAAAGTTCATTTTGGCTCACACACCTAAACTAACCGTTGTCGACTCAAAATTTTTGCTGTATTTAGTGTATTCTAGCATCCTGAAGATGATTCCAGCATTAATTTCATTGTGCTTATGCTCATTTTGAAGATTTTGACATTTTCACCTTAAGTGTACAATCAGGGGCTGAAAACGCGTTTAAAGCAATAAAAAGTTCATTTTGGCTCTCACACCTAAACTAAACGTTGTAGACTCAAAATTTTTGCTGTATTCAGTGTATTCTAGCATCCTGAAGATGATTCCAGCATTAATTTCATCGTGCTTATGCTCATTTTGAAGATTTTGACATTTTCACCTAAAGTGCACAATCAGGCTGAAAACGCATTTAAAGCAATAAAAAGTTCATTTTGGCTCACACACCTAAAATAAACGTTGTAGACTCAAAATTTTTGCTGTATTTAGTGTATTCTAGCATCCTGAAGATGATTCCAGCATTAATTTCATTGTGCTTATGCTCATTTTGAAGATTTTGACATTTTCACCTTAAGTGTACAATCAGGGGCTGAAAACGCGTTTAAAGCAATAAAAAGTTCATTTTGGCTCTCACACCTAAACTAAACGTTGTAGACTCAAAATTTTTGCTGTATTTAGTGTATTCTAGCATCCTGAACATGATTCCAGCATTAATTTAATTGTGCTTATGCTCATTTTTAAGATTTTGACATTTTCACCTAAAGTGCACAATCAGGCTGAAAACGCATTTAAAGCAATAAAAAGTTCATTTTGGCTCACACACCTAAAATAAACGTTGTAGACTCAAAATTTTTGCTGTATTTAGTGTATTCTAGCATCCTGAAGATGATTCCAGCATTAATTTCATTGTGCTTATGCTCATTTTGAAGATTTTGACATTTTCACCTTAAGTGTACAATCAGGGGCTGAAAACGCGTTTAAAGCAATAAAAAGTTCATTTTGGCTCTCACACCTAAACTAAACGTTGTAGACTCAAAATTTTTGCAGTATTTAGTGTATTCTAGCATCCTGAAGATGATTCCAGCATTAATTTCATTGTGCTTATGCTCATTTTTAAGATTTTGACATTTTCACCTAAAGTGCACAATCAGGCTGAAAACGCATTTAAAGCAATAAAAAGTTCATTTTGGCTCTCACACCTAAACTAAACGTTGTAGACTCAAAATTTTTGCTGTATTTAGTGTATTCTAGCATCCTGAAGATGATTCCAGCATTAATTTCATTGTGCTTATGCTCATTTTTAAGATTTTGACATTTTGACCTAAAGTGCACAATCAGGCTGAAAACGCATTTAAAGCAATAAAAAGTTCATTTTGGCTCTCACACCTAAACTAAACGTTGTAGACTCAAAATTTTTGCTGTATTTAGTGTATTCTAGCATCCTGAAGATGATTCCAGCATTAATTTCATTGTGCTTATGCTCATTTTGAAGATTTTGACATTTTCACCTTAAGTGTACAATCAGGGGCTGAAAACGCGTTTAAAGCAATAAAAAGTTCATTTTGGCTCTCACACCTAAATTAAACGTTGTAGACTCAAAATTTTTGCTGTATTTAGTGTATTCTAGCATCCTGAAGATGATTCCAGCATTAATTTCATTGTGCTTATGCTCATTTTTAAGATTTTGACATTTTCACCTAAAGTGCACAATCAGGCTGAAAACGCATTTAAAGCAATAAAAAGTTCATTTTGGCTCTCACACCTAAACTAAACGTTGTAGACTCAAAATTTTTGCTGTATTTAGTGTATTCTAGCATCCTGAAGATGATTCCAGCATTAATTTCATTGTGCTTATGCTCATTTTGAAGATTTTGACATTTTCACCTAAAGTGCACAATCAGGCTGAAAACGCATTTAAAGCAATAAAAAGTTCATTTTGGCTCTCACACCTAAACTAAACGTTGTAGACTCAAAATTTTTGCTGTATTTAGTGTATTCTAGCATCCTGAAGATGATTCCAGCATTAATTTCATTGTGCTTATGCTCATTTTGAAGATTTTGACATTTTCACCTTAAGTGTACAATCAGGGGCTGAAAACGCGTTTAAAGCAATAAAAAGTTCATTTTGGCTCTCACACCTAAACTAAACGTTGTAGACTCAAAATTTTTGCTGTATTCAGTGTATTCTAGCATCCTGAAGATGATTCCAGCATTAATTTCATCGTGCTTATGCTCATTTTGAAGATTTTGACATTTTCACCTAAAGTGCACAATCAGGCTGAAAACGCATTTAAAGCAATAAAAAGTTCATTTTGGCTCACACACCTAAAATAAACGTTGTAGACTCAAAATTTTTGCTGGATTTAGTGTATTCTAGCATCCTGAAGATGATTCCAGCATTAATTTCATTGTGCTTATGCTCATTTTGAAGATTTTGACATTTTCACCTTAAGTGTACAATCAGGGGCTGAAAACGCGTTTAAAGCAATAAAAAGTTCATTTTGGCTCTCACACCTAAACTAAACGTTGTAGACTCAAAATTTTTGCTGTATTTAGTGTATTCTAGCATCCTGAAGATGATTCCAGCATTAATTTCATTGTGCTTATGCTCATTTTTAAGATTTTGACATTTTCACCTAAAGTGCACAATCAGGCTGAAAACGCATTTAAAGCAATAAAAAGTTCATTTTGGCTCTCACACCTAAACTAAACGTTGTAGACTCAAAATTTTTGCTGTATTTAGTGTATTCTAGCATCCTGAAGATGATTCCAGCATTAATTTCATTGTGCTTATGCTCATTTTTAAGATTTTGACATTTTCACCTAAAGTGCACAATCAGGCTGAAAACGCATTTAAAGCAATAAAAAGTTCATTTTGGCTCTCACACCTAAACTAAACGTTGTAGACTCAAAATTTTTGCTGTATTTAGTGTATTCTAGCATCCTGAAGATGATTCCAGCATTAATTTCATTGTGCTTATGCTCATTTTGAAGATTTTGACATTTTCACCTTAAGTGTACAATCAGGGTCTGAAAACGCGTTTAAAGCAATAAAAAGTTCATTTTGGCTCTCACACCTAAACTAAACGTTGTAGACTCAAAATTTTTGCTGTATTCAGTGTATTCTAGCATCCTGAAGATGATTCCAGCATTAATTTCATCGTGCTTATGCTCATTTTGAAGATTTTGACATTTTCAAATAAAGTGCACAATCAGGCTGAAAACGCGTTTAAAGCAATAAAAAGTTCATTTTGACTCACACACCTAAAATAAACGTTGTAGACTCAAAATTTTTGCTGTATTTAGTGTATTCTAGCATCCTGAAGATGATTCCAGCATTAATTTAATTGTGCTTATGCTCATTTTGAAGATTTTGACATTTTCACCTTAAGTGTACAATCAGGGGCTGAAAACGCGTTTAAAGCAATAAAAAGTTCATTTTGGCTCTCACACCTAAACTAAACCTTGTAGACTCAAAATTTTTGCTGTATTTAGTGTATTCTAGCATCCTGAAGATGATTCCAGCATTAATTTCATTGTGCTTATGCTCATTTTGAAGATTTTGACATTTTCACCTTAAGTGTACAATCAGGGGCTGAAAACGCGTTTAAAGCAATAAAAAGTTCATTTTGGCTCTCACACCTAAACAAAACGTTGTAGACTCAAAATTTTTGCTGTATTTAGTGTATTCTAGCATCCTGAAGATGATTCCAGCATTAATTTCATTGTGCTTATGCTCATTTTTAAGATTTTGACATTTTCACCTAAAGTGCACAATCAGGCTGAAAACGCATTTAAAGCAATAAAAAGTTCATTTTGGCTCTCACACCTAAACTAAACGTTGTAGACTCAAAATTTTTGCTGTATTTAGTGTATTCTAGCATCCTGAAGATGATTCCAGCATTAATTTCATTGTGCTTATGCTCATTTTGAAGATTTTGACATTTTCACCTTAAGTGTACAATCAGGGGCTGAAAACGCGTTTAAAGCAATAAAAAGTTCATTTTGGCTCTCACACCTAAACTAAACGTTGTAGACTCAAAATTTTTGCTGTATTCAGTGTATTCTAGCATCCTGAAGATGATTCCAGCATTAATTTCATCGTGCTTATGCTCATTTTGAAGATTTTGACATTTTCACCTAAAGTGCACAATCAGGCTGAAAACGCATTTAAAGCAATAAAAAGTTCATTTTGGCTCACACACCTAAAATAAACGTTGTAGACTCAAAATTTTTGCTGTATTTAGTGTATTCTAGCATCCTGAAGATGATTCCAGCATTAATTTCATTGTGCTTATGCTCATTTTGAAGATTTTGACATTTTCACCTTAAGTGTACAATCAGGGGCTGAAAACGCGTTTAAAGCAATAAAAAGTTCATTTTGGCTCTCACACCTAAACTAAACGTTGTAGACTCAAAATTTTTGCTGTATTCAGTGTATTCTAGCATCCTGAAGATGATTCCAGCATTAATTTCATCGTGCTTATGCTCATTTTTAAGATTTTGACATTTTCACCTAAAGTGCACAATCAGGCTGAAAACGCATTTAAAGCAATAAAAAGTTCATTTTGGCTCACACACCTAAACTAACCGTTGTCGACTCAAAATTTTTGCTGTATTTAGTGTATTCTAGCATCCTGAAGATGATTCCAGCATTAATTTCATTGTGCTTATGCTCATTTTGAAGATTTTGACATTTTCACCTTAAGTGTACAATCAGGGGCTGAAAACGCGTTTAAAGCAATAAAAAGTTCATTTTGGCTCTCACACCTAAACTAAACGTTGTAGACTCAAAATTTTTGCTGTATTCAGTGTATTCTAGCATCCTGAAGATGATTCCAGCATTAATTTCATCGTGCTTATGCTCATTTTGAAGATTTTGACATTTTCACCTAAAGTGCACAATCAGGCTGAAAACGCATTTAAAGCAATAAAAAGTTCATTTTGGCTCACACACCTAAAATAAACGTTGTAGACTCAAAATTTTTGCTGGATTTAGTGTATTCTAGCATCCTGAAGATGATTCCAGCATTAATTTCATTGTGCTTATGCTCATTTTGAAGATTTTGACATTTTCACCTAAAGTGCACAATCAGGCTGAAAACGCATTTAAAGCAATAAAAAGTTCATTTTGGCTCTCACACCTAAACTAAACGTTGTAGACTCAAAATTTTTGCTGTATTTAGTGTATTCTAGCATCCTGAAGATGATTCCAGCATTAATTTCATTGTGCTTATGCTCATTTTGAAGATTTTGACATTTTCACCTTAAGTGTACAATCAGGGGCTGAAAACGCGTTTAAAGCAATAAAAAGTTCATTTTGGCTCTCACACCTAAACTAAACGTTGTAGACTCAAAATTTTTGCTGTATTCAGTGTATTCTAGCATCCTGAAGATGATTCCAGCATTAATTTCATCGTGCTTATGCTCATTTTGAAGATTTTGACATTTTCACCTAAAGTGCACAATCAGGCTGAAAACGCATTTAAAGCAATAAAAAGTTCATTTTGGCTCACACACCTAAAATAAACGTTGTAGACTCAAATTTTTTGCTGTATTTAGTGTATTCTAGCATCCTGAAGATGATTCCAGCATTAATTTCATTGTGCTTATGCTTATTTTGAAGATTTTGACATTTTCACCTTAAGTGTACAATAAGGGGCTGAAAACGCGTTTAAAGCAATAAAAAGTTCATTTTGGCTCTCACACCTAAACTAAACGTTGTAGACTCAAAATTTTTGCTGTATTTAGTGTATTCTAGCATCCTGAAGATGATTCCAGCATTAATTTAATTGTGCTTATGCTCATTTTTAAGATTTTGACATTTTCACCTAAAGTGCACAATCAGGCTGAAAACGCATTTAAAGCAATAAAAAGTTCATTTTGGCTCACACACCTAAACTAACCGTTGTCGACTCAAAATTTTTGCTGTATTTAGTGTATTCTAGCATCCTGAAGATGATTCCAGCATTAATTTCATTGTGCTTATGCTCATTTTGAAGATTTTGACATTTTCACCTTAAGTGTACAATCAGGGGCTGAAAACGCGTTTAAAGCAATAAAAAGTTCATTTTGGCTCTCACACCTAAACTAAACGTTGTAGACTCAAAATTTTTGCTGTATTCAGTGTATTCTAGCATCCTGAAGATGATTCCAGCATTAATTTCATCGTGCTTATGCTCATTTTGAAGATTTTGACATTTTCAAATAAAGTGCACAATCAGGCTGAAAACGCGTTTAAAGCAATAAAAAGTTCATTTTGACTCACACACCTAAAATAAACGTTGTAGACTCAAAATTTTTGCTGTATTTAGTGTATTCTAGCATCCTGAAGATGATTCCAGCATTAATTTAATTGTGCTTATGCTCATTTTGAAGATTTTGACATTTTCACCTTAAGTGTACAATCAGGGGCTGAAAACGCGTTTAAAGCAATAAAAAGTTCATTTTGGCTCTCACACCTAAACTAAACCTTGTAGACTCAAAATTTTTGCTGTATTTAGTGTATTCTAGCATCCTGAAGATGATTCCAGCATTAATTTCATTGTGCTTATGCTCATTTTGAAGATTTTGACATTTTCACCTTAAGTGTACAATCAGGGGCTGAAAACGCGTTTAAAGCAATAAAAAGTTCATTTTGGCTCTCACACCTAAACTAAACGTTGTAGACTCAAAATTTTTGCTGTATTTAGTGTATTCTAGCATCCTGAAGATGATTCCAGCATTAATTTCATTGTGCTTATGCTCATTTTTAAGATTTTGACATTTTCACCTAAAGTGCACAATCAGGCTGAAAACGCATTTAAAGCAATAAAAAGTTCATTTTGGCTCTCACACCTAAACTAAACGTTGTAGACTCAAAATTTTTGCTGTATTTAGTGTATTCTAGCATCCTGAAGATGATTTCAGCATTAATTTCATTGTGCTTATGCTCATTTTGAAGATTTTGACATTTTCACCTTAAGTGTACAATCAGGGTCTGAAAACGCATTTAAAGCAATAAAAAGTTCATTTTGGCTCACACACCTAAAATAAACGTTGTAGACTCAAAATTTTTGCTGTATTCAGTGTATTCTAGCATCCTGAAGATGATTCCAGCATTAATTTCATCGTGCTTATGCTCATTTTGAAGATTTTGACATTTTCACCTTAAGTGTACAATCAGGGGCTGAAACGCGTTTAAAGCAATAAAAAGTTCATTTTGGCTCTCACACCTAAACTAAACGTTGTAGACTCAAAATTTTTGCTGTATTTAGTGTATTCTAGCATCCTGAAGATGATTCCAGCATTAATTTCATTGTGCTTATGCTCATTTTTAAGATTTTGACATTTTCACCTAAAGTGCACAATCAGGCTGAAAACGCATTTAAAGCAATAAAAAGTTCATTTTGGCTCTCACACCTAAACTAAACGTTGTAGACTCAAAATTTTTGCTGTATTTAGTGTATTCTAGCATCCTGAAGATGATTCCAGCATTAATTTCATTGTGCTTATGCTCATTTTGAAGATTTTGACATTTTCACCTTAAGTGTACAATCAGGGGCTGAAAACGCGTTTAAAGCAATAAAAAGTTCATTTTGGCTCTCACACCTAAACTAAACGTTGTAGACTCAAAATTTTTGCTGTATTTAGTGTATTCTAGCATCCTGAAGATGATTCCAGCATTAATTTAATTGTGCTTATGCTCATTTTTAAGATTTTGACATTTTCACCTAAAGTGCACAATCAGGCTGAAAACGCATTTAAAGCAATAAAAAGTTCATTTTGGCTCTCACACCTAAACTAAACGTTGTAGACTCAAAATTTTTGCTGTATTTAGTGTATTCTAGCATCCTGAAGATGATTCCAGCATTAATTTCATTGTGCTTATGCTCATTTTGAAGATTTTGACATTTTCACCTTAAGTGTACAATCAGGGTCTGAAAACGCATTTAAAGCAATAAAAAGTTCATTTTGGCTCTCACACCTAAACTAAACGTTGTAGACTCAAAATTTTTGCTGTATTTAGTGTATTCTAGCATCCTGAAGATGATTCCAGCATTAATTTCATTGTGCTTATGCTCATTTTGAAGATTTTGACATTTTCACCTTAAGTGTACAATCAGGGGCTGAAAACGCGTTTAAAGCAATAAAAAGTTCATTTTGGCTCTCACACCTAAACTAAACGTTGTAGACTCAAAATTTTTGCTGTATTTAGTGTATTCTAGCATCCTGAAGATGATTCCAGCATTAATTTCATTGTGCTTATGCTCATTTTTAAGATTTTGACATTTTCACCTAAAGTGCACAATCAGGCTGAAAACGCATTTAAAGCAATAAAAAGTTCATTTTGGCTCTCACACCTAAACTAAACGTTGTAGACTCAAAATTTTTGCTGTATTTAGTGTATTCTAGCATCCTGAAGATGATTCCAGCATTAATTTCATTGTGCTTATGCTCATTTTGAAGATTTTGACATTTTCACCTTAAGTGTACAATCAGGGGCTGAAAACGCGTTTAAAGCAATAAAAAGTTCATTTTGGCTCTCACACCTAAACTAAACGTTGTAGACTCAAAATTTTTGCTGTATTTAGTGTATTCTAGCATCCTGAAGATGATTCCAGCATTAATTTCATTGTGCTTATGCTCATTTTGAAGATTTTGACATTTTCACCTTAAGTGTACAATCAGGGGCTGAAAACGCGTTTAAAGCAATAAAAAGTTCATTTTGGCTCTCACACCTAAACTAAACGTTGTAGACTCAAAATTTTTGCTGTATTTAGTGTATTCTAGCATCCTGAAGATGATTCCAGCATTAATTTCATTGTGCTTATGCTCATTTTTAAGATTTTGACATTTTCACCTAAAGTGCACAATCAGGCTGAAAACGCATTTAAAGCAATAAAAAGTTCATTTTGGCTCTCACACCTAAACTAAACGTTGTAGACTCAAAATTTTTGCTGTATTTAGTGTATTCTAGCATCCTGAAGATGATTCCAGCATTAATTTCATTGTGCTTATGCACATTTTGAAGATTTTGACATTTTCACCTTAAGTGTACAATCAGGGGCTGAAAACGCGTTTAAAGCAATAAAAAGTTCATTTTGGCTCTCACACCTAAACTAAACGTTATAGACTCAAAATTTTTGCTATATTCAGTGTATTCTAGCATCCTGAAGATGATTCCAGCATTAATTTCATCGTGCTTATGCTCATTTTGAAGATTTTGACATTTTCACCTAAAGTGCACAATCAGGCTGAAAACGCATTTAAAGCAATAAAAAGTTCATTTTGGCTCTCACACCTAAACTAAACGTTGTAGACTCAAAATTTTTGCTGTATTCAGTGTATTCTAGCATCCTGAAGATGATTCCAGCATTAATTTCATCGTGCTTATGCTCATTTTGAAGATTTTGACATTTTCACCTAAAGTGCACAATCAGGCTGAAAACGCATTTAAAGCAATAAAAAGTTCATTTTGGCTCTCACACCTAAACTAAACGTTGTAGACTCAAAATTTTTGCTGTATTTAGTGTATTCTAGCATCCTGAAGATGATTCCAGCATTAATTTCATTGTGCTTATGCTCATTTTGAAGATTTTGACATTTTCACCTTAAGTGTACAATCAGGGGCTGAAAACGCGTTTAAAGCAATAAAAAGTTCATTTTGGCTCTCACACCTAAACTAAACGTTGTAGACTCAAAATTTTTGCTGTATTTAGTGTATTCTAGCATCCTGAAGATGATTCCAGCATTAATTTCATTGTGCTTATGCTCATTTTTAAGATTTTGACATTTTCACCTAAAGTGCACAATCAGGCTGAAAACGCATTTAAAGCAATAAAAAGTTCATTTTGGCTCTCACACCTAAACTAAACGTTGTAGACTCAAAATTTTTGCTGTATTTAGTGTATTCTAGCATCCTGAAGATGATTCTAGCATTAATTTCATTGTGCTTATGCTCATTTTTAAGATTTTGACATTTTCACCTAAAGTGCACAATCAGGCTGAAAACGCATTTAAAGCAATAAAAAGTTCATTTTGGCTCTCACACCTAAACTAAACGTTGTAGACTCAAAATTTTTGCTGTATTTAGTGTATTCTAGCATCCTGAAGATGATTCCAGCATTAATTTCATTGTGCTTATGCTCATTTTGAAGATTTTGACATTTTCACCTTAAGTGTACAATCAGGGGCTGAAAACGCGTTTAAAGCAATAAAAAGTTCATTTTGGCTCTCACACCTGAACTAAACGTTGTAGACTCAAAATTTTTGCTGTATTCAGTGTATTCTAGCATCCTGAAGATGATTCCAGCATTAATTTCATCGTGCTTATGCTCATTTTGAAGATTTTGACATTTTCACCTAAAGTGCACAATCAGGCTGAAAACGCATTTAAAGCAATAAAAAGTTCATTTTGGCTCTCACACCTAAACTAAACGTTGTAGACTCAAAATTTTTGCTGTATTTAGTGTATTCTAGCATCCTGAAGATGATTCCAGCATTAATTTCATTGTGCTTATGCTCATTTTGAAGATTTTGACATTTTCACCTTAAGTGTACAATCAGGGGCTGAAAACGCGTTTAAAGCAATAAAAAGTTCATTTTGGCTCTCACACCTAAACTAAACGTTGTAGACTCAAAATTTTTGCTGTATTTAGTGTATTCTAGCATCCTGAAGATGATTCCAGCATTAATTTCATTGTGCTTATGCTCATTTTGAAGATTTTGACATTTTCACCTTAAGTGTACAATCAGGGGCTGAAAACGCGTTTAAAGCAATAAAAAGTTCATTTTGGCTCTCACACCTAAACTAAACGTTGTAGACTCAAAATTTTTGCTGTATTTAGTGTATTCTAGCATCCTGAAGATGATTCCAGCATTAATTTCATTGTGCTTATGCTCATTTTTAAGATTTTGACATTTTCACCTAAAGTGCACAATCAGGCTGAAAACGCATTTAAAGCAATAAAAAGTTCATTTTGGCTCTCACACCTAAACTAAACGTTGTAGACTCAAAATTTTTGCTGTATTTAGTGTATTCTAGCATCCTGAAGATGATTCCAGCATTAATTTCATTGTGCTTATGCTCATTTTGAAGATTTTGACATTTTCACCTTAAGTGTACAATCAGGGGCTGAAAACGCGTTTAAAGCAATAAAAAGTTCATTTTGGCTCTCACACCTAAACTAAACGTTGTAGACTCAAAATTTTTTGCTGTATTTAGTGTATTCTAGCATCCTGAAGATGATTCCAGCATTAATTTAATTGTGCTTATGCTCATTTTGAAGATTTTGACATTTTCACCTTAAGTGTACAATCAGGGGCTGAAAGCGCGTTTAAAGCAATAAAAAGTTCATTTTGGCTCTCACACCTAAACTAAACCTTGTAGACTCAAAATTTTTGTTGTATTTAGTGTATTCTAGCATCCTGAAGATGATTCCAGCATTAATTTCATTGTGCTTATGCTCATTTTGAAGATTTTGACATTTTCACCTTAAGTGTACAATCAGGGGCTGAAAACGCGTTTAAAGCAATAAAAAGTTCATTTTGGCTCTCACACCTAAACTAAACGTTGTAGACTCAAAATTTTTGCTGTATTTAGTGTATTCTAGCATCCTGAAGATGATTCCAGCATTAATTTCATTGTGCTTATGCTCATTTTTAAGATTTTGACATTTTCACCTAAAGTGCACAATCAGGCTGAAAACGCATTTAAAGCAATAAAAAGTTCATTTTGGCTCTCACACCTAAACTAAACGTTGTAGACTCAAAATTTTTGCTGTATTTAGTGTATTCTAGCATCCTGAAGATGATTCCAGCATTAATTTCATTGTGCTTATGCTCATTTTGAAGATTTTGACATTTTCACCTAAAGTGCACAATCAGGCTGAAAACGCATTTAAAGCAATAAAAAGTTCATTTTGGCTCTCACACCTAAACTAAACGTTGTAGACTCAAAATTTTTGCTGTATTTAGTGTATTCTAGCATCCTGAAGATGATTCCAGCATTAATTTCATTGTGCTTATGCTCATTTTGAAGATTTTGACATTTTCACCTTAAGTGTACAATCAGGGGCTGAAAACGCGTTTAAAGCAATAAAAAGTTCATTTTGGCTCTCACACCTAAACTAAACGTTGTAGACTCAAAATTTTTGCTGTATTCAGTGTATTCTAGCATCCTGAAGATGATTCCAGCATTAATTTCATCGTGCTTATGCTCATTTTGAAGATTTTGACATTTTCACCTAAAGTGCACAATCAGGCTGAAAACGCATTTAAAGCAATAAAAAGTTCATTTTGGCTCACACACCTAAAATAAACGTTGTAGACTCAAAATTTTTGCTGTATTTAGTGTATTCTAGCATCCTGAAGATGATTCCAGCATTAATTTCATTGTGCTTATGCTCATTTTGAAGATTTTGACATTTTCACCTTAAGTGTACAATCAGGGGCTGAAAACGCGTTTAAAGCAATAAAAAGTTCATTTTGGCTCTCACACCTAAACTAAACGTTGTAGACTCAAAATTTTTGCTGTATTTAGTGTATTCTAGCATCCTGAAGATGATTCCAGCATTAATTTCATTGTGCTTATGCTCATTTTTAAGATTTTGACATTTTCACCTAAAGTGCACAATCAGGCTGAAAACGCATTTAAAGCAATAAAAAGTTCATTTTGGCTCTCACACCTAAACTAAACGTTGTAGACTCAAAATTTTTGCTGTATTTAGTGTATTCTAGCATCCTGAAGATGATTCCAGCATTAATTTCATTGTGCTTATGCTCATTTTTAAGATTTTGACATTTTCACCTAAAGTGCACAATCAGGCTGAAAACGCATTTAAAGCAATAAAAAGTTCATTTTGGCTCTCACACCTAAACTAAACGTTGTAGACTCAAAATTTTTGCTGTATTTAGTGTATTCTAGCATCCTGAAGATGATTCCAGCATTAATTTCATTGTGCTTATGCTCATTTTGAAGATTTTGACATTTTCACCTTAAGTGTACAATCAGGGTCTGAAAACGCGTTTAAAGCAATAAAAAGTTCATTTTGGCTCTCACACCTAAACTAAACGTTGTAGACTCAAAATTTTTGCTGTATTCAGTGTATTCTAGCATCCTGAAGATGATTCCAGCATTAATTTCATCGTGCTTATGCTCATTTTGAAGATTTTGACATTTTCAAATAAAGTGCACAATCAGGCTGAAAACGCGTTTAAAGCAATAAAAAGTTCATTTTGACTCACACACCTAAAATAAACGTTGTAGACTCAAAATTTTTGCTGTATTTAGTGTATTCTAGCATCCTGAAGATGATTCCAGCATTAATTTAATTGTGCTTATGCTCATTTTGAAGATTTTGACATTTTCACCTTAAGTGTACAATCAGGGGCTGAAAACGCGTTTAAAGCAATAAAAAGTTCATTTTGGCTCTCACACCTAAACTAAACCTTGTAGACTCAAAATTTTTGCTGTATTTAGTGTATTCTAGCATCCTGAAGATGATTCCAGCATTAATTTCATTGTGCTTATGCTCATTTTGAAGATTTTGACATTTTCACCTTAAGTGTACAATCAGGGGCTGAAAACGCGTTTAAAGCAATAAAAAGTTCATTTTGGCTCTCACACCTAAACTAAACGTTGTAGACTCAAAATTTTTGCTGTATTTAGTGTATTCTAGCATCCTGAAGATGATTCCAGCATTAATTTCATTGTGCTTATGCTCATTTTTAAGATTTTGACATTTTCACCTAAAGTGCACAATCAGGCTGAAAACGCATTTAAAGCAATAAAAAGTTCATTTTGGCTCTCACACCTAAACTAAACGTTGTAGACTCAAAATTTTTGCTGTATTTAGTGTATTCTAGCATCCTGAAGATGATTTCAGCATTAATTTCATTGTGCTTATGCTCATTTTGAAGATTTTGACATTTTCACCTTAAGTGTACAATCAGGGTCTGAAAACGCATTTAAAGCAATAAAAAGTTCATTTTGGCTCACACACCTAAAATAAACGTTGTAGACTCAAAATTTTTGCTGTATTCAGTGTATTCTAGCATCCTGAAGATGATTCCAGCATTAATTTCATCGTGCTTATGCTCATTTTGAAGATTTTGACATTTTCACCTTAAGTGTACAATCAGGGGCTGAAACGCGTTTAAAGCAATAAAAAGTTCATTTTGGCTCTCACACCTAAACTAAACGTTGTAGACTCAAAATTTTTGCTGTATTTAGTGTATTCTAGCATCCTGAAGATGATTCCAGCATTAATTTCATTGTGCTTATGCTCATTTTTAAGATTTTGACATTTTCACCTAAAGTGCACAATCAGGCTGAAAACGCATTTAAAGCAATAAAAAGTTCATTTTGGCTCTCACACCTAAACTAAACGTTGTAGACTCAAAATTTTTGCTGTATTTAGTGTATTCTAGCATCCTGAAGATGATTCCAGCATTAATTTCATTGTGCTTATGCTCATTTTGAAGATTTTGACATTTTCACCTTAAGTGTACAATCAGGGGCTGAAAACGCGTTTAAAGCAATAAAAAGTTCATTTTGGCTCTCACACCTAAACTAAACGTTGTAGACTCAAAATTTTTGCTGTATTCAGTGTATTCTAGCATCCTGAAGATGATTCCAGCATTAATTTCATCGTGCTTATGCTCATTTTGAAGATTTTGACATTTTCACCTAAAGTGCACAATCAGGCTGAAAACGCATTTAAAGCAATAAAAAGTTCATTTTGGCTCACACACCTAAAATAAACGTTGTAGACTCAAAATTTTTGCTGTATTTAGTGTATTCTAGCATCCTGAAGATGATTCCAGCATTAATTTCATTGTGCTTATGCTCATTTTGAAGATTTTGACATTTTCACCTTAAGTGTACAATCAGGGGCTGAAAACGCGTTTAAAGCAATAAAAAGTTCATTTTGGCTCTCACACCTAAACTAAACGTTGTAGACTCAAAATTTTTGCTGTATTCAGTGTATTCTAGCATCCTGAAGATGATTCCAGCATTAATTTCATCGTGCTTATGCTCATTTTTAAGATTTTGACATTTTCACCTAAAGTGCACAATCAGGCTGAAAACGCATTTAAAGCAATAAAAAGTTCATTTTGGCTCACACACCTAAACTAACCGTTGTCGACTCAAAATTTTTGCTGTATTTAGTGTATTCTAGCATCCTGAAGATGATTCCAGCATTAATTTCATTGTGCTTATGCTCATTTTGAAGATTTTGACATTTTCACCTTAAGTGTACAATCAGGGGCTGAAAACGCGTTTAAAGCAATAAAAAGTTCAATTTGGCTCTCACACCTAAACTAAACGTTGTAGACTCAAAATTTTTGCTGTATTCAGTGTATTCTAGCATCCTGAAGATGATTCCAGCATTAATTTCATCGTGCTTATGCTCATTTTGAAGATTTTGACATTTTCACCTAAAGTGCACAATCAGGCTGAAAACGCATTTAAAGCAATAAAAAGTTCATTTTGGCTCACACACCTAAAATAAACGTTGTAGACTCAAAATTTTTGCTGTATTTAGTGTATTCTAGCATCCTGAAGATGATTCCAGCATTAATTTCATTGTGTTTATGCTCATTTTGAAGATTTTGACATTTTCACCTAAAGTGCACAATCAGGCTGAAAACGCATTTAAAGCAATAAAAAGTTCATTTTGGCTCTCACACCTAAACTAAACGTTGTAGACTCAAAATTTTTGCTGTATTTAGTGTATTCTAGCATCCTGAAGATGATTCCAGCATTAATTTCATTGTGCTTATGCTCAGTTGAAGATTTTGACATTTTCACCTTAAGTGTACAATCAGGGGCTGAAAACGCGTTTAAAGCAATAAAAAGTTCATTTTGGCTCTCACACCTGAACTAAACGTTGTAGACTCAAAATTTTTGCTGTATTCAGTGTATTCTAGCATCCTGAAGATGATTCCAGCATTAATTTCATCGTGCTTATGCTCATTTTGAAGATTTTGACATTTTCACCTAAAGTGCACAATCAGGCTGAAAACGCATTTAAAGCAATAAAAAGTTCATTTTGGCTCACACACCTAAAATAAACGTTGTAGACTCAAAATTTTTGCTGTATTTAGTGTATTCTAGCATCCTGAAGATGATTCCAGCATTAATTTCATTGTGCTTATGCTCATTTTGAAGATTTTGACATTTTCACCTTAAGTGTACAATCAGGGGCTGAAAACGCGTTTAAAGCAATAAAAAGTTCATTTTGGCTCTCACACCTAAACTAAACGTTGTAGACTCAAAATTTTTGCTGTATTTAGTGTATTCTAGCATCCTGAAGATGATTCCAGCATTAATTTCATTGTGCTTATGCTCATTTTGAAGATTTTGACATTTTCACCTAAAGTGCACAATCAGGCTGAAAACGCATTTAAAGCAATAAAAAGTTCATTTTGGCTCTCACACCTAAACTAAACGTTGTAGACTCAAAATTTTTGCTGTATTCAGTGTATTCTAGCATCCTGAAGATGATTCCAGCATTAATTTCATCGTGCTTATGCTCATTTTGAAGATTTTGACATTTTCACCTAAAGTGCACAATCAGGCTGAAAACGCATTTAAAGCAATAAAAAGTTCATTTTGGCTCTCACACCTAAAATAAACGTTGTAGACTCAAAATTTTTGCTGTATTTAGTGTATTCTAGCATCCTGAAGATGATTCCAGCATTAATTTCATTGTGCTTATGCTCATTTTGAAGATTTTGACATTTTCACCTAAAGTGCACAATCAGGCTGAATACGCATTTAAAGCAATAAAAAGTTCATTTTGGCTCTCACACCTAAACTAAACGTTGTAGACTCAAAATTTTTGCTGTATTTAGTGTATTCTAGCATCCTGAAGATGATTCCAGCATTAATTTCATTGTGCTTATGCTCAGTTGAAGATTTTGACATTTTCACCTTAAGTGTACAATCAGGGGCTGAAAACGCGTTTAAAGCAATAAAAAGTTCATTTTGGCTCTCACACCTGAACTAAACGTTGTAGACTCAAAATTTTTGCTGTATTCAGTGTATTCTAGCATCCTGAAGATGATTCCAGCATTAATTTCATCGTGCTTATGCTCATTTTGAAGATTTTGACATTTTCACCTAAAGTGCACAATCAGGCTGAAAACGCATTTAAAGCAATAAAAAGTTCATTTTGGCTCACACACCTAAAATAAACGTTGTAGACTCAAAATTTTTGCTGTATTTAGTGTATTCTAGCATCCTGAAGATGATTCCAGCATTAATTTCATTGTGCTTATGCTCATTTTGAAGATTTTGACATTTTCACCTTAAGTGTACAATCAGGGGCTGAAAACGCGTTTAAAGCAATAAAAAGTTCATTTTGGCTCTCACACCTAAACTAAACGTTGTAGACTCAAAATTTTTGCTGTATTTAGTGTATTCTAGCATCCTGAAGATGATTCCAGCATTAATTTCATTGTGCTTATGCTCATTTTTAAGATTTTGACATTTTCACCTAAAGTGCACAATCAGGCTGAAAACGCATTTAAAGCAATAAAAAGTTCATTTTGGCTCTCACACCTAAACTAAACGTTGTAGACTCAAAATTTTTGCTGTATTTAGTGTATTCTAGCATCCTGAAGATGATTCCAGCATTAATTTCATTGTGCTTATGCTCATTTTGAAGATTTTGACATTTTCACCTAAAGTGCACAATCAGGCTGAAAACGCATTTAAAGCAATAAAAAGTTCATTTTGGCTCTCACACCTAAACTAAACGTTGTAGACTCAAAATTTTTGCTGTATTTAGTGTATTCTAGCATCCTGAAGATGATTCCAGCATTAATTTCATTGTGCTTATGCTCATTTTGAAGATTTTGACATTTTCACCTTAAGTGTACAATCAGGGGCTGAAAACGCGTTTAAAGCAATAAAAAGTTCATTTTGGCTCTCACACCTAAACTAAACGTTGTAGACTCAAAATTTTTGCTGTATTCAGTGTATTCTAGCATCCTGAAGATGATTCCAGCATTAATTTCATCGTGCTTATGCTCATTTTGAAGATTTTGACATTTTCACCTAAAGTGCACAATCAGGCTGAAAACGCATTTAAAGCAATAAAAAGTTCATTTTGGCTCACACACCTAAAATAAACGTTGTAGACTCAAAATTTTTGCTGTATTTAGTGTATTCTAGCATCCTGAAGATGATTCCAGCATTAATTTCATTGTGCTTATGCTCATTTTGAAGATTTTGACATTTTCACCTTAAGTGTACAATCAGGGGCTGAAAACGCGTTTAAAGCAATAAAAAGTTCATTTTGGCTCTCACACCTAAACTAAACGTTGTAGACTCAAAATTTTTGCTGTATTTAGTGTATTCTAGCATCCTGAAGATGATTCCAGCATTAATTTCATTGTGCTTATGCTCATTTTTAAGATTTTGACATTTTCACCTAAAGTGCACAATCAGGCTGAAAACGCATTTAAAGCAATAAAAAGTTCATTTTGGCTCTCACACCTAAACTAAACGTTGTAGACTCAAAATTTTTGCTGTATTTAGTGTATTCTAGCATCCTGAAGATGATTCCAGCATTAATTTCATTGTGCTTATGCTCATTTTTAAGATTTTGACATTTTCACCTAAAGTGCACAATCAGGCTGAAAACGCATTTAAAGCAATAAAAAGTTCATTTTGGCTCTCACACCTAAACTAAACGTTGTAGACTCAAAATTTTTGCTGTATTTAGTGTATTCTAGCATCCTGAAGATGATTCCAGCATTAATTTCATTGTGCTTATGCTCATTTTGAAGATTTTGACATTTTCACCTTAAGTGTACAATCAGGGTCTGAAAACGCGTTTAAAGCAATAAAAAGTTCATTTTGGCTCTCACACCTAAACTAAACGTTGTAGACTCAAAATTTTTGCTGTATTCAGTGTATTCTAGCATCCTGAAGATGATTCCAGCATTAATTTCATCGTGCTTATGCTCATTTTGAAGATTTTGACATTTTCAAATAAAGTGCACAATCAGGCTGAAAACGCGTTTAAAGCAATAAAAAGTTCATTTTGACTCACACACCTAAAATAAACGTTGTAGACTCAAAATTTTTGCTGTATTTAGTGTATTCTAGCATCCTGAAGATGATTCCAGCATTAATTTAATTGTGCTTATGCTCATTTTGAAGATTTTGACATTTTCACCTTAAGTGTACAATCAGGGGCTGAAAACGCGTTTAAAGCAATAAAAAGTTCATTTTGGCTCTCACACCTAAACTAAACCTTGTAGACTCAAAATTTTTGCTGTATTTAGTGTATTCTAGCATCCTGAAGATGATTCCAGCATTAATTTCATTGTGCTTATGCTCATTTTGAAGATTTTGACATTTTCACCTTAAGTGTACAATCAGGGGCTGAAAACGCGTTTAAAGCAATAAAAAGTTCATTTTGGCTCTCACACCTAAACTAAACGTTGTAGACTCAAAATTTTTGCTGTATTTAGTGTATTCTAGCATCCTGAAGATGATTCCAGCATTAATTTCATTGTGCTTATGCTCATTTTTAAGATTTTGACATTTTCACCTAAAGTGCACAATCAGGCTGAAAACGCATTTAAAGCAATAAAAAGTTCATTTTGGCTCTCACACCTAAACTAAACGTTGTAGACTCAAAATTTTTGCTGTATTTAGTGTATTCTAGCATCCTGAAGATGATTTCAGCATTAATTTCATTGTGCTTATGCTCATTTTGAAGATTTTGACATTTTCACCTTAAGTGTACAATCAGGGTCTGAAAACGCATTTAAAGCAATAAAAAGTTCATTTTGGCTCACACACCTAAAATAAACGTTGTAGACTCAAAATTTTTGCTGTATTCAGTGTATTCTAGCATCCTGAAGATGATTCCAGCATTAATTTCATCGTGCTTATGCTCATTTTGAAGATTTTGACATTTTCACCTTAAGTGTACAATCAGGGGCTGAAACGCGTTTAAAGCAATAAAAAGTTCATTTTGGCTCTCACACCTAAACTAAACGTTGTAGACTCAAAATTTTTGCTGTATTTAGTGTATTCTAGCATCCTGAAGATGATTCCAGCATTAATTTCATTGTGCTTATGCTCATTTTTAAGATTTTGACATTTTCACCTAAAGTGCACAATCAGGCTGAAAACGCATTTAAAGCAATAAAAAGTTCATTTTGGCTCTCACACCTAAACTAAACGTTGTAGACTCAAAATTTTTGCTGTATTTAGTGTATTCTAGCATCCTGAAGATGATTCCAGCATTAATTTCATTGTGCTTATGCTCATTTTGAAGATTTTGACATTTTCACCTTAAGTGTACAATCAGGGGCTGAAAACGCGTTTAAAGCAATAAAAAGTTCATTTTGGCTCTCACACCTAAACTAAACGTTGTAGACTCAAAATTTTTGCTGTATTCAGTGTATTCTAGCATCCTGAAGATGATTCCAGCATTAATTTCATCGTGCTTATGCTCATTTTGAAGATTTTGACATTTTCACCTAAAGTGCACAATCAGGCTGAAAACGCATTTAAAGCAATAAAAAGTTCATTTTGGCTCACACACCTAAAATAAACGTTGTAGACTCAAAATTTTTGCTGTATTTAGTGTATTCTAGCATCCTGAAGATGATTCCAGCATTAATTTCATTGTGCTTATGCTCATTTTGAAGATTTTGACATTTTCACCTTAAGTGTACAATCAGGGGCTGAAAACGCGTTTAAAGCAATAAAAAGTTCATTTTGGCTCTCACACCTAAACTAAACGTTGTAGACTCAAAATTTTTGCTGTATTCAGTGTATTCTAGCATCCTGAAGATGATTCCAGCATTAATTTCATTGTGCTTATGCTCATTTTGAAGATTTTGACATTTTCACCTAAAGTGTACAATCAGGGTCTGAAAACGCGTTTAAAGCAATAAAAAGTTCATTTTGGCTCTCACACCTAAACTAAACGTTGTCGACTCAAAATTTTTGCTGTATTCAGTGTATTCTAGCATCCTGAAGATGATTCCAGCATTAATTTCATCGTGCTTATGCTCATTTTGAAGATTTTGACATTTTCAAATAAAGTGCACAATCAGGCTGAAAACGCGTTTAAAGCAATAAAAAGTTCATTTTGACTCACACACCTAAAATAAACGTTGTAGACTCAAAATTTTTGCTGTATTTAGTGTATTCTAGCATCCTGAAGATGATTCCAGCATTAATTTCATTGTGCTTATGCTCATTTTGAAGATTTTGACATTTTCACCTTAAGTGCACAATCAGGCTGAAAACGCATTTAAAGCAATAAAAAGTTCATTTTGGCTCTCACACCTAAACTAAACCTTGTAGACTCAAAATTTTTGCTGTATTTAGTGTATTCTAGCATCCTGAAGATGATTCCAGCATTAATTTCATTGTGCTTATGCTCATTTTGAAGATTTTGACATTTTCACCTTAAGTGTACAATCAGGGGCTGAAAACGCGTTTAAAGCAATAAAAAGTTCATTTTGGCTCTCACACCTAAACTAAACGTTGTAGACTCAAAATTTTTGCTGTATTCAGTGTATTCTAGCATCCTGAAGATGATTCCAGCATTAATTTCATCGTGCTTATGCTCATTTTGAAGATTTTGACATTTTCACCTAAAGTGCACAATCAGGCTGAAAACGCATTTAAAGCAATAAAAAGTTCATTTTGGCTCACACACCTAAAATAAACGTTGTAGACTCAAAATTTTTGCTGTATTTAGTGTATTCTAGCATCCTGAAGATGATTCCAGCATTAATTTCATTGTGCTTATGCTCATTTTGAAGATTTTGACATTTTCACCTTAAGTGTACAATCAGGGGCTGAAAACGCGTTTAAAGCAATAAAAAGTTCATTTTGGCTCTCACACCTAAACTAAACGTTGTAGACTCAAAATTTTTGCTGTATTCAGTGTATTCTAGCATCCTGAAGATGATTCCAGCATTAATTTCATCGTGCTTATGCTCATTTTTAAGATTTTGACATTTTCACCTAAAGTGCACAATCAGGCTGAAAACGCATTTAAAGCAATAAAAAGTTCATTTTGGCTCACACACCTAAACTAACCGTTGTCGACTCAAAATTTTTGCTGTATTTAGTGTATTCTAGCATCCTGAAGATGATTCCAGCATTAATTTCATTGTGCTTATGCTCATTTTGAAGATTTTGACATTTTCACCTTAAGTGTACAATCAGGGGCTGAAAACGCGTTTAAAGCAATAAAAAGTTCAATTTGGCTCTCACACCTAAACTAAACGTTGTAGACTCAAAATTTTTGCTGTATTCAGTGTATTCTAGCATCCTGAAGATGATTCCAGCATTAATTTCATCGTGCTTATGCTCATTTTGAAGATTTTGACATTTTCACCTAAAGTGCACAATCAGGCTGAAAACGCATTTAAAGCAATAAAAAGTTCATTTTGGCTCACACACCTAAAATAAACGTTGTAGACTCAAAATTTTTGCTGTATTTAGTGTATTCTAGCATCCTGAAGATGATTCCAGCATTAATTTCATTGTGTTTATGCTCATTTTGAAGATTTTGACATTTTCACCTAAAGTGCACAATCAGGCTGAAAACGCATTTAAAGCAATAAAAAGTTCATTTTGGCTCTCACACCTAAACTAAACGTTGTAGACTCAAAATTTTTGCTGTATTTAGTGTATTCTAGCATCCTGAAGATGATTCCAGCATTAATTTCATTGTGCTTATGCTCAGTTGAAGATTTTGACATTTTCACCTTAAGTGTACAATCAGGGGCTGAAAACGCGTTTAAAGCAATAAAAAGTTCATTTTGGCTCTCACACCTGAACTAAACGTTGTAGACTCAAAATTTTTGCTGTATTCAGTGTATTCTAGCATCCTGAAGATGATTCCAGCATTAATTTCATCGTGCTTATGCTCATTTTGAAGATTTTGACATTTTCACCTAAAGTGCACAATCAGGCTGAAAACGCATTTAAAGCAATAAAAAGTTCATTTTGGCTCACACACCTAAAATAAACGTTGTAGACTCAAAATTTTTGCTGTATTTAGTGTATTCTAGCATCCTGAAGATGATTCCAGCATTAATTTCATTGTGCTTATGCTCATTTTGAAGATTTTGACATTTTCACCTTAAGTGTACAATCAGGGGCTGAAAACGCGTTTAAAGCAATAAAAAGTTCATTTTGGCTCTCACACCTAAACTAAACGTTGTAGACTCAAAATTTTTGCTGTATTTAGTGTATTCTAGCATCCTGAAGATGATTCCAGCATTAATTTCATTGTGCTTATGCTCATTTTGAAGATTTTGACATTTTCACCTAAAGTGCACAATCAGGCTGAAAACGCATTTAAAGCAATAAAAAGTTCATTTTGGCTCTCACACCTAAACTAAACGTTGTAGACTCAAAATTTTTGCTGTATTCAGTGTATTCTAGCATCCTGAAGATGATTCCAGCATTAATTTCATCGTGCTTATGCTCATTTTGAAGATTTTGACATTTTCACCTAAAGTGCACAATCAGGCTGAAAACGCATTTAAAGCAATAAAAAGTTCATTTTGGCTCTCACACCTAAAATAAACGTTGTAGACTCAAAATTTTTGCTGTATTTAGTGTATTCTAGCATCCTGAAGATGATTCCAGCATTAATTTCATTGTGCTTATGCTCATTTTGAAGATTTTGACATTTTCACCTAAAGTGCACAATCAGGCTGAATACGCATTTAAAGCAATAAAAAGTTCATTTTGGCTCTCACACCTAAACTAAACGTTGTAGACTCAAAATTTTTGCTGTATTTAGTGTATTCTAGCATCCTGAAGATGATTCCAGCATTAATTTCATTGTGCTTATGCTCAGTTGAAGATTTTGACATTTTCACCTTAAGTGTACAATCAGGGGCTGAAAACGCGTTTAAAGCAATAAAAAGTTCATTTTGGCTCTCACACCTGAACTAAACGTTGTAGACTCAAAATTTTTGCTGTATTCAGTGTATTCTAGCATCCTGAAGATGATTCCAGCATTAATTTCATCGTGCTTATGCTCATTTTGAAGATTTTGACATTTTCACCTAAAGTGCACAATCAGGCTGAAAACGCATTTAAAGCAATAAAAAGTTCATTTTGGCTCACACACCTAAAATAAACGTTGTAGACTCAAAATTTTTGCTGTATTTAGTGTATTCTAGCATCCTGAAGATGATTCCAGCATTAATTTCATTGTGCTTATGCTCATTTTGAAGATTTTGACATTTTCACCTTAAGTGTACAATCAGGGGCTGAAAACGCGTTTAAAGCAATAAAAAGTTCATTTTGGCTCTCACACCTAAACTAAACGTTGTAGACTCAAAATTTTTGCTGTATTTAGTGTATTCTAGCATCCTGAAGATGATTCCAGCATTAATTTCATTGTGCTTATGCTCATTTTTAAGATTTTGACATTTTCACCTAAAGTGCACAATCAGGCTGAAAACGCATTTAAAGCAATAAAAAGTTCATTTTGGCTCACACACCTAAACTAACCGTTGTCGACTCAAAATTTTTGCTGTATTTAGTGTATTCTAGCATCCTGAAGATGATTCCAGCATTAATTTCATTGTGCTTATGCTCATTTTGAAGATTTTGACATTTTCACCTTAAGTGTACAATCAGGGGCTGAAAACGCGTTTAAAGCAATAAAAAGTTCATTTTGGCTCTCACACCTAAACTAAACGTTGTAGACTCAAAATTTTTGCTGTATTCAGTGTATTCTAGCATCCTGAAGATGATTCCAGCATTAATTTCATCGTGCTTATGCTCATTTTGAAGATTTTGACATTTTCACCTAAAGTGCACAATCAGGCTGAAAACGCATTTAAAGCAATAAAAAGTTCATTTTGGCTCACACACCTAAAATAAACGTTGTAGACTCAAAATTTTTGCTGTATTTAGTGTATTCTAGCATCCTGAAGATGATTCCAGCATTAATTTCATTGTGCTTATGCTCATTTTGAAGATTTTGACATTTTCACCTTAAGTGTACAATCAGGGGCTGAAAACGCGTTTAAAGCAATAAAAAGTTCATTTTGGCTCTCACACCTAAACTAAACGTTGTAGACTCAAAATTTTTGCTGTATTTAGTGTATTCTAGCATCCTGAACATGATTCCAGCATTAATTTAATTGTGCTTATGCTCATTTTTAAGATTTTGACATTTTCACCTAAAGTGCACAATCAGGCTGAAAACGCATTTAAAGCAATAAAAAGTTCATTTTGGCTCACACACCTAAAATAAACGTTGTAGACTCAAAATTTTTGCTGTATTTAGTGTATTCTAGCATCCTGAAGATGATTCCAGCATTAATTTCATTGTGCTTATGCTCATTTTGAAGATTTTGACATTTTCACCTTAAGTGTACAATCAGGGGCTGAAAACGCGTTTAAAGCAATAAAAAGTTCATTTTGGCTCTCACACCTAAACTAAACGTTGTAGACTCAAAATTTTTGCAGTATTTAGTGTATTCTAGCATCCTGAAGATGATTCCAGCATTAATTTCATTGTGCTTATGCTCATTTTTAAGATTTTGACATTTTCACCTAAAGTGCACAATCAGGCTGAAAACGCATTTAAAGCAATAAAAAGTTCATTTTGGCTCTCACACCTAAACTAAACGTTGTAGACTCAAAATTTTTGCTGTATTTAGTGTATTCTAGCATCCTGAAGATGATTCCAGCATTAATTTCATTGTGCTTATGCTCATTTTTAAGATTTTGACATTTTGACCTAAAGTGCACAATCAGGCTGAAAACGCATTTAAAGCAATAAAAAGTTCATTTTGGCTCTCACACCTAAACTAAACGTTGTAGACTCAAAATTTTTGCTGTATTTAGTGTATTCTAGCATCCTGAAGATGATTCCAGCATTAATTTCATTGTGCTTATGCTCATTTTGAAGATTTTGACATTTTCACCTTAAGTGTACAATCAGGGGCTGAAAACGCGTTTAAAGCAATAAAAAGTTCATTTTGGCTCTCACACCTAAATTAAACGTTGTAGACTCAAAATTTTTGCTGTATTTAGTGTATTCTAGCATCCTGAAGATGATTCCAGCATTAATTTCATTGTGCTTATGCTCATTTTTAAGATTTTGACATTTTCACCTAAAGTGCACAATCAGGCTGAAAACGCATTTAAAGCAATAAAAAGTTCATTTTGGCTCTCACACCTAAACTAAACGTTGTAGACTCAAAATTTTTGCTGTATTTAGTGTATTCTAGCATCCTGAAGATGATTCCAGCATTAATTTCATTGTGCTTATGCTCATTTTGAAGATTTTGACATTTTCACCTAAAGTGCACAATCAGGCTGAAAACGCATTTAAAGCAATAAAAAGTTCATTTTGGCTCTCACACCTAAACTAAACGTTGTAGACTCAAAATTTTTGCTGTATTTAGTGTATTCTAGCATCCTGAAGATGATTCCAGCATTAATTTCATTGTGCTTATGCTCATTTTGAAGATTTTGACATTTTCACCTTAAGTGTACAATCAGGGGCTGAAAACGCGTTTAAAGCAATAAAAAGTTCATTTTGGCTCTCACACCTAAACTAAACGTTGTAGACTCAAAATTTTTGCTGTATTCAGTGTATTCTAGCATCCTGAAGATGATTCCAGCATTAATTTCATCGTGCTTATGCTCATTTTGAAGATTTTGACATTTTCACCTAAAGTGCACAATCAGGCTGAAAACGCATTTAAAGCAATAAAAAGTTCATTTTGGCTCACACACCTAAAATAAACGTTGTAGACTCAAAATTTTTGCTGGATTTAGTGTATTCTAGCATCCTGAAGATGATTCCAGCATTAATTTCATTGTGCTTATGCTCATTTTGAAGATTTTGACATTTTCACCTTAAGTGTACAATCAGGGGCTGAAAACGCGTTTAAAGCAATAAAAAGTTCATTTTGGCTCTCACACCTAAACTAAACGTTGTAGACTCAAAATTTTTGCTGTATTTAGTGTATTCTAGCATCCTGAAGATGATTCCAGCATTAATTTCATTGTGCTTATGCTCATTTTTAAGATTTTGACATTTTCACCTAAAGTGCACAATCAGGCTGAAAACGCATTTAAAGCAATAAAAAGTTCATTTTGGCTCTCACACCTAAACTAAACGTTGTAGACTCAAAATTTTTGCTGTATTTAGTGTATTCTAGCATCCTGAAGATGATTCCAGCATTAATTTCATTGTGCTTATGCTCATTTTTAAGATTTTGACATTTTCACCTAAAGTGCACAATCAGGCTGAAAACGCATTTAAAGCAATAAAAAGTTCATTTTGGCTCTCACACCTAAACTAAACGTTGTAGACTCAAAATTTTTGCTGTATTTAGTGTATTCTAGCATCCTGAAGATGATTCCAGCATTAATTTCATTGTGCTTATGCTCATTTTGAAGATTTTGACATTTTCACCTTAAGTGTACAATCAGGGTCTGAAAACGCGTTTAAAGCAATAAAAAGTTCATTTTGGCTCTCACACCTAAACTAAACGTTGTAGACTCAAAATTTTTGCTGTATTCAGTGTATTCTAGCATCCTGAAGATGATTCCAGCATTAATTTCATCGTGCTTATGCTCATTTTGAAGATTTTGACATTTTCAAATAAAGTGCACAATCAGGCTGAAAACGCGTTTAAAGCAATAAAAAGTTCATTTTGACTCACACACCTAAAATAAACGTTGTAGACTCAAAATTTTTGCTGTATTTAGTGTATTCTAGCATCCTGAAGATGATTCCAGCATTAATTTAATTGTGCTTATGCTCATTTTGAAGATTTTGACATTTTCACCTTAAGTGTACAATCAGGGGCTGAAAACGCGTTTAAAGCAATAAAAAGTTCATTTTGGCTCTCACACCTAAACTAAACCTTGTAGACTCAAAATTTTTGCTGTATTTAGTGTATTCTAGCATCCTGAAGATGATTCCAGCATTAATTTCATTGTGCTTATGCTCATTTTGAAGATTTTGACATTTTCACCTTAAGTGTACAATCAGGGGCTGAAAACGCGTTTAAAGCAATAAAAAGTTCATTTTGGCTCTCACACCTAAACAAAACGTTGTAGACTCAAAATTTTTGCTGTATTTAGTGTATTCTAGCATCCTGAAGATGATTCCAGCATTAATTTCATTGTGCTTATGCTCATTTTTAAGATTTTGACATTTTCACCTAAAGTGCACAATCAGGCTGAAAACGCATTTAAAGCAATAAAAAGTTCATTTTGGCTCTCACACCTAAACTAAACGTTGTAGACTCAAAATTTTTGCTGTATTTAGTGTATTCTAGCATCCTGAAGATGATTCCAGCATTAATTTCATTGTGCTTATGCTCATTTTGAAGATTTTGACATTTTCACCTTAAGTGTACAATCAGGGGCTGAAAACGCGTTTAAAGCAATAAAAAGTTCATTTTGGCTCTCACACCTAAACTAAACGTTGTAGACTCAAAATTTTTGCTGTATTCAGTGTATTCTAGCATCCTGAAGATGATTCCAGCATTAATTTCATCGTGCTTATGCTCATTTTGAAGATTTTGACATTTTCACCTAAAGTGCACAATCAGGCTGAAAACGCATTTAAAGCAATAAAAAGTTCATTTTGGCTCACACACCTAAAATAAACGTTGTAGACTCAAAATTTTTGCTGTATTTAGTGTATTCTAGCATCCTGAAGATGATTCCAGCATTAATTTCATTGTGCTTATGCTCATTTTGAAGATTTTGACATTTTCACCTTAAGTGTACAATCAGGGGCTGAAAACGCGTTTAAAGCAATAAAAAGTTCATTTTGGCTCTCACACCTAAACTAAACGTTGTAGACTCAAAATTTTTGCTGTATTCAGTGTATTCTAGCATCCTGAAGATGATTCCAGCATTAATTTCATCGTGCTTATGCTCATTTTTAAGATTTTGACATTTTCACCTAAAGTGCACAATCAGGCTGAAAACGCATTTAAAGCAATAAAAAGTTCATTTTGGCTCACACACCTAAACTAACCGTTGTCGACTCAAAATTTTTGCTGTATTTAGTGTATTCTAGCATCCTGAAGATGATTCCAGCATTAATTTCATTGTGCTTATGCTCATTTTGAAGATTTTGACATTTTCACCTTAAGTGTACAATCAGGGGCTGAAAACGCGTTTAAAGCAATAAAAAGTTCATTTTGGCTCTCACACCTAAACTAAACGTTGTAGACTCAAAATTTTTGCTGTATTCAGTGTATTCTAGCATCCTGAAGATGATTCCAGCATTAATTTCATCGTGCTTATGCTCATTTTGAAGATTTTGACATTTTCACCTAAAGTGCACAATCAGGCTGAAAACGCATTTAAAGCAATAAAAAGTTCATTTTGGCTCACACACCTAAAATAAACGTTGTAGACTCAAAATTTTTGCTGGATTTAGTGTATTCTAGCATCCTGAAGATGATTCCAGCATTAATTTCATTGTGCTTATGCTCATTTTGAAGATTTTGACATTTTCACCTAAAGTGCACAATCAGGCTGAAAACGCATTTAAAGCAATAAAAAGTTCATTTTGGCTCTCACACCTAAACTAAACGTTGTAGACTCAAAATTTTTGCTGTATTTAGTGTATTCTAGCATCCTGAAGATGATTCCAGCATTAATTTCATTGTGCTTATGCTCATTTTGAAGATTTTGACATTTTCACCTTAAGTGTACAATCAGGGGCTGAAAACGCGTTTAAAGCAATAAAAAGTTCATTTTGGCTCTCACACCTAAACTAAACGTTGTAGACTCAAAATTTTTGCTGTATTCAGTGTATTCTAGCATCCTGAAGATGATTCCAGCATTAATTTCATCGTGCTTATGCTCATTTTGAAGATTTTGACATTTTCACCTAAAGTGCACAATCAGGCTGAAAACGCATTTAAAGCAATAAAAAGTTCATTTTGGCTCACACACCTAAAATAAACGTTGTAGACTCAAATTTTTTGCTGTATTTAGTGTATTCTAGCATCCTGAAGATGATTCCAGCATTAATTTCATTGTGCTTATGCTTATTTTGAAGATTTTGACATTTTCACCTTAAGTGTACAATAAGGGGCTGAAAACGCGTTTAAAGCAATAAAAAGTTCATTTTGGCTCTCACACCTAAACTAAACGTTGTAGACTCAAAATTTTTGCTGTATTTAGTGTATTCTAGCATCCTGAAGATGATTCCAGCATTAATTTAATTGTGCTTATGCTCATTTTTAAGATTTTGACATTTTCACCTAAAGTGCACAATCAGGCTGAAAACGCATTTAAAGCAATAAAAAGTTCATTTTGGCTCACACACCTAAACTAACCGTTGTCGACTCAAAATTTTTGCTGTATTTAGTGTATTCTAGCATCCTGAAGATGATTCCAGCATTAATTTCATTGTGCTTATGCTCATTTTGAAGATTTTGACATTTTCACCTTAAGTGTACAATCAGGGGCTGAAAACGCGTTTAAAGCAATAAAAAGTTCATTTTGGCTCTCACACCTAAACTAAACGTTGTAGACTCAAAATTTTTGCTGTATTCAGTGTATTCTAGCATCCTGAAGATGATTCCAGCATTAATTTCATCGTGCTTATGCTCATTTTGAAGATTTTGACATTTTCACCTAAAGTGCACAATCAGGCTGAAAACGCATTTAAAGCAATAAAAAGTTCATTTTGGCTCACACACCTAAAATAAACGTTGTAGACTCAAAATTTTTGCTGTATTTAGTGTATTCTAGCATCCTGAAGATGATTCCAGCATTAATTTCATTGTGCTTATGCTCATTTTGAAGATTTTGACATTTTCACCTTAAGTGTACAATCAGGGGCTGAAAACGCGTTTAAAGCAATAAAAAGTTCATTTTGGCTCTCACACCTAAACTAAACGTTGTAGACTCAAAATTTTTGCTGTATTTAGTGTATTCTAGCATCCTGAACATGATTCCAGCATTAATTTAATTGTGCTTATGCTCATTTTTAAGATTTTGACATTTTCACCTAAAGTGCACAATCAGGCTGAAAACGCATTTAAAGCAATAAAAAGTTCATTTTGGCTCACACACCTAAAATAAACGTTGTAGACTCAAAATTTTTGCTGTATTTAGTGTATTCTAGCATCCTGAAGATGATTCCAGCATTAATTTCATTGTGCTTATGCTCATTTTGAAGATTTTGACATTTTCACCTTAAGTGTACAATCAGGGGCTGAAAACGCGTTTAAAGCAATAAAAAGTTCATTTTGGCTCTCACACCTAAACTAAACGTTGTAGACTCAAAATTTTTGCTGTATTTAGTGTATTCTAGCATCCTGAAGATGATTCCAGCATTAATTTCATTGTGCTTATGCTCATTTTTAAGATTTTGACATTTTCACCTAAAGTGCACAATCAGGCTGAAAACGCATTTAAAGCAATAAAAAGTTCATTTTGGCTCTCACACCTAAACTAAACGTTGTAGACTCAAAATTTTTGCTGTATTTAGTGTATTCTAGCATCCTGAAGATGATTCCAGCATTAATTTCATTGTGCTTATGCTCATTTTTAAGATTTTGACATTTTGACCTAAAGTGCACAATCAGGCTGAAAACGCATTTAAAGCAATAAAAAGTTCATTTTGGCTCTCACACCTAAACTAAACGTTGTAGACTCAAAATTTTTGCTGTATTTAGTGTATTCTAGCATCCTGAAGATGATTCCAGCATTAATTTCATTGTGCTTATGCTCATTTTGAAGATTTTGACATTTTCACCTTAAGTGTACAATCAGGGGCTGAAAACGCGTTTAAAGCAATAAAAAGTTCATTTTGGCTCTCACACCTAAATTAAACGTTGTAGACTCAAAATTTTTGCTGTATTTAGTGTATTCTAGCATCCTGAAGATGATTCCAGCATTAATTTCATTGTGCTTATGCTCATTTTTAAGATTTTGACATTTTCACCTAAAGTGCACAATCAGGCTGAAAACGCATTTAAAGCAATAAAAAGTTCATTTTGGCTCTCACACCTAAACTAAACGTTGTAGACTCAAAATTTTTGCTGTATTTAGTGTATTCTAGCATCCTGAAGATGATTCCAGCATTAATTTCATTGTGCTTATGCTCATTTTGAAGATTTTGACATTTTCACCTAAAGTGCACAATCAGGCTGAAAACGCATTTAAAGCAATAAAAAGTTCATTTTGGCTCTCACACCTAAACTAAACGTTGTAGACTCAAAATTTTTGCTGTATTTAGTGTATTCTAGCATCCTGAAGATGATTCCAGCATTAATTTCATTGTGCTTATGCTCATTTTGAAGATTTTGACATTTTCACCTTAAGTGTACAATCAGGGGCTGAAAACGCGTTTAAAGCAATAAAAAGTTCATTTTGGCTCTCACACCTAAACTAAACGTTGTAGACTCAAAATTTTTGCTGTATTCAGTGTATTCTAGCATCCTGAAGATGATTCCAGCATTAATTTCATCGTGCTTATGCTCATTTTGAAGATTTTGACATTTTCACCTAAAGTGCACAATCAGGCTGAAAACGCATTTAAAGCAATAAAAAGTTCATTTTGGCTCACACACCTAAAATAAACGTTGTAGACTCAAAATTTTTGCTGGATTTAGTGTATTCTAGCATCCTGAAGATGATTCCAGCATTAATTTCATTGTGCTTATGCTCATTTTGAAGATTTTGACATTTTCACCTTAAGTGTACAATCAGGGGCTGAAAACGCGTTTAAAGCAATAAAAAGTTCATTTTGGCTCTCACACCTAAACTAAACGTTGTAGACTCAAAATTTTTGCTGTATTTAGTGTATTCTAGCATCCTGAAGATGATTCCAGCATTAATTTCATTGTGCTTATGCTCATTTTTAAGATTTTGACATTTTCACCTAAAGTGCACAATCAGGCTGAAAACGCATTTAAAGCAATAAAAAGTTCATTTTGGCTCTCACACCTAAACTAAACGTTGTAGACTCAAAATTTTTGCTGTATTTAGTGTATTCTAGCATCCTGAAGATGATTCCAGCATTAATTTCATTGTGCTTATGCTCATTTTTAAGATTTTGACATTTTCACCTAAAGTGCACAATCAGGCTGAAAACGCATTTAAAGCAATAAAAAGTTCATTTTGGCTCTCACACCTAAACTAAACGTTGTAGACTCAAAATTTTTGCTGTATTTAGTGTATTCTAGCATCCTGAAGATGATTCCAGCATTAATTTCATTGTGCTTATGCACATTTTGAAGATTTTGACATTTTCACCTTAAGTGTACAATCAGGGTCTGAAAACGCGTTTAAAGCAATAAAAAGTTCATTTTGGCTCTCACACCTAAACTAAACGTTGTAGACTCAAAATTTTTGCTGTATTCAGTGTATTCTAGCATCCTGAAGATGATTCCAGCATTAATTTCATCGTGCTTATGCTCATTTTGAAGATTTTGACATTTTCAAATAAAGTGCACAATCAGGCTGAAAACGCGTTTAAAGCAATAAAAAGTTCATTTTGACTCACACACCTAAAATAAACGTTGTAGACTCAAAATTTTTGCTGTATTTAGTGTATTCTAGCATCCTGAAGATGATTCCAGCATTAATTTAATTGTGCTTATGCTCATTTTGAAGATTTTGACATTTTCACCTTAAGTGTACAATCAGGGGCTGAAAACGCGTTTAAAGCAATAAAAAGTTCATTTTGGCTCTCACACCTAAACTAAACCTTGTAGACTCAAAATTTTTGCTGTATTTAGTGTATTCTAGCATCCTGAAGATGATTCCAGCATTAATTTCATTGTGCTTATGCTCATTTTGAAGATTTTGACATTTTCACCTTAAGTGTACAATCAGGGGCTGAAAACGCGTTTAAAGCAATAAAAAGTTCATTTTGGCTCTCACACCTAAACTAAACGTTGTAGACTCAAAATTTTTGCTGTATTTAGTGTATTCTAGCATCCTGAAGATGATTCCAGCATTAATTTCATTGTGCTTATGCTCATTTTTAAGATTTTGACATTTTCACCTAAAGTGCACAATCAGGCTGAAAACGCATTTAAAGCAATAAAAAGTTCATTTTGGCTCTCACACCTAAACTAAACGTTGTAGACTCAAAATTTTTGCTGTATTTAGTGTATTCTAGCATCCTGAAGATGATTCCAGCATTAATTTCATTGTGCTTATGCTCATTTTGAAGATTTTGACATTTTCACCTTAAGTGTACAATCAGGGGCTGAAAACGCGTTTAAAGCAATAAAAAGTTCATTTTGGCTCTCACACCTAAACTAAACGTTGTAGACTCAAAATTTTTGCTGTATTCAGTGTATTCTAGCATCCTGAAGATGATTCCAGCATTAATTTCATCGTGCTTATGCTCATTTTGAAGATTTTGACATTTTCACCTAAAGTGCACAATCAGGCTGAAAACGCATTTAAAGCAATAAAAAGTTCATTTTGGCTCACACACCTAAAATAAACGTTGTAGACTCAAAATTTTTGCTGTATTTAGTGTATTCTAGCATCCTGAAGATGATTCCAGCATTAATTTCATTGTGCTTATGCTCATTTTGAAGATTTTGACATTTTCACCTTAAGTGTACAATCAGGGGCTGAAAACGCGTTTAAAGCAATAAAAAGTTCATTTTGGCTCTCACACCTAAACTAAACGTTGTAGACTCAAAATTTTTGCTGTATTCAGTGTATTCTAGCATCCTGAAGATGATTCCAGCATTAATTTCATCGTGCTTATGCTCATTTTTAAGATTTTGACATTTTCACCTAAAGTGCACAATCAGGCTGAAAACGCATTTAAAGCAATAAAAAGTTCATTTTGGCTCACACACCTAAACTAACCGTTGTCGACTCAAAATTTTTGCTGTATTTAGTGTATTCTAGCATCCTGAAGATGATTCCAGCATTAATTTCATTGTGCTTATGCTCATTTTGAAGATTTTGACATTTTCACCTTAAGTGTACAATCAGGGGCTGAAAACGCGTTTAAAGCAATAAAAAGTTCATTTTGGCTCTCACACCTAAACTAAACGTTGTAGACTCAAAATTTTTGCTGTATTCAGTGTATTCTAGCATCCTGAAGATGATTCCAGCATTAATTTCATCGTGCTTATGCTCATTTTGAAGATTTTGACATTTTCACCTAAAGTGCACAATCAGGCTGAAAACGCATTTAAAGCAATAAAAAGTTCATTTTGGCTCACACACCTAAAATAAACGTTGTAGACTCAAAATTTTTGCTGTATTTAGTGTATTCTAGCATCCTGAAGATGATTCCAGCATTAATTTCATTGTGCTTATGCTCATTTTGAAGATTTTGACATTTTCACCTAAAGTGCACAATCAGGCTGAAAACGCATTTAAAGCAATAAAAAGTTCATTTTGGCTCTCACACCTAAACTAAACGTTGTAGACTCAAAATTTTTGCTGTATTTAGTGTATTCTAGCATCCTGAAGATGATTCCAGCATTAATTTCATTGTGCTTATGCTCAGTTGAAGATTTTGACATTTTCACCTTAAGTGTACAATCAGGGGCTGAAAACGCGTTTAAAGCAATAAAAAGTTCATTTTGGCTCTCACACCTGAACTAAACGTTGTAGACTCAAAATTTTTGCTGTATTCAGTGTATTCTAGCATCCTGAAGATGATTCCAGCATTAATTTCATCGTGCTTATGCTCATTTTGAAGATTTTGACATTTTCACCTAAAGTGCACAATCAGGCTGAAAACGCGTTTAAAGCAATAAAAAGTTCATTTTGGCTCTCACACCTAAACTAAACGTTGTAGACTCAAAATTTTTGCTGTATTTAGTGTATTCTAGCATCCTGAAGATGATTCCAGCATTAATTTCATTGTGCTTATGCTCATTTTGAAGATTTTGACATTTTCACCTAAAGTGCACAATCAGGCTGAAAACGCATTTAAAGCAATAAAAAGTTCATTTTGGCTCTCACACCTAAACTAAACGTTGTAGACTCAAAATTTTTGCTGTATTCAGTGTATTCTAGCATCCTGAAGATGATTCCAGCATTAATTTCATCGTGCTTATGCTCATTTTGAAGATTTTGACATTTTCACCTAAAGTGCACAATCAGGCTGAAAACGCATTTAAAGCAATAAAAAGTTCATTTTGGCTCTCACACCTAAAATAAACGTTGTAGACTCAAAATTTTTGCTGTATTTAGTGTATTCTAGCATCCTGAAGATGATTCCAGCATTAATTTCATTGTGCTTATGCTCATTTTGAAGATTTTGACATTTTCACCTAAAGTGCACAATCAGGCTGAAAACGCATTTAAAGCAATAAAAAGTTCATTTTGGCTCTCACACCTAAACTAAACGTTGTAGACTCAAAATTTTTGCTGTATTTAGTGTATTCTAGCATCCTGAAGATGATTCCAGCATTAATTTCATTGTGCTTATGCTCAGTTGAAGATTTTGACATTTTCACCTTAAGTGTACAATCAGGGGCTGAAAACGCGTTTAAAGCAATAAAAAGTTCATTTTGGCTCTCACACCTGAACTAAACGTTGTAGACTCAAAATTTTTGCTGTATTCAGTGTATTCTAGCATCCTGAAGATGATTCCAGCATTAATTTCATCGTGCTTATGCTCATTTTGAAGATTTTGACATTTTCACCTAAAGTGCACAATCAGGCTGAAAACGCATTTAAAGCAATAAAAAGTTCATTTTGGCTCACACACCTAAAATAAACGTTGTAGACTCAAAATTTTTGCTGTATTTAGTGTATTCTAGCATCCTGAAGATGATTCCAGCATTAATTTCATTGTGCTTATGCTCATTTTGAAGATTTTGACATTTTCACCTTAAGTGTACAATCAGGGGCTGAAAACGCGTTTAAAGCAATAAAAAGTTCATTTTGGCTCTCACACCTAAACTAAACGTTGTAGACTCAAAATTTTTGCTGTATTTAGTGTATTCTAGCATCCTGAAGATGATTCCAGCATTAATTTCATTGTGCTTATGCTCATTTTTAAGATTTTGACATTTTCACCTAAAGTGCACAATCAGGCTGAAAACGCATTTAAAGCAATAAAAAGTTCATTTTGGCTCTTACACCTAAACTAAACGTTGTAGACTCAAAATTTTTGCTGTATTTAGTGTATTCTAGCATCCTGAAGATGATTCCAGCATTAATTTCATTGTGCTTATGCTCATTTTGAAGATTTTGACATTTTCACCTTAAGTGTACAATCAGGGGCTGAAAACGCGTTTAAAGCAATAAAAAGTTCATTTTGGCTCTCACACCTAAACTAAACGTTGTAGACTCAAAATTTTTGCTGTATTCAGTGTATTCTAGCATCCTGAAGATGATTCCAGCATTAATTTCATCGTGCTTATGCTCATTTTGAAGATTTTGACATTTTCACCTAAAGTGCACAATCAGGCTGAAAACGCATTTAAAGCAATAAAAAGTTCATTTTGGCTCACACACCTAAAATAAACGTTGTAGACTCAAATTTTTTGCTGTATTTAGTGTATTCTAGCATCCTGAAGATGATTCCAGCATTAATTTCATTGTGCTTATGCTTATTTTGAAGATTTTGACATTTTCACCTTAAGTGTACAATAAGGGGCTGAAAACGCGTTTAAAGCAATAAAAAGTTCATTTTGGCTCTCACACCTAAACTAAACGTTGTAGACTCAAAATTTTTGCTGTATTTAGTGTATTCTAGCATCCTGAAGATGATTCCAGCATTAATTTAATTGTGCTTATGCTCATTTTTAAGATTTTGACATTTTCACCTAAAGTGCACAATCAGGCTGAAAACGCATTTAAAGCAATAAAAAGTTCATTTTGGCTCACACACCTAAAATAAACGTTGTAGACTCAAAATTTTTGCTGTATTTAGTGTATTCTAGCATCCTGAAGATGATTCCAGCATTAATTTCATTGTGCTTATGCTCATTTTTAAGATTTTGACATTTTCACCTAAGTGTACAATCAGGGGCTGAAAACGCGTTTAAAGCAATAAAAAGTTCATTTTGGCTCTCACACCTAAACTAAACGTTGTAGACTCAAATTTTTTGCTGTATTTAGTGTATTCTAGCATCCTGAAGATGATTCCAGCATTAATTTCATTGTGCTTATGCTCATTTTTAAGATTTTGACATTTTCACCTAAAGTGCACAATCAGGCTGAAAACACATTTAAAGCAATAAAAAGTTCATTTTGGCTCTCACACCTAAACTAAACGTTGTAGACTCAAAATTTTTGCTGTATTTAGTGTATTTTAGCATCCTGAAGATGATTCCAGCATTAATTTCATTGTGCTTATGCTCATTTTTAAGATTTTGACATTTTCACCTTAAGTGTACAATCAGTGGCTGAAAACGCGTTTAAAGCAATAAAAAGTTCATTTTGGCTCTCACACCTAAACTAAACGTTGTAGACTCAAAATTTTTGCTGTATTGAGTGTATTCTAGCATCCTGAAGATGATTCCAGCATTAATTTCATCGTGCTTATGCTCATTTTGAAGATTTTGACATTTTCACCTAAAGTGCACAATCAGGCTGAAAACGCATTTAAAGCAATAAAAAGTTCATTTTGGCTCACACACCTAAAATAAACGTTGTAGACTCAAAATTTTTGCTGTATTTAGTGTATTCTAGCATCCTGAAGATGATTCCAGCATTAATTTCATTGTGCTTATGCTCATTTTGAAGATTTTGACATTTTCACCTTAAGTGTACAATCAGGGGCTGAAAACGCGTTTAAAGCAATAAAAAGTTCATTTTGGCTCTCACACCTAAACTAAACGTTATAGACTCAAAATTTTTTCTGTATTTAGTGTATTCTAGCATCCTGAAGATAATTCCAGCATTAATTTCATTGTGCTTATGCTCATTTTTAAGATTTTGACATTTTCACCTAAAGTGCACAATCAGGCTGAAAACGCATTTAAAGCAATAAAAAGTTCATTTTGGCTCTCACACCTAAACTAAACGTTGTAGACTCAAAATGTTTGCTGTATTTAGTGTATTCTAGCATCCTGAAGATGATTCCAGCATTAATTTCATTGTGCTTATGCTCATTTTGAAGATTTTGACATTTTCACCTAAGTGTACAATCAGGGGCTGAAAACGCGTTTAAAGCAATAAAAAGTTCATTTTGGCTCTCACACCTAAACTAAACGTTGTAGACTCAAATTTTTTGCTGTATTTAGTGTATTCTAGCATCCTGAAGATGATTCCAGCATTAATTTCATTGTGCTTATGCTCATTTTGAAGATTTTGACATTTTCACCTAAAGTGCACAATCAGGCTGAAAACGCATTTAAAGCAATAAAAAGTTCATTTTGGCTCACACACCTAAAATAAACGTTGTAGACTCAAAATGTTTGCTGTATTTAGTGTATTCTAGCATCCTGAAGATTATTCCAGCATTAATTTCATTGTGCTTATGCTCATTTTAAAGATTTTGACATTTTCACCTTAAGTGTACAATCAGGGGCTGAAAACGCGTTTAAAGCAATAAAAAGTTCATTTTGGCTCTCACACCTAAACTAAACGTTATAGACTCAAAATTTTTGCTGTATTTAGTGTATTCTAGCATCCTGAAGATGATTCCAGCATTAATTTCATCGTGCTTATGCTCATTTTGAAGATTTTGACATTTTCACCTAAAGTGCACAATCAGGCTGAAAACGCATTTAAAGCAATAAAAAGTTCATTTTGGCTCACACACCTAAAATAAACGTTGTAGACTCAAAATTTTTGCTGTATTTAGTGTATTCTAGCATCCTGAAGATGATTACAGCATTAATTTCATTGTGCTTATGCTCATTTTGAAGATTTTGACATTTTCACCTTAAGTGTACAATCAGGGGCTGAAAACGTGTTTAAAGCAATAAAAAGTTCATCTTGGCTCTCACACCTAAACTAAACGTTGTAGACTCAAAATTTTTGCTGTATTTAGTGTATTCTAGCATCCTGAAGATGATTCCAGCATTAATTTCATTGTGCTTATGCTCATTTTTAAGATTTTGACATTTTCACCTAAAGTGCACAATAAGGCTGAAAACGCATTTAAAGCAATAAAAAGTTCATTTTGGCTCACACACCTAAAATAAACGTTGTAGACTCAAAATTTTTGCTGTATTTAGTGTATTCTAGCATCCTGAAGATGATTACAGAATTAATTTCATTGTGCTTATGCTCATTTTGAAGATTTTGACATTTTCACCTTAAGTGTACAATCAGGGGCTGAAAACGCGTTTAAAGCAATAAAAAGTTCATTTTGGCTCTCACACCTAAACTAAACGTTGTAGACTCAAAATTTTTGCTGTATTTAGTGTATTCTAGCATCCTGAAGATGATTCCAGCATTAATTTCATTGTGCTTATGCTCATTTTTAAGATTTTGACATTTTCACCTAAAGTGCACAATCAGGCTGAAAACACATTTAAAGCAATAAAAAGTTCATTTTGGCTCTCACACCTAAACTAAACGTTGTAGACTCAACATTTTTGCTGTATTTAGTGTATTTTAGCATCCTGAAGATGATTCCAGCATTAATTTCATTGTGCTTATGCTCATTTTTAAGATTTTGACATTTTCACCTTAAGTGTACAATCAGTGGCTGAAAACGCGTTTAAAGCAATAAAAAGTTCATTTTGGCTTTCACACCTAAACTAAACGTTGTAGACTCAAAATTCTTGCTGTATTGAGTGTATTCTAGCATCCTGAAGATGATTCCAGCATTAATTTCATCGTGCTTATGCTCATTTTGAAGATTTTGACATTTTCACCTAAAGTGCACAATCAGGCTGAAAACGCATTTAAAGCAATAAAAAGTTCATTTTGGCTCTCACACCTAAACTAAACGTTGTAGACTCAAAATGTTTGCTGTATTTAGTGTATTCTAGCATCCTGAAGATGATTCCAGCATTAATTTCATTGTGCTTATGCTCATTTTTAAGATTTTGACATTTTCACCTAAGTGTACAATCAGGGGCTGAAAACGCGTTTAAAGCAATAAAAAGTTCATTTTGGCTCTCACACCTAAACTAAACGTTGTAGACTCAAATTTTTTGCTGTATTTAGTGTATTCTAGCATCCTGAAGATGATTCCAGCATTAATTTCATTGTGCTTATGCTCATTTTCAAGATTTTGACATTTTCACCTAAAGTGCACAATCAGGCTGAAAACGCATTTAAAGCCATAAAAAGTTCATTTTGGCTCTCACACCTAAACTAAACGTTGTAGACTCAAACTTTTTGCTGTATTTAGTGCATTCTAGCATCATGAAGATGATTCCAGCATTCATTTCATTGTGCTTATGCTCATTTTTAAGATTTTGACATTTTCACCTAAAGTGCACAATCAGGCTGAAAACGCATTTAAAGCAATAAAAAGTTCATTTTGGCTCTCACACCTAAACTAAACGTTGTAGACTCAAAATTGTTGCTGTATTTAGTGTATTTTAGCATCCTGAAGATGATTCCAGCATTAATTTCATTGTGCTTATGCTCATTTTGAAGATTTTGACATTTTCACCTAAGTGTACAATCAGGGGCTGAAAACGCGTTTAAAGCAATAAAAAGTTCATTTTGGCTCTCACACCTAAACTAAACGTTGTAGACTCAAATTTTTTGCTGTATTTAGTGTATTCTAGCATCCTGAAGATGATTCCAGCATTAATTTCATTGTGCTTATGCTCATTTTGAAGATTTTGACATTTTCACCTAAAGTGCACAATCAGGCTGAAAACGCATTTAAAGCAATAAAAAGTTCATTTTGGCTCACACACCTAAAATAAACGTTGTAGACTCAAAATTTTTGCTGTATTTAGTGTATTCTAGCATCCTGAAGATGATTACAGCATTAATTTCATTGTGCTTATGCTCATTTTGAAGATTTTGACATTTTCACCTTAAGTGTACAATCAGGGGCTGAAAACGTGTTTAAAGCAATAAAAAGTTCATCTTGGCTCTCACACCTAAACTAAACGTTGTAGACTCAAAATTTTTGCTGTATTTAGTGTATTCTAGCATCCTGAAGATGATTCCAGCATTAATTTCATTGTGCTTATGCTCATTTTTAAGATTTTGACATTTTCACCTAAAGTGCACAATAAGGCTGAAAACGCATTTAAAGCAATAAAAAGTTCATTTTGGCTCACACACCTAAAATAAACGTTGTAGACTCAAAATTTTTGCTGTATTTAGTGTATTCTAGCATCCTGAAGATGATTACAGAATTAATTTCATTGTGCTTATGCTCATTTTGAAGATTTTGACATTTTCACCTTAAGTGTACAATCAGGGGCTGAAAACGCGTTTAAAGCAATAAAAAGTTCATTTTGGCTCTCACACCTAAACTAAACGTTGTAGACTCAAAATTTTTGCTGTATTTAGTGTATTCTAGCATCCTGAAGATGATTCCAGCATTAATTTCATTGTGCTTATGCTCATTTTTAAGATTTTGACATTTTCACCTAAAGTGCACAATCAGGCTGAAAACACATTTAAAGCAATAAAAAGTTCATTTTGGCTCTCACACCTAAACTAAACGTTGTAGACTCAAAATTTTTGCTGTATTTAGTGTATTTTAGCATCCTGAAGATGATTCCAGCATTAATTTCATTGTGCTTATGCTCATTTTTAAGATTTTGACATTTTCACCTTAAGTGTACAATCAGTGGCTGAAAACGCGTTTAAAGCAATAAAAAGTTCATTTTGGCTTTCACACCTAAACTAAACGTTGTAGACTCAAAATTCTTGCTGTATTGAGTGTATTCTAGCATCCTGAAGATGATTCCAGCATTAATTTCATCGTGCTTATGCTCATTTTGAAGATTTTGACATTTTCACCTAAAGTGCACAATCAGGCTGAAAACGCATTTAAAGCAATAAAAAGTTCATTTTGGCTCTCACACCTAAACTAAACGTTGTAGACTCAAAATGTTTGCTGTATTTAGTGTATTCTAGCATCCTGAAGATGATTCCAGCATTAATTTCATTGTGCTTATGCTCATTTTTAAGATTTTGACATTTTCACCTAAGTGTACAATCAGGGGCTGAAAACGCGTTTAAAGCAATAAAAAGTTCATTTTGGCTCTCACACCTAAACTAAACGTTGTAGACTCAAATTTTTTGCTGTATTTAGTGTATTCTAGCATCCTGAAGATGATTCCAGCATTAATTTCATTGTGCTTTTGCTCATTTTGACGATTTTGACATTTTCACCTAAAGTGCACAATCAGGCTGAAAACGCATTTAAAGCCATAAAAAGTTCATTTTGGCTCTCACACCTAAACTAAACGTTGTAGACTCAAACTTTTTGCTGTATTTAGTGCATTCTAGCATCATGAAGATGATTCCAGCATTCATTTCATTGTGCTTATGCTCATTTTTAAGATTTTGACATTTTCACCTAAAGTGCACAATCAGGCTGAAAACGCATTTAAAGCAATAAAAAGTTCATTTTGGCTCTCACACCTAAACTAAACGTTGTAGACTCAAAATTGTTGCTGTATTTAGTGTATTTTAGCATCCTGAAGATGATTCCAGCATTAATTTCATTGTGCTTATGCTCATTTTTAAGATTTTGACATTTTCACCTTAAGTGTACAATCAGGGGCTGAAAACGCGTTTAAAGCAATAAAAAGTTCATTTTGGCTCTCACACCTAAACTAAACGTTGTAGACTCAAAATTTTTGCTGTATTTAGTGTATTCTAGCATCCTGAAGATGATTCCAGCATTAATTTCATTGTGCTTATGCTCATTTTTAAGATTTTGACATTTTCACCTAAAGTGCACAATCAGGCTGAAAACGCATTTAAAGCAATAAAAAGTTCATTTTTGCTTTCACACCTAAACTAAACGTTGTAGACTCAAAATTTTTGCTGTATTTAGTGTATTTTAGCATCCTGAAGATGATTCCAGCATTAATTTCATTGTGCTTATGCTCATTTTGAAGATTTTGACATTTTCACCTAAAGTGCACAATCAGGCTGAAAACGCATTTAAAGCAATAAAAAGTTCATTTTGGCTCTCACACCTAAACTAAACGTTGTAGACTCAAAATTTTTGCTGTATTCAGTGTAGTCTAGCATCCTGAAGATGATTCCAGCATTAATTTCATCGTGCTTATGCTCATTTTGAAGATTTTGACATTTTCACCTAAAGTGCACAATCAGGCTGAAAACGCATTTAAAGCAATAAAAAGTTCATTTTGGCTCACACACCTAAAATAAACGTTGTAGACTCAAAATGTTTGCTGTATTTAGTGTATTCTAGCATCCTGAAGATTATTCCAGCATTAATTTCATTGTGCTTATGCTCATTTTTAAGATTTTGACATTTTCACCTAAAGTGTACAATCAGGCTGAAAACGCATTTAAAGCAATAAAAAGTTCATTTTGGCTCTCACATCTAAAATAAACGTTGTAGACTCAAATTTTTTGCTGTATTTAGTGTATTCTAGCATCCTGAAGTTGATTCCAGCATTAATTTCATCGTGCTTATGCTCATTTTGAAGATTTTGACATTTTCACCTAAAGTGCACAATCAGGCTGAAAACGCATTTAAAGCAATAAAAAGTTCATTTTGGCTCACACACCTAAAATAAACGTTGTAGACTCAAAATTTTTGCTGTATTTAGTGTATTCTAGCATCCTGAAGATGATTACAGCATTAATTTCATTGTGCTTATGCTCATTTTGAAGATTTTGACATTTTCACCTTAAGTGTACAATCAGGGGCTGAAAACGCGTTTAAAGCAATAAAAAGTTCATTTTGGCTCTCACACCTAAACTAAACGTTGTAGACTCAAAATTTTTGCTGTATTTAGTGTATTCTAGCATCCTGAAGATGATTCCAGCATTAATTTCATTGTGCTTATGCTCATTTTTAAGATTTTGACATTTTCACCTAAAGTGCACAATCAGGCTGAAAACGCATTTAAAGCAATAAAAAGTTCATTTTTGCTCTCACACCTAAACTAAACGTTGTAGACTCAAAATTTTTGCTGTATTTAGTGTATTTTAGCATCCTGAAGATGATTCCAGCATTAATTTCATTGTGCTTATGCTCATTTTGAAGATTTTGACATTTTCACCTAAAGTGCACAATCAGGCTGAAAACGCATTTAAAGCAATAAAAAGTTCATTTTGGCTCTCACACCTAAACTAAACGTTGTAGACTCAAAATTTTTGCTGTATTCAGTGTAGTCTAGCATCCTGAAGATGATTCCAGCATTAATTTCATCGTGCTTATGCTCATTTTGAAGATTTTGACATTTTCACCTAAAGTGCACAATCAGGCTGAAAACGCATTTAAAGCAATAAAAAGTTCATTTTGGCTCACACACCTAAAATAAACGTTGTAGACTCAAAATGTTTGCTGTATTTAGTGTATTCTAGCATCCTGAAGATTATTCCAGCATTAATTTCATTGTGCTTATGCTCATTTTTAAGATTTTGACATTTTCACCTAAAGTGTACAATCAGGCTGAAAACGCATTTAAAGCAATAAAAAGTTCATTTTGGCTCTCACATCTAAAATAAACGTTGTAGACTCAAATTTTTTGCTGTATTTAGTGTATTCTAGCATCCTGAAGTTGATTCCAGCATTAATTTCATCGTGCTTATGCTCATTTTGAAGATTTTGACATTTTCACCTAAAGTGCACAATCAGGCTGAAAACGCATTTAAAGCAATAAAAAGTTCATTTTGGCTCACACACCTAAAATAAACGTTGTAGACTCAAAATTTTTGCTGTATTTAGTGTATTCTAGCATCCTGAAGATGATTACAGCATTAATTTCATTGTGCTTATGCTCATTTTGAAGATTTTGACATTTTCACCTTGAGTGTACAATCATGGGCTGAAAACGCGTTTAAAGCAATAAAAAGTTCATCTTGGCTCTCACACCTAAACTAAACGTTGTAGACTCAAAATTTTTGCTGTATTTAGTGTATTCTAGCATCCTGAAGATGATTCCAGCATTAATTTCATTGTGCTTATGCTCATTTTTAAGATTTTGACATTTTCACCTAAAGTGCACAATCAGGCTGAAAACACATTTAAAGCAATAAAAAGTTCATTTTGGCTCTCACACCTAAACTAAACGTTGTAGACTCAAAATTTTTGCTGTATTTAGTGTATTTTAGCATCCTGAAGATGATTCCAGCATTAATTTCATTGTGCTTATGCTCATTTTTAAGATTTTGACATTTTCACCTTAAGTGTACAATCAGTGGCTGAAAACGCGTTTAAAGCAATAAAAAGTTCATTTTGGCTCTCACACCTAAACTAAACGTTGTAGACTCAAAATTTTTGCTGTATTGAGTGTATTCTAGCATCCTGAAGATGATTCCAGCATTAATTTCATCGTGCTTATGCTCATTTTGAAGATTTTGACATTTTCACCTAAAGTGCACAATCAGGCTGAAAACGCATTTAAAGCAATAAAAAGTTCATTTTGGCTCACACACCTAAAATAAACGTTGTAGACTCAAAATTTTTGCTGTATTTAGTGTATTCTAGCATCCTGAAGATGATTACAGCATTAATTTCATTGTGCTTATGCTCATTTTGAAGATTTTGACATTTTCACCTTAAGTGTACAATCAGGGGCTGAAAACGTGTTTAAAGCAATAAAAAGTTCATCTTGGCTCTCACACCTAAACTAAACGTTGTAGACTCAAAATTTTTGCTGTATTTAGTGTATTCTAGCATCCTGAAGATGATTCCAGCATTAATTTCATTGTGCTTATGCTCATTTTTAAGATTTTGACATTTTCACCTAAAGTGCACAATCAGGCTGAAAACGCATTTAAAGCAATAAAAAGTTCATTTTGGCTCACACACCTAAAATAAACGTTGTAGACTCAAAATTTTTGCTGTATTTAGTGTATTCTAGCATCCTGAAGATGATTACAGCATTAATTTCATTGTGCTTATGCTCATTTTGAAGATTTTGACATTTTCACCTTAAGTGTACAATCAGGGGCTGAAAACGCGTTTAAAGCAATAAAAAGTTCATTTTGGCTCTCACACCTAAACTAAACGTTGTAGACTCAAAATTTTTGCTGTATTTAGTGTATTCTAGCATCCTGAAGATGATTCCAGCATTAATTTCATTGTGCTTATGCTCATTTTTAAGATTTTGACATTTTCACCTAAAGTGCACAATCAGGCTGAAAACACATTTAAAGCAATAAAAAGTTCATTTTGGCTCTCACACCTAAACTAAACGTTGTAGACTCAAAATTTTTGCTGTATTTAGTGTATTTTAGCATCCTGAAGATGATTCCAGCATTAATTTCATTGTGCTTATGCTCATTTTTAAGATTTTGACATTTTCACCTTAAGTGTACAATCAGTGGCTGAAAACGCGTTTAAAGCAATAAAAAGTTCATTTTGGCTCTCACACCTAAACTAAACGTTGTAGACTCAAAATTTTTGCTGTATTGAGTGTATTCTAGCATCCTGAAGATGATTCCAGCATTAATTTCATCGTGCTTATGCTCATTTTGAAGATTTTGACATTTTCACCTAAAGTGCACAATCAGGCTGAAAACGCATTTAAAGCAATAAAAAGTTCATTTTGGCTCACACACCTAAAATAAACGTTGTAGACTCAAAATTTTTGCTGTATTTAGTGTATTCTAGCATCCTGAAGATGATTCCAGCATTAATTTCATTGTGCTTATGCTCATTTTGAAGATTTTGACATTTTCACCTTAAGTGTACAATCAGGGGCTGAAAACGCGTTTAAAGCAATAAAAAGTTCATTTTGGCTCTCACACCTAAACTAAACGTTATAGACTCAAAATTTTTGCTGTATTTAGTGTATTCTAGCATCCTGAAGATAATTCCAGCATTAATTTCATTGTGCTTATGCTCATTTTTAAGATTTTGACATTTTCACCTTAAGTGTACAATCAGGGGCTGAAAACGCGTTTAAAGCAATAAAAAGTTCATCTTGGCTCTCACACCTAAACTAAACGTTGTAGACTCAAAATTTTTGCTGTATTTAGTGTATTCTAGCATCCTGAAGATGATTCCAGCATTAATTTCATTGTGCTTATGCTCATTTTTAAGATTTTGACATTTTCACCTAAAGTGCACAATCAGGCTGAAAACAAATTTAAAGCAATAAAAAGTTCATTTTTGCTCTCACACCTAAACTAAACGTTGTAGACTCAAAATTTTTGCTGTATTTAGTGTATTTTAGCATCCTGAAGATGATTCCAGCATTAATTTCATTGTGCTTATGCTCATTTTGAAGATTTTGACATTTTCACCTAAAGTGCACAATCAGGCTGAAAACGCATTTAAAGCAATAAAAAGTTCATTTTGGCTCTCACACCTAAACTAAACGTTGTAGACTCAAAATTTTTGCTGTATTCAGTGTAGTCTAGCATCCTGAAGATGATTCCAGCATTAATTTCATCGTGCTTATGCTCATTTTGAAGATTTTGACATTTTCACCTAAAGTGCACAATCAGGCTGAAAACACATTTAAAGCAATAAAAAGTTCATTTTGGCTCTCACACTTAAACTAAACGTTGTAGACTCAAAATTTTTGCTGTATTTAGTGTATTTTAGCATCCTGAAGATGATTCCAGCATTAATTTCATTGTGCTTATGCTCATTTTTAAGATTTTGACATTTTCACCTTAAGTGTACAATCAGTGGCTGAAAACACGTTTAAAGCAATAAAAAGTTCATTTTGGCTCTCACACCTAAACTAAACGTTGTAGACTCAAAATTTTTGCTGTATTGAGTGTATTCTAGCATCCTGAAGATGATTCCAGCATTAATTTCATCGTGCTTATGCTCATTTTGAAGATTTTGACATTTTCACCTAAAGTGCACAATCAGGCTGAAAACGCATTTAAAGCAATAAAAAGTTCATTTTGGCTCACACACCTAAAATAAACGTTGTAGACTCAAAATTTTTGCTGTATTTAGTGTATTCTAGCATCCTGAAGATGATTCCAGCATTAATTTCATTGTGCTTATGCTCATTTTGAAGATTTTGACATTTTCACCTTAAGTGCACAATCAGGGGCTGAAAACGCGTTTAAGCAATAAAAAGTTCATTTTGGCTCTCACACCTAAACTAAACGTTATAGACTCAAAATTTTTGCTGTATTTAGTGTATTCTAGCATCCTGAAGATGATTCCAGCATTAATTTCATCGTGCTTATGCTCATTTTGAAGATTTTGACATTTTCACCTAAAGTGCACAATCAGGCTGAAAACGTATTTAAAGCAATAAAAAGTTCATTTTGGCTCACACACCTAAAATAAACGTTGTAGACTCAAAATTTTTGCTGTATTTAGTGTATTCTAGCATCCTGAAGATGATTACAGCATTAATTTCATTGTGCTAATGCTCATTTTGAAGATTTTGACATTTTCACCTTAAGTGTACAATCAGTGGCTGAAAACGCGTTTAAAGCAATAAAAAGTTCATCTTGGCTCTCACACCTAAACTAAACGTTGTAGACTCAAAATTTTTGCTGTATTTAGTGTATTCTAGCATCCTGAAGATGATTCCAGCATTAATTTCATTGTGCTTATGCTCATTTTGAAGATTTTGACATTTTCACCTAAAGTGCACAATCAGGCTGAAAACGCATTTAAAGCAATAAAAAGTTCATTTTGGCTCACACACCTAAAATAAACGTTGTAGACTCAAAATTTTTGTTGTATTTAGTGTATTCTAGCATCCTGAAGATGATTCCAGCATTAATTTCATTGTGCTTATGCTCATTTTGAAGATTTTGACATTTTCACCTTAAGTGTACAATCAGGGGCTGAAAACGCGTTTAAAGCAATAAAAAGTTCATTTTGGCTCTCACACCTAAACTAAACGTTATAGACTCAAAATTTTTGCTGTATTTAGTGTATTCTAGCATCCTGAAGATGATTCCAGCATTAATTTCATCGTGCTTATGCTCATTTTGAAGATTTTGACATTTTCACCTAAAGTGCACAATCAGGCTGAAAACGCATTTAAAGCAATAAAAAGTTCATTTTGGCTCACACACCTAAAATAAACGTTGTAGACTCAAAATTTTTGCTGTATTTAGTGTATTCTAGCATCCTGAAGATGATTACAGCATTAATTTCATTGTGCTTATGCTCATTTTGAAGATTTTGACATTTTCACCTTAAGTGTACAATCAGGGGCTGAAAACGTGTTTAAAGCAATAAAAAGTTCATCTTGGCTCTCACACCTAAACTAAACGTTGTAGACTCAAAATTTTTGCTGTATTTAGTGTATTCTAGCATCCTGAAGATGATTCCAGCATTAATTTCATTGTGCTTATGCTCATTTTTAAGATTTTGACATTTTCACCTAAAGTGCACAATCAGGCTGAAAACGCGTTTAAAGCAATAAAAAGTTCATTTTGGCTCTCACACCTAAACTAAACGTTGTAGACTCAAAATTTTTGCTGTATTTAGTGTATTCTAGCATCCTGAAGATGATTCCAGCATTAATTTCATTGTGCTTATGCTCATTTTTAAGATTTTGACATTTTCACCTAAAGTGCACAATCAGGCTGAAAACGCATTTAAAGCAATAAAAAGTTCATTTTTGCTCTCACACCTAAACTAAACGTTGTAGACTCAAAATTTTTGCTGTATTTAGTGTATTTTAGCATCCTGAAGATGATTCCAGCATTAATTTCATTGTGCTTATGCTCATTTTGAAGATTTTGACATTTTCACCTAAAGTGCACAATCAGGCTGAAAACGCATTTAAAGCAATAAAAAGTTCATTTTGGCTCTCACACCTAAACTAAACGTTGTAGACTCAAAATTTTTGCTGTATTCAGTGTAGTCTAGCATCCTGAAGATGATTCCAGCATTAATTTCATCGTGCTTATGCTCATTTTGAAGATTTTGACATTTTCACCTAAAGTGCACAATCAGGCTGAAAACGCATTTAAAGCAATAAAAAGTTCATTTTGGCTCACACACCTAAAATAAACGTTGTAGACTCAAAATGTTTGCTGTATTTAGTGTATTCTAGCATCCTGAAGATTATTCCAGCATTAATTTCATTGTGCTTATGCTCATTTTTAAGATTTTGACATTTTTACCTAAAGTGTACAATCAGGCTGAAAACGCATTTAAAGCAATAAAAAGTTCATTTTGGCTCTCACATCTAAAATAAACGTTGTAGACTCAAATTTTTTGCTGTATTTAGTGTATTCTAGCATCCTGAAGTTGATTCCAGCATTAATTTCATCGTGCTTATGCTCATTTTGAAGATTTTGACATTTTCACCTAAAGTGCACAATCAGGCTGAAAACGCATTTAAAGCAATAAAAAGTTCATTTTGGCTCACACACCTAAAATAAACGTTGTAGACTCAAAATTTTTGCTGTATTTAGTGTATTCTAGCATCCTGAAGATGATTACAGCATTAATTTCATTGTGCTTATGCTCATTTTGAAGATTTTGACATTTTCACCTTAAGTGTACAATCAGGGGCTGAAAACGCGTTTAAAGCAATAAAAAGTTCATCTTGGCTCTCACACCTAAACTAAACGTTGTAGACTCAAAATTTTTGCTGTATTTAGTGTATTCTAGCATCCTGAAGATGATTCCAGCATTAATTTCATTTTGCTTATGCTCATTTTTAAGATTTTGACATTTTCACCTAAAGTGCACAATCAGGCTGAAAACACATTTAAAGCAATAAAAAGTTCATTTTGGCTCTCACACCTAAACTAAACGTTGTAGACTCAAAATTTTTGCTGTATTTAGTGTATTTTAGCATCCTGAAGATGATTCCAGCATTAATTTCATTGTGCTTATGCTCATTTTTAAGATTTTGACATTTTCACCTTAAGTGTACAATCAGTGGCTGAAAACGCGTTTAAAGCAATAAAAAGTTCATTTTGGCTCTCACACCTAAACTAAACGTTGTAGACTCAAAATTTTTGCTGTATTGAGTGTATTCTAGCATCCTGAAGATGATTCCAGCATTAATTTCATCGTGCTTATGCTCATTTTGAAGATTTTGACATTTTCACCTAAAGTGCACAATCAGGCTGAAAACGCATTTAAAGCAATAAAAAGTTCATTTTGGCTCACACACCTAAAATAAACGTTGTAGACTCAAAATTTTTGCTGTATTTAGTGTATTCTAGCATCCTGAAGATGATTCCAGCATTAATTTCATTGTGCTTATGCTCATTTTGAAGATTTTGACATTTTCACCTTAAGTGCACAATCAGGGGCTGAAAACGCGTTTAAAGCAATAAAAAGTTCATTTTGGCTCTCACACCTAAACTAAACGTTATAGACTCAAAATTTTTGCTGTATTTAGTGTATTCTAGCATCCTGAAGATGATTCCAGCATTAATTTCATCGTGCTTATGCTCATTTTGAAGATTTTGACATTTTCACCTAAAGTGCACAATCAGGCTGAAAACGTATTTAAAGCAATAAAAAGTTCATTTTGGCTCACACACCTAAAATAAACGTTGTAGACTCAAAATTTTTGCTGTGTTTAGTGTATTCTAGCATCCTGAAGATGATTACAGCATTAATTTCATTGTGCTTATGCTCATTTTGAAGATTTTGACATTTTCACCTTAAGTGTACAATAAGGGGCTGAAAACGTGTTTAAAGCAATAAAAAGTTCATCTTGGCTCTCACACCTAAACTAAACGTTGTAGACTCAAAATTTTTGCTGTATTTAGTGTATTCTAGCATCCTGAAGATGATTCCAGCATTAATTTCATTGTGCTTATGCTCATTTTTAAGATTTTGACATTTTCACCTAAAGTGCACAATCAGGCTGAAAACGCATTTAAAGCAATAAAAAGTTCATTTTGGCTCACACACCTAAAATAAACGTTGTAGACTCAAAATTTTTGCTGTATTTAGTGTATTCTAGCATCCTGAAGATGATTCCAGCATTAATTTCATTGTGCTTATGCTCATTTTGAAGATTTTGACATTTTCACCTAAAGTGCACAATCAGGCTGAAAACGCATTTAAAGCAATAAAAAGTTCATTTTGGCTCTCACACCTAAACTAAACGTTGTAGACTCAAAATTTTTGCTGTATTCAGTGTAGTCTAGCATCCTGAAGATGATTCCAGCATTAATTTCATCGTGCTTATGCTCATTTTGAAGATTTTGACATTTTCACCTAAAGTGCACAATCAGGCTGAAAACGCATTTAAAGCAATAAAAAGTTCATTTTGGCTCACACACCTAAAATAAACGTTGTAGACTCAAAATGTTTGCTGTATTTAGTGTATTCTAGCATCCTGAAGATTATTCCAGCATTAATTTCATTGTGCTTATGCTCATTTTTAAGATTTTGACATTTTCACCTAAAGTGTACAATCAGGCTGAAAACGCATTTAAAGCAATAAAAAGTTCATTTTGGCTCTCACATCTAAAATAAACGTTGTAGACTCAAATTTTTTGCTGTATTTAGTGTATTCTAGCATCCTGAAGTTGATTCCAGCATTAATTTCATCGTGCTTATGCTCATTTTGAAGATTTTGACATTTTCACCTAAAGTGCACAATCAGGCTGAAAACGCATTTAAAGCAATAAAAAGTTCATTTTGGCTCACACACCTAAAATAAACGTTGTAGACTCAAAATTTTTGCTGTATTTAGTGTATTCTAGCATCCTGAAGATGATTACAGCATTAATTTCATTGTGCTTATGCTCATTTTGAAGATTTTGACATTTTCACCTTGAGTGTACAATCATGGGCTGAAAACGCGTTTAAAGCAATAAAAAGTTCATCTTGGCTCTCACACCTAAACTAAACGTTGTAGACTCAAAATTTTTGCTGTATTTAGTGTATTCTAGCATCCTGAAGATGATTCCAGCATTAATTTCATTGTGCTTATGCTCATTTTTAAGATTTTGACATTTTCACCTAAAGTGCACAATCAGGCTGAAAACACATTTAAAGCAATAAAAAGTTCATTTTGGCTCTCACACCTAAACTAAACGTTGTAGACTCAAAATTTTTGCTGTATTTAGTGTATTTTAGCATCCTGAAGATGATTCCAGCATTAATTTCATTGTGCTTATGCTCATTTTTAAGATTTTGACATTTTCACCTTAAGTGTACAATCAGTGGCTGAAAACGCGTTTAAAGCAATAAAAAGTTCATTTTGGCTCTCACACCTAAACTAAACGTTGTAGACTCAAAATTTTTGCTGTATTGAGTGTATTCTAGCATCCTGAAGATGATTCCAGCATTAATTTCATCGTGCTTATGCTCATTTTGAAGATTTTGACATTTTCACCTAAAGTGCACAATCAGGCTGAAAACGCATTTAAAGCAATAAAAAGTTCATTTTGGCTCACACACCTAAAATAAACGTTGTAGACTCAAAATTTTTGCTGTATTTAGTGTATTCTAGCATCCTGAAGATGATTACAGCATTAATTTCATTGTGCTTATGCTCATTTTGAAGATTTTGACATTTTCACCTTAAGTGTACAATCAGGGGCTGAAAACGTGTTTAAAGCAATAAAAAGTTCATCTTGGCTCTCACACCTAAACTAAACGTTGTAGACTCAAAATTTTTGCTGTATTTAGTGTATTCTAGCATCCTGAAGATGATTCCAGCATTAATTTCATTGTGCTTATGCTCATTTTTAAGATTTTGACATTTTCACCTAAAGTGCACAATCAGGCTGAAAACGCATTTAAAGCAATAAAAAGTTCATTTTGGCTCACACACCTAAAATAAACGTTGTAGACTCAAAATTTTTGCTGTATTTAGTGTATTCTAGCATCCTGAAGATGATTACAGCATTAATTTCATTGTGCTTATGCTCATTTTGAAGATTTTGACATTTTCACCTTAAGTGTACAATCAGGGGCTGAAAACGCGTTTAAAGCAATAAAAAGTTCATTTTGGCTCTCACACCTAAACTAAACGTTGTAGACTCAAAATTTTTGCTGTATTTAGTGTATTCTAGCATCCTGAAGATGATTCCAGCATTAATTTCATTGTGCTTATGCTCATTTTTAAGATTTTGACATTTTCACCTAAAGTGCACAATCAGGCTGAAAACACATTTAAAGCAATAAAAAGTTCATTTTGGCTCTCACACCTAAACTAAACGTTGTAGACTCAAAATTTTTGCTGTATTTAGTGTATTTTAGCATCCTGAAGATGATTCCAGCATTAATTTCATTGTGCTTATGCTCATTTTTAAGATTTTGACATTTTCACCTTAAGTGTACAATCAGTGGCTGAAAACGCGTTTAAAGCAATAAAAAGTTCATTTTGGCTCTCACACCTAAACTAAACGTTGTAGACTCAAAATTTTTGCTGTATTGAGTGTATTCTAGCATCCTGAAGATGATTCCAGCATTAATTTCATCGTGCTTATGCTCATTTTGAAGATTTTGACATTTTCACCTAAAGTGCACAATCAGGCTGAAAACGCATTTAAAGCAATAAAAAGTTCATTTTGGCTCACACACCTAAAATAAACGTTGTAGACTCAAAATTTTTGCTGTATTTAGTGTATTCTAGCATCCTGAAGATGATTCCAGCATTAATTTCATTGTGCTTATGCTCATTTTGAAGATTTTGACATTTTCACCTTAAGTGTACAATCAGGGGCTGAAAACGCGTTTAAAGCAATAAAAAGTTCATTTTGGCTCTCACACCTAAACTAAACGTTATAGACTCAAAATTTTTGCTGTATTTAGTGTATTCTAGCATCCTGAAGATAATTCCAGCATTAATTTCATTGTGCTTATGCTCATTTTTAAGATTTTGACATTTTCACCTTAAGTGTACAATCAGGGGCTGAAAACGCGTTTAAAGCAATAAAAAGTTCATCTTGGCTCTCACACCTAAACTAAACGTTGTAGACTCAAAATTTTTGCTGTATTTAGTGTATTCTAGCATCCTGAAGATGATTCCAGCATTAATTTCATTGTGCTTATGCTCATTTTTAAGATTTTGACATTTTCACCTAAAGTGCACAATCAGGCTGAAAACAAATTTAAAGCAATAAAAAGTTCATTTTTGCTCTCACACCTAAACTAAACGTTGTAGACTCAAAATTTTTGCTGTATTTAGTGTATTTTAGCATCCTGAAGATGATTCCAGCATTAATTTCATTGTGCTTATGCTCATTTTGAAGATTTTGACATTTTCACCTAAAGTGCACAATCAGGCTGAAAACGCATTTAAAGCAATAAAAAGTTCATTTTGGCTCTCACACCTAAACTAAACGTTGTAGACTCAAAATTTTTGCTGTATTCAGTGTAGTCTAGCATCCTGAAGATGATTCCAGCATTAATTTCATCGTGCTTATGCTCATTTTGAAGATTTTGACATTTTCACCTAAAGTGCACAATCAGGCTGAAAACACATTTAAAGCAATAAAAAGTTCATTTTGGCTCTCACACTTAAACTAAACGTTGTAGACTCAAAATTTTTGCTGTATTTAGTGTATTTTAGCATCCTGAAGATGATTCCAGCATTAATTTCATTGTGCTTATGCTCATTTTTAAGATTTTGACATTTTCACCTTAAGTGTACAATCAGTGGCTGAAAACACGTTTAAAGCAATAAAAAGTTCATTTTGGCTCTCACACCTAAACTAAACGTTGTAGACTCAAAATTTTTGCTGTATTGAGTGTATTCTAGCATCCTGAAGATGATTCCAGCATTAATTTCATCGTGCTTATGCTCATTTTGAAGATTTTGACATTTTCACCTAAAGTGCACAATCAGGCTGAAAACGCATTTAAAGCAATAAAAAGTTCATTTTGGCTCACACACCTAAAATAAACGTTGTAGACTCAAAATTTTTGCTGTATTTAGTGTATTCTAGCATCCTGAAGATGATTCCAGCATTAATTTCATTGTGCTTATGCTCATTTTGAAGATTTTGACATTTTCACCTTAAGTGCACAATCAGGGGCTGAAAACGCGTTTAAGCAATAAAAAGTTCATTTTGGCTCTCACACCTAAACTAAACGTTATAGACTCAAAATTTTTGCTGTATTTAGTGTATTCTAGCATCCTGAAGATGATTCCAGCATTAATTTCATCGTGCTTATGCTCATTTTGAAGATTTTGACATTTTCACCTAAAGTGCACAATCAGGCTGAAAACGTATTTAAAGCAATAAAAAGTTCATTTTGGCTCACACACCTAAAATAAACGTTGTAGACTCAAAATTTTTGCTGTATTTAGTGTATTCTAGCATCCTGAAGATGATTACAGCATTAATTTCATTGTGCTAATGCTCATTTTGAAGATTTTGACATTTTCACCTTAAGTGTACAATCAGTGGCTGAAAACGCGTTTAAAGCAATAAAAAGTTCATCTTGGCTCTCACACCTAAACTAAACGTTGTAGACTCAAAATTTTTGCTGTATTTAGTGTATTCTAGCATCCTGAAGATGATTCCAGCATTAATTTCATTGTGCTTATGCTCATTTTGAAGATTTTGACATTTTCACCTAAAGTGCACAATCAGGCTGAAAACGCATTTAAAGCAATAAAAAGTTCATTTTGGCTCACACACCTAAAATAAACGTTGTAGACTCAAAATTTTTGTTGTATTTAGTGTATTCTAGCATCCTGAAGATGATTCCAGCATTAATTTCATTGTGCTTATGCTCATTTTGAAGATTTTGACATTTTCACCTTAAGTGTACAATCAGGGGCTGAAAACGCGTTTAAAGCAATAAAAAGTTCATTTTGGCTCTCACACCTAAACTAAACGTTATAGACTCAAAATTTTTGCTGTATTTAGTGTATTCTAGCATCCTGAAGATGATTCCAGCATTAATTTCATCGTGCTTATGCTCATTTTGAAGATTTTGACATTTTCACCTAAAGTGCACAATCAGGCTGAAAACGCATTTAAAGCAATAAAAAGTTCATTTTGGCTCACACACCTAAAATAAACGTTGTAGACTCAAAATTTTTGCTGTATTTAGTGTATTCTAGCATCCTGAAGATGATTACAGCATTAATTTCATTGTGCTTATGCTCATTTTGAAGATTTTGACATTTTCACCTTAAGTGTACAATCAGGGGCTGAAAACGTGTTTAAAGCAATAAAAAGTTCATCTTGGCTCTCACACCTAAACTAAACGTTGTAGACTCAAAATTTTTGCTGTATTTAGTGTATTCTAGCATCCTGAAGATGATTCCAGCATTAATTTCATTGTGCTTATGCTCATTTTTAAGATTTTGACATTTTCACCTAAAGTGCACAATCAGGCTGAAAACGCGTTTAAAGCAATAAAAAGTTCATTTTGGCTCTCACACCTAAACTAAACGTTGTAGACTCAAAATTTTTGCTGTATTTAGTGTATTCTAGCATCCTGAAGATGATTCCAGCATTAATTTCATTGTGCTTATGCTCATTTTTAAGATTTTGACATTTTCACCTAAAGTGCACAATCAGGCTGAAAACGCATTTAAAGCAATAAAAAGTTCATTTTTGCTCTCACACCTAAACTAAACGTTGTAGACTCAAAATTTTTGCTGTATTTAGTGTATTTTAGCATCCTGAAGATGATTCCAGCATTAATTTCATTGTGCTTATGCTCATTTTGAAGATTTTGACATTTTCACCTAAAGTGCACAATCAGGCTGAAAACGCATTTAAAGCAATAAAAAGTTCATTTTGGCTCTCACACCTAAACTAAACGTTGTAGACTCAAAATTTTTGCTGTATTCAGTGTAGTCTAGCATCCTGAAGATGATTCCAGCATTAATTTCATCGTGCTTATGCTCATTTTGAAGATTTTGACATTTTCACCTAAAGTGCACAATCAGGCTGAAAACGCATTTAAAGCAATAAAAAGTTCATTTTGGCTCACACACCTAAAATAAACGTTGTAGACTCAAAATGTTTGCTGTATTTAGTGTATTCTAGCATCCTGAAGATTATTCCAGCATTAATTTCATTGTGCTTATGCTCATTTTTAAGATTTTGACATTTTTACCTAAAGTGTACAATCAGGCTGAAAACGCATTTAAAGCAATAAAAAGTTCATTTTGGCTCTCACATCTAAAATAAACGTTGTAGACTCAAATTTTTTGCTGTATTTAGTGTATTCTAGCATCCTGAAGTTGATTCCAGCATTAATTTCATCGTGCTTATGCTCATTTTGAAGATTTTGACATTTTCACCTAAAGTGCACAATCAGGCTGAAAACGCATTTAAAGCAATAAAAAGTTCATTTTGGCTCACACACCTAAAATAAACGTTGTAGACTCAAAATTTTTGCTGTATTTAGTGTATTCTAGCATCCTGAAGATGATTACAGCATTAATTTCATTGTGCTTATGCTCATTTTGAAGATTTTGACATTTTCACCTTAAGTGTACAATCAGGGGCTGAAAACGCGTTTAAAGCAATAAAAAGTTCATCTTGGCTCTCACACCTAAACTAAACGTTGTAGACTCAAAATTTTTGCTGTATTTAGTGTATTCTAGCATCCTGAAGATGATTCCAGCATTAATTTCATTTTGCTTATGCTCATTTTTAAGATTTTGACATTTTCACCTAAAGTGCACAATCAGGCTGAAAACACATTTAAAGCAATAAAAAGTTCATTTTGGCTCTCACACCTAAACTAAACGTTGTAGACTCAAAATTTTTGCTGTATTTAGTGTATTTTAGCATCCTGAAGATGATTCCAGCATTAATTTCATTGTGCTTATGCTCATTTTTAAGATTTTGACATTTTCACCTTAAGTGTACAATCAGTGGCTGAAAACGCGTTTAAAGCAATAAAAAGTTCATTTTGGCTCTCACACCTAAACTAAACGTTGTAGACTCAAAATTTTTGCTGTATTGAGTGTATTCTAGCATCCTGAAGATGATTCCAGCATTAATTTCATCGTGCTTATGCTCATTTTGAAGATTTTGACATTTTCACCTAAAGTGCACAATCAGGCTGAAAACGCATTTAAAGCAATAAAAAGTTCATTTTGGCTCACACACCTAAAATAAACGTTGTAGACTCAAAATTTTTGCTGTATTTAGTGTATTCTAGCATCCTGAAGATGATTCCAGCATTAATTTCATTGTGCTTATGCTCATTTTGAAGATTTTGACATTTTCACCTTAAGTGCACAATCAGGGGCTGAAAACGCGTTTAAAGCAATAAAAAGTTCATTTTGGCTCTCACACCTAAACTAAACGTTATAGACTCAAAATTTTTGCTGTATTTAGTGTATTCTAGCATCCTGAAGATGATTCCAGCATTAATTTCATCGTGCTTATGCTCATTTTGAAGATTTTGACATTTTCACCTAAAGTGCACAATCAGGCTGAAAACGTATTTAAAGCAATAAAAAGTTCATTTTGGCTCACACACCTAAAATAAACGTTGTAGACTCAAAATTTTTGCTGTGTTTAGTGTATTCTAGCATCCTGAAGATGATTACAGCATTAATTTCATTGTGCTTATGCTCATTTTGAAGATTTTGACATTTTCACCTTAAGTGTACAATAAGGGGCTGAAAACGTGTTTAAAGCAATAAAAAGTTCATCTTGGCTCTCACACCTAAACTAAACGTTGTAGACTCAAAATTTTTGCTGTATTTAGTGTATTCTAGCATCCTGAAGATGATTCCAGCATTAATTTCATTGTGCTTATGCTCATTTTTAAGATTTTGACATTTTCACCTAAAGTGCACAATCAGGCTGAAAACGCATTTAAAGCAATAAAAAGTTCATTTTGGCTCACACACCTAAAATAAACGTTGTAGACTCAAAATTTTTGCTGTATTTAGTGTATTCTAGCATCCTGAAGATGATTACAGCATTAATTTCATTGTGCTTATGCTCATTTTGAAGATTTTGACATTTTCACCTTAAGTGTACAATCAGGGGCTGAAAACGCGTTTAAAGCAATAAAAAGTTCATTTTGGCTCTCACACCTAAACTAAACGTTGTAGACTCAAAATTTTTGCTGTATTTAGTGTATTCTAGCATCCTGAAGATGATTCCAGCATTATTTTCATTGTGCTTATGCTCATTTTTAAGATTTTGACATTTTCACCTAAAGTGCACAATCAGGCTGAAAACACATTTAAAGCAATAAAAAGTTCATTTTGGCTCTCACACCTAAACTAAACGTTGTAGACTCAAAATTTTTGCTGTATTTAGTGTATTTTAGCATCCTGAAGATGATTCCAGCATTAATTTCATTGTGCTTATGCTCATTTTTAAGATTTTGACATTTTCACCTTAAGTGTACAATCAGTGGCTGAAAACGCGTTTAAAGCAATAAAAAGTTCATTTTGGCTCTCACACCTAAACTAAACGTTGTAGACTCAAAATTTTTGCTGTATTGAGTGTATTCTAGCATCCTGAAGATGATTCCAGCATTAATTTCATCGTGCTTATGCTCATTTTGAAGATTTTGACATTTTCACCTAAAGTGCACAATCAGGCTGAAAACGCATTTAAAGCAATAAAAAGTTCATTTTGGCTCACACACCTAAAATAAACGTTGTAGACTCAAAATTTTTGCTGTATTTAGTGTATTCTAGCATCCTGAAGATGATTCCAGCATTAATTTCATTGTGCTTATGCTCATTTTGAAGATTTTGACATTTTCACCTTAAGTGTACAATCAGGGGCTGAAAACGCGTTTAAAGCAATAAAAAGTTCATTTTGGCTCTCACACCTAAACTAAACGTTATAGACTCAAAATTTTTGCTGTATTTAGTGTATTCTAGCATCCTGAAGATAATTCCAGCATTAATTTCATTGTGCTTATGCTCATTTTTAAGATTTTGACATTTTCACCTAAAGTGCACAATCAGGCTGAAAACGCATTTAAAGCAATACAAAGTTCATTTTGGCTCTCACACCTAAACTAAACGTTGTAGACTCAAAATGTTTGCTGTATTTAGTGTATTCTAGCATCCTGAAGATGATTCCAGCATTAATTTCATTGTGCTTATGCTTATTTTGAAGATTTTGACATTTTCACCTAAGTGTACAATCAGGGGCTGAAAACGCGTTTAAAGCAATAAAAAGTTCATTTTGGCTCTCACACCTAAACTAAACGTTGTAGACTCAAATTTTTTGTTGTATTTAGTGTATTCTAGCATCCTGAAGATGATTCCAGCATTAATTTCATTGTGCTTATGCTCATTTTGAAGATTTTGACATTTTCACCTAAAGTGCACAATCAGGCTGAAAACGCATTTAAAGCAATAAAAAGTTCATTTTGGCTCACACACCTAAAATAAACGTTGTAGACTCAAAATGTTTGCTGTATTTAGTGTATTCTAGCATCCTGAAGATTATTCCAGCATTAATTTCATTGTGCTTATGCTCATTTTTAAGATTTTGACATTTTCACCTAAAGTGTACAATCAGGCTGAAAACGCATTTAAAGCAATAAAAAGTTCATTTTGGCTCTCACATCTAAAATAAACGTTGTAGACTCAAATTTTTTGCTGTATTTAGTGTATTCTAGCATCCTGAAGTTGATTCCAGCATTAATTTCATCGTGCTTATGCTCATTTTGAAGATTTTGACATTTTCACCTAAAGTGCACAATCAGGCTGAAAACGCATTTAAAGCAATAAAAAGTTTATTTTGGCTCACACACCTAAAATAAACGTTGTAGACTCAAAATTTTTGCTGTATTTAGTGTATTCTAGCATCCTGAAGATGATTACAGCATTAATTTCATTGTGCTTATGCTCATTTTGAAGATTTTGACATTTTCACCTTAAGTGTACAATCAGGGGCTGAAAACGCGTTTAAAGCAATAAAAAGTTCATCTTGGCTCTCACACCTAAACTAAACGTTGTAGACTCAAAATTTTTGCTGTATTTAGTGTATTCTAGCATCCTGAAGATGATTCCAGCATTAATTTCATTGTGCTTATGCTCATTTTGAAGATTTTGACATTTTCACCTAAAGTGCACAATCAGGCTGAAAACGCATTTAAAGCAATAAAAAGTTCATTTTGGCTCACACACCTAAAATAAACGTTGTAGACTCAAAATTTTTGCTGTATTTAGTGTATTCTAGCATCCTGAAGATGATTACAGCATTAATTTCATTGTGCTTATGCTCATTTTGAAGATTTTGACATTTTCACCTTAAGTGTACAATCAGGGGCTGAAAACGCGTTTAAAGCAATAAAAAGTTCATTTTGGCTCTCACACCTAAACTAAACGTTGTAGACTCAAAATTTTTGCTGTATTTAGTGTATTCTAGCATCCTGAAGATGATTCCAGCATTAATTTCATTGTGCTTATGCTCATTTTTAAGATTTTGACATTTTCACCTAAAGTGCACAATCAGGCTGAAAACACATTTAAAGCAATAAAAAGTTCATTTTGGCTCTCACACCTAAACTAAACGTTGTAGACTCAAAATTTTTGCTGTATTTAGTGTATTTTAGCATCCTGAAGATGATTCCAGCATTAATTTCATTGTGCTTATGCTCATTTTTAAGATTTTGACATTTTCACCTTAAGTGTACAATCAGTGGCTGAAAACGCGTTTAAAGCAATAAAAAGTTCATTTTGGCTCTCACACCTAAACTAAACGTTGTAGACTCAAAATTTTTGCTGTATTGAGTGTATTCTAGCATCCTGAAGATGATTCCAGCGTTAATTTCATCGTGCTTATGCTCATTTTTAAGATTTTGACATTTTCACCTAAAGTTCACAATCAGGCTGAAAACGCATTTAAAGCAATAAAAAGTTCATTTTGGCTCACACACCTAAAATAAACGTTGTAGACTCAAAATTTTTGCTGTATTTAGTGTATTCTAGCATCCTGAAGATGATTCCAGCATTAATTTCATTGTGCTTATGCTCATTTTGAAGATTTTGACATTTTCACCTTAAGTGTACAATCAGGGGCTGAAAACGCGTTTAAAGCAATAAAAAGTTCATTTTGGCTCTCACACCTAAACTAAACGTTATAGACTCAAAATTTTTGCTGTATTTAGTGTATTTTAGCATCCTGAAGATGATTCCAGCATTAATTTCATTGTGCTTATGCTCATTTTTAAGATTTTGACATTTTCACCTAAAGTGCACAATCAGGTAGAAAACGCATTTAAAGCAATAAAAAGTTCATTTTTGCTCTCACACCTAAACTAAACGTTGTAGACTCAAAAATTTTGCTGTATTTAGCGTATTTTAGCATCCTGAAGATGATTCCAGCATTAATTTCATTGTGCTTATGCTCATTTTTAAGATTTTGACATTTTCACCTTAAGTGTACAATCAGGGGCTGAAAACGCGTTTAAAGCAATAAAAAGTTCATTTTGGCTCTCACACCTAAACTAAACGTTGTAGACTCAAAATTTTTGCTGTATTCAGTGTATTCTAGCATCCTGAAGATGATTCCAGCATTAATTTCATCGTGCTTATGCTCATTTTTAAGATTTTGACATTTTCACCTAAAGTGCACAATCAGGCTGAAAACGCATTTAAAGCAATAAAAAGTTCATTTTGGCTCTCACACCTAAACTAAACGTTGTAGACTCAAAATTGTTGCTGTATTTAGTGTATTTTAGCATCCTGAAGATGATTCCAGAATTAAATTCATTGTGCTTATGCTCATTTTAAAGATTTTGACATTTTCACCTTAAGTGTACAATCAGGGGCTGAAAACGCGTTTAAAGCAATAAAAAGTTCATTTTGGCTCTCACACCTAAACTAAACGTTGTAGACTCAAAATTTTTGCTGTATTTAGTGTATTCTAGCATCCTGAAGATGATTCCAGCATTAATTTCATTGTGCTTATGCTCATTTTTAAGATTTTGACATTTTCACCTAAAGTGCACAATCAGGCTGAAAACGCATTTAAAGCAATAAAAAGTTCATTTTGGCTCTCACACCTAAACTAAACGTTGTAGACTCAAAATTTTTGCTGTATTTAGTGTATTTTAGCATCCTGAAGATGATTCCAGCATTAATTTCATTGTGCTTATGCTCATTTTTAAGATTTTGACATTTTCACCTAAGTGTACAATCAGGGGCTGAAAACGCGTTTAAAGCAATAAAAAGTTCATTTTGGCTCTCACACCTAAACTAAACGTTGTAGACTCAAATTTTTTGCTGTATTTAGTGTATTCTAGCATCCTGAAGATGATTCCAGCATTCATTTCATTGTGCTTATGCTCATTTTGAAGATTTTGACAATTTCACCTAAAGTGCACAATCAGGCTGAAAACGCATTTAAAGCAATAAAAAGTTCATTTTGGCTCTCACACCTAAACTAAACGTTGTAGACTCAAAATTGTTGCTGTATTTAGTGTATTTTAGCATCCTGAAGATGATTCCAGCATTAATTTCATTGTGCTTATGCTCATTTTTAAGATTTTGACATTTTCACCTAAAGTGCACAATCAGGCTGAAAACGCATTTAAAGCAATAAAAAGTTCATTTTTGCTCTCACACCTAAACTAAACGTTGTAGACTCAAAATTTTTGCTGTATTTAGCGTATTTTAGCATCCTGAAGATGATTCCAGCATTAATTTCATTGTGCTTATGCTCATTTTTAAGATTTTGACATTTTCACCTTAAGTGTACAATCAGGGGCTGAAAACGCGTTTAAAGCAATAAAAAGTTCATTTTGGCTCTCACACCTAAACTAAACGTTGTAAACTCAAAATTTTTGCTGTATTTAGTATATTCTAGCATCCTGAAGATGATTCCAGCATTAATTTCATTGTGCTTATGCTCATTTTGAAGATTTTGACATTTTCACCTTAAGTGTACAATCAGGGGCTGAAAACGCGTTTAAAGCAATAAAAAGTTCATTTTGGCTCTCACACCTAAACTAAACGTTGTAGACTCAAAGTTTTTTCTGTATTTAGTGTATTCTAGCATCCTGAAGATGATTCCAGCATTAATTTTATTGTGCTTATGCTCATTTTGAAGATTTTGACATTTTCACCTAAAGTGCACAATCAGGGGCTGAAAACGCATTTAAAGCAATAAAAAGTTTATTTTGGCTCTCACACCTAAACTAAACGTTGTAGACTCAAAAATTTTGCTGTATTTAGGGTATTTTAGCATCCTGAAGATGATTCCAGCCTTAATTTCATTGTGCTTATGCTCATTTTTAAGATTTTGACATTTTCACCTTAAGTGTACAATCAGGGGCTGAAAACGCGTTTAAAGCAATAAAAAGTTCATTTTGGCTCTCACACCTAAACTAAACGTTGTAGACTCAAAATTTTTGCTGTATTCAGTGTATTCTAGCATCCTGAAGATGATTCCAGCATTAATTTCATCGTGCTTATGCTCATTTTTAAGATTTTGACATTTTCACCTAAAGTGCACAATCAGGCTGAAAACGCATTTAAAGCAATAAAAAGTTCATTTTGGCTCTCACACCTAATCTAAACGTTGTAGACTCAAAATTTTTGCTGTATTTAGTGCATTTTAGCATCCTGAAGATGATTCCAGCATTAATTTCATTGTGCTTATGCTCATTTTTAAGATTTTGACATTTTCACCTAAGTGTACAATCAGGGGCTGAAAACGCGTTTAAAGCAATAAAAAGTTCATTTTGGCTCTCACACCTAAACTAAACGTTGTAGACTCAAATTTTTTGCTGTATTTAGTGTATTCTAGCATCCTGAAGATGATTCCAGCATTCATTTCATTGTGCTTATGCTCATTTTGAAGATTTTGACATTTTCACCTAAAGTGCACAATCAGGCTGAAAACGCATTTAAAGCAATAAAAAGTTCATTTTGGCTCTCACACCTAAACTAAACGTTGTAGACTCAAAATTGTTGCTGTATTTAGTGTATTTTAGCATCCTGAAGATGATTCCAGCATTAATTTCATTGTGCTTATGCTCATTTTTAAGATTTTGACATTTTCACCTAAAGTGCACAATCAGGCTGAAAACGCATTTAAAGCAATAAAAAGTTCATTTTTGCTCTCACACCTAAACTAAACGTTGTAGACTCAAAATTTTTGCTGTATTTAGCGTATTTTAGCATCCTGAAGATGATTCCAGCATTAATTTCATTGTGCTTATGCTCATTTTTAAGATTTTGACATTTTCACCTTAAGTGTACAATCAGGGGCTGAAAACGCGTTTAAAGCAATAAAAAGTTCATTTTGGCTCTCACACCTAAACTAAACGTTGTAAACTCAAAATTTTTGCTGTATTTAGTATATTCTAGCATCCTGAAGATGATTCCAGCATTAATTTCATTGTGCTTATGCTCATTTTGAAGATTTTGACATTTTCACCTTAAGTGTACAATCAGGGGCTGAAAACGCGTTTAAAGCAATAAAAAGTTCATTTTGGCTCTCACACCTAAACTAAACGTTGTAGACTCAAAGTTTTTTCTGTATTTAGTGTATTCTAGCATCCTGAAGATGATTCCAGCATTAATTTTATTGTGCTTATGCTCATTTTGAAGATTTTGACATTTTCACCTAAAGTGCACAATCAGGGGCTGAAAACGCATTTAAAGCAATAAAAAGTTTATTTTGGCTCTCACACCTAAACTAAACGTTGTAGACTCAAAAATTTTGCTGTATTTAGGGTATTTTAGCATCCTGAAGATGATTCCAGCCTTAATTTCATTGTGCTTATGCTCATTTTTAAGATTTTGACATTTTCACCTTAAGTGTACAATCAGGGGCTGAAAACGCGTTTAAAGCAATAAAAAGTTCATTTTGGCTCTCACACCTAAACTAAACGTTGTAGACTCAAAATTTTTGCTGTATTCAGTGTATTCTAGCATCCTGAAGATGATTCCAGCATTAATTTCATCGTGCTTATGCTCATTTTTAAGATTTTGACATTTTCACCTAAAGTGCACAATCAGGCTGAAAACGCATTTAAAGCAATAAAAAGTTCATTTTGGCTCTCACACCTAATCTAAACGTTGTAGACTCAAAATTTTTGCTGTATTTAGTGCATTTTAGCATCCTGAAGATGATTCCAGCATTAATTTCATCGTGCTTATGCTCATTTTGAAGATTTTGACATTTTCACCTAAAGTGCACAATCAGGCTGAAAACGCATTTAAAGCAATAAAAAGTTCATTTTGGCTCTCACACCTAAACTAAACGTTGTAGACTCAAAATTGTTGCTGTATTTAGTGTATTTTAGCATCCTGAAGATGATTCCAGCATTAATTTCATTGTGCTTATGCTCATTTTAAAGATTTTGACATTTTCACCTTAAGTGTACAATCAGGGGCTGAAAACGCGTTTAAAGCAATAAAAAGTTCATTTTGGCTCTCACACCTAAACTAAACGTTGTAGACTCAAAATTTTTGCTGTATTCAGTGTATTCTAGCATCCCGAAGATGATTCCAGCATTAATTTCATCGTGCTTATGCTCATTTTGAAGATTTTGACATTTTCACCTAAAGTGCACAATCAGGCTGAAAACGCATTTAAAGCAATAAAAAGTTCATTTTGGCTCTCATAACCTAAACTAAACGTTGTAGACTCAAATTTTTTGCTGTATTTAGTGTATTTTAGCATCCTGAAGATGATTCCAGCATTAATTTCATTGTGCTTATGCTCATTTTTAAGATTTTGACATTTTCACCTTTAGTGTACAATCAGGGGCTGAAAACGCGTTTAAAGCAATAAAAAGTTCATTTTGGCTCTCACACCTAAACTAAACGTTGTAGTCTCAAAAATTTTGCTGTATTCAGTGTATTCTAGCATCCTGAAGATGATTCCAGCATTAATTTCATCGTGCTTATGCTCATTTTGAAGATTTTGACATTTTCACCTAAAGTGCACAATCAGGCTGAAAACGCATTTAAAGCAATAAAAAGTTCATTTTGGCTCACACACCTAAAATAAATGTTGTAGACTCAAAATTTTTGCTGTATTTAGTGTATTCTAGCATCCTGAAGATGATTCCAGCATTAATTTCATTGTGCTTATGCTCATTTTTAAGATTTTGACATTTTCACCTTAAGTGTACAATCAGGGGCTGAAAACGCGTTTAAAGCAATAAAAAGTTCATTTTGGCTCTCACACCTAAACTAAACGTTGTAGACTCAAAATTTTTGCTGTATTCAGTGTATTCTAGCATCCTGAAGATGATTCCAGCATTAATTTCATCGTGCTTATGCTCATTTTGAAGATTTTGACATTTTCACCTAAAGTGCACAATCAGGCTGAAAACGCATTTAAAGCAATAAAAAGTTCATTTTGGCTCTCACACCTAAACTAAACGTTGTAGACTCAAAATTGTTGCTGTATTTAGTGTATTTTAGCATCCTGAAGATGATTCCAGCATTAATTTCATTGTGCCTATGCTCATTTTTAAGATTTTGACATTTTCACCTTAAGTGTACAATCAGGGGCTGAAAACGCGTTTAAAGCAATAAAAAGTTAATTTTGGCTCTCACACCTAAACTAAACGTTGTAGTCTCAAAAATTTTGCTGTATTCAGTGTATTCTAGCATCCTGAAGATGATTCCAGCATTAATTTCATCGTGCTTATGCTCATTATGAAGATTTTGACATTTTCACCTAAAGTGCACAATCAGGATGAAAACGCATTTAAAGCAATAAAAAGTTCATTTTGGCTCACACACCTAAAATAAATGTTGTAGACTCAAAATTTTTGCTGTATTTAGTGTATTCTAGCATCCTGAAGATGATTCCAGCATTAATTTCATTGTGCTTATGCTCATTTTTAAGATTTTGATATTTTCACCTAAAGTGCACAATCAGGCTGAAAACGCATTTAAAGCAATACAAAGTTCATTTTGGCTCTCACACCTAAACTAAACGTTGTAGACTCAAAATTTTGGCTGTATTTAGTGTATTTTAGCATCCTGAAGATGATTCCAGCATTAATTTCATTGTGCTTATGCTCATTTTTAAGATTTTGACATTTTCACCTTAAGTGTACAATCAGGGGCTGAAAACGCGTTTAAAGCAATAAAAAGTTCATTTTGGCTCTCACACCTAAACTAAACGTTGTAGACTCAAAATTTTTGCTGTATTCAGTGTATTCTAGCATCCTGAAGATGATTCCAGCATTAATTTCATCGTGCTTATGCTCATTTTGAAGATTTTGACATTTTCACCTAAAGTGCACAATCAGGCTGAAAACGCATTTAAAGCAATAAAAAGTTCATTTTGGCTCTCACACCTAAACTAAACGTTGTAGACTCAAAACTGTTGCTGTATTTAGTGTATTTTAGCATCCTGAAGATGATTCCAGCATTAATTTCATTGTGCTTATGCTCATTTTTAAGATTTTGACATTTTCACCTTAAGTGTACAATCAGGGGCTGAAAACGCGTTTAAAGCAATAAAAAGTTCATTTTGGCTCTCACACCTAAACTAAACGTTGTAGTCTCAAAAATGTTGCTGTATTCAGTGTATTCTAGCATCCTGAAGATGATTCCAGCATTAATTTCATCGTGCTTATGCTCATTTTGAAGATTTTGACATTTTCACCTAAAGTGCACAATCAGGCTGAAAACGCATTTAAAGCAATAAAAAGTTCATTTTGGCTCACACACCTAAAATAAATGTTGTAGACTCAAAATTTTTGCTGTATTTAGTGTATTCTAGCATCCTGAAGATGATTCCAGCATTAATTTCATTGTGCTTATGCTCATTTTTAAGATTTTGATATTTTCACCTAAAGTGCACAATCAGGCTGAAAACGCATTTAAAGCAATAAAAAGTTCATTTTGGCTCTCACACCTAAACTAAACGTTGTAGACTCAAAATTTTGGCTGTATTTAGTGTATTTTAGCATCCTGAAGATGATTCCAGCATTAATTTCATTGTGCTTATGCTCATTTTTAAGATTTTGACATTTTCACCTTAAGTGTACAATCAGGGGCTGAAAACGCCTTTAAAGCAATAAAAAGTTCATTTTGGCTCTCACACCTAAACTAAACGTTGTAGACTCAAAATTTTTGCTGTATTCAGTGTATTCTAGCATCCTGAAGATGATTCCAGCATTAATTTCATCGTGCTTATGCTCATTTTGAAGATTTTGACATTTTCACCTAAAGTGCACAATCAGGCTGAAAACGCATTTAAAGCAATAAAAAGTTCATTTTGGCTCTCATAACCTAAACTAAACGTTGTAGACTCAAATTTTTTGCTGTATTTAGTGTATTTTAGCATCCTGAAGATGATTCCAGCATTAATTTCATTGTGCTTATGCTCATTTTTAAGATTTTGACATTTTCACCTTTAGTGTACAATCAGGGGCTGAAAACGCGTTTAAAGCAATAAAAAGTTCATTTTGGCTCTCACACCTAAACTAAACGTTGTAGTCTCAAAATTTTTGCTGTATTCAGTGTATTCTAGCATCCTGAAGATGATTCCAGCATTAATTTCATCGTGCTTATGCTCATTTTGAAGATTTTGACATTTTCACCTAAAGTGCACAATCAGGCTGAAAACGCATTTAAAGCAATAAAAAGTTCATTTTGGCTCACACACCTAAAATAAATGTTGTAGACTCAAAATTTTTGCTGTATTTAGTGTATTCTAGCATCCTGAAGATGATTCCAGCATTAATTTCATTGTGCTTATGCTCATTTTTAAGATTTTGACATTTTCACCTTAAGTGTACAATCAGGGGCTGAAAACGCGTTTAAAGCAATAAAAAGTTCATTTTGGCTCTCACACCTAAACTAAACGTTGTAGACTCAAAATTGTTGCTGTATTCAGTGTATTCTAGCATCCTGAAGATGATTCCAGCATTAATTTCATCGTGCTTATGCTCATTTTGAAGATTTTGACATTTTCACCTAAAGTGCACAATCAGGCTGAAAACGCATTTAAAGCAATAAAAAGTTCATTTTGGCTCTCACACCTAAACTAAACGTTGTAGACTCAAAATTGTTGCTGTATTTAGTGTATTTTAGCATCCTGAAGATGATTCCAGCATTAATTTCATTGTGCCTATGCTCATTTTTAAGATTTTGACATTTTCACCTTAAGTGTACAATCAGGGGCTGAAAACGCGTTTAAAGCAATAAAAAGTTAATTTTGGCTCTCACACCTAAACTAAACGTTGTAGTCTCAAAAATTTTGCTGTATTCAGTGTATTCTAGCATCCTGAAGATGATTCCAGCATTAATTTCATCGTGCTTATGCTCATTATGAAGATTTTGACATTTTCACCTAAAGTGCACAATCAGGCTGAAAACGCATTTAAAGCAATAAAAAGTTCATTTTGGCTCACACACCTAAAATAAATGTTGTAGACTCAAAATTTTTGCTGTATTTAGTGTATTCTAGCATCCTGAAGATGATTCCAGCATTAATTTCATTGTGCTTATGCTCATTTTTAAGATTTTGATATTTTCACCTAAAGTGCACAATCAGGCTGAAAACGCATTTAAAGCAATACAAAGTTCATTTTGGCTCTCACACCTAAACTAAACGTTGTAGACTCAAAATTTTGGCTGTATTTAGTGTATTTTAGCATCCTGAAGATGATTCCAGCATTAATTTCATTGTGCTTATGCTCATTTTTAAGATTTTGACATTTTCACCTTAAGTGTACAATCAGGGGCTGAAAACGCGTTTAAAGCAATAAAAAGTTCATTTTGGCTCTCACACCTAAACTAAACGTTGTAGACTCAAAATTTTTGCTGTATTCAGTGTATTCTAGCATCCTGAAGATGATTCCAGCATTAATTTCATCGTGCTTATGCTCATTTTGAAGATTTTGACATTTTCACCTAAAGTGCACAATCAGGCTGAAAACGCATTTAAAGCAATAAAAAGTTCATTTTGGCTCTCACACCTAAACTAAACGTTGTAGACTCAAAACTGTTGCTGTATTTAGTGTATTTTAGCATCCTGAAGATGATTCCAGCATTAATTTCATTGTGCTTATGCTCATTTTTAAGATTTTGACATTTTCACCTTAAGTGTACAATCAGGGGCTGAAAACGCGTTTAAAGCAATAAAAAGTTCATTTTGGCTCTCACACCTAAACTAAACGTTGTAGTCTCAAAAATGTTGCTGTATTCAGTGTATTCTAGCATCCTGAAGATGATTCCAGCATTAATTTCATCGTGCTTATGCTCATTTTGAAGATTTTGACATTTTCACCTAAAGTGCACAATCAGGCTGAAAACGCATTTAAAGCAATAAAAAGTTCATTTTGGCTCACACACCTAAAATAAATGTTGTAGACTCAAAATTTTTGCTGTATTTAGTGTATTCTAGCATCCTGAAGATGATTCCAGCATTAATTTCATTGTGCTTATGCTCATTTTTAAGATTTTGATATTTTCACCTAAAGTGCACAATCAGGCTGAAAACGCATTTAAAGCAATAAAAAGTTCATTTTGGCTCTCACACCTAAACTAAACGTTGTAGACTCAAAATTTTGGCTGTATTTAGTGTATTTTAGCATCCTGAAGATGATTCCAGCATTAATTTCATTGTGCTTATGCTCATTTTTAAGATTTTGACATTTTCACCTTAAGTGTACAATCAGGGGCTGAAAACGCGTTTAAAGCAATAAAAAGTTCATTTTGGCTCTCACACCTAAACTAAACGTTGTAGACTCAAAATTTTTGCTGTATTCAGTGTATTCTAGCATCCTGAAGATGATTCCAGCATTAATTTCATCGTGCTTATGCTCATTTTGAAGATTTTGACATTTTCACCTAAAGTGCACAATCAGGCTGAAAACGCATTTAAAGCAATAAAAAGTTCATTTTGGCTCACACACCTAAAATAAACGTTGTAGACTCAAAATTGTTGCTGTATTTAGTGTATTTTAGCATCCTGAAGATGATTCCAGCATTAATTTCATTGTGCCTATGCTCATTTTTAAGATTTTGACATTTTCACCTTAAGTGTACAATCAGGGGCTGAAAACGCGTTTAAAGCAATAAAAAGTTCATTTTGGCTCTCACACCTAAACTAAACGTTATAGACTCAAAATTTTTGCTGTATATAGTGTATTCTAGCATCCTGAAGATAATTCCAGCATTAATTTCATTGTGCTTATGCTCATTTTTAAGATTTTGACATTTTCACCTAAAGTGCACAATCAGGCTAAAAACGCATTTAAAGCAATAAAAAGTTCATTTTGGCTCTCACACCTAAACTAAACGTTGTAGACTCAAAATGTTTGCTGTATTTAGTGTATTCTAGCATCCTGAAGATGATTCCAGCATTAATTTCATTGTGCTTATGCTCATTTTTAAGATTTTGACATTTTCACCTAAAGTGCACAATCAGGCTGAAAACGCATTTAAAGCAATAAAAAGTTCATTTTGGCTCACACACCTAAAATAAATGTTGTAGACTCAAAATGTTTGCTGTATTTAGTGTATTCTAGCATCCTGAAGATGATTCCAGCATTAATTTCATTGTGCTTATGCTCATTTTTAAGATTTTGACATTTTCACCTAAAGTGTACAATCAGGCTGAAAACGCATTTAAAGCAATAAAAAGTTCATTTTGGCTCTCACATCTAAAATAAACGTTGTAGACTAAAATTTTTTGCTGTATTTAGTGTATTCTAGTATCCTGAAGATGATTCCAGCATTAATTTCATTGTGCTTATGCTCATTTTAAAGATTTTGACATTTTCACCTTAAGTGTACAATCAGGGGCTGAAAACGCGTTTAAAGCAATAAAAAGTTCATTTTTGGCTATCACACCTAAACTAAACGTTGTAGTCTCAAAATTTTTGCTGTATTCAGTGTATTCTAGCATCCTGAAGATGATTCCAGCATTAATTTCATCGTGCTTATGCTCATTTTGAAGATTTTGACATTTTCACCTAAAGTGCACAATCAGGCTGAAAACGCATTTAAAGCAATAAAAAGTTCATTTTGGCTCACACACCTAAAATAAACGTTGTAGACTCAAAATTTTTGCTGTATTTAGTGTATTCTAGCATCCTGAAGATGATTACAGCATTAATTTCATTGTGCTTATGCTCATTTTGAAGATTTTGACATTTTCACCTTAAGTGTACAATCAGGGGCTGAAAACGCGTTTAAAGCAATAAAAAGTTCATCTTGGCTCTCACACCTAAACTAAACGTTGTAGACTCAAAATTTTTGCTGTATTTAGTGTATTCTAGCATCCTGAAGATGATTCCAGCATTAATTTCATTGTGCTTATGCTCATTTTGAAGATTTTGACATTTTCACCTAAAGTGCACAATAGGGCTGAAAACGCATTTAAAGCAATAAAAAGTTCATTTTGGCTCACACACCTAAAATAAACGTTGTAGACTCAAAATTTTTGCTGTATTTAGTGTGTTCTAGCATCCTGAAGATGATTCCAGCATTAATTTCATTGTGCTTATGCTCATTTTGAAGATTTTGACATTTTCACCTTAAGTGCACAATCAGGGGCTGAAAACGCATTTAAAGCAATAAAAAGTTCATTTTGGCTCTCACACCTAAACTAAACGTTATAGACTCAAAATTTTTGCTGTATTTAGTGTATTCTAGCATCCTGAAGATGATTCCAGCATTAATTTCATCGTGCTTATGCTCATTTTGAAGATTTTGACATTTTCACCTAAAGTGCACAATCAGGCTGAAAACGCATTTAAAGCAATACAAAGTTCATTTTGGCTCTCACACCTAAACTAAACGTTGTAGACTCAAAATTTTGGCTGTATTTAGTGTATTTTAGCATCCTGAAGATGATTCCAGCATTAATTTCATTGTGCTTATGCTCATTTTTAAGATTTTGACATTTTCACCTTAAGTGTACAATCAGGGGCTGAAAACGCGTTTAAAGCAATAAAAAGTTCATTTTGGCTCTCACACCTAAACTAAACGTTGTAGACTCAAAATTTTTGCTGTATTCAGTGTATTCTAGCATCCTGAAGATGATTCCAGCATTAATTTCATCGTGCTTATGCTCATTTTGAAGATTTTGACATTTTCACCTAAAGTGCACAATCAGGCTGAAAACGCATTTAAAGCAATAAAAAGTTCATTTTGGCTCTCACACCTAAACTAAACGTTGTAGACTCAAAACTGTTGCTGTATTTAGTGTATTTTAGCATCCTGAAGATGATTCCAGCATTAATTTCATTGTGCTTATGCTCATTTTTAAGATTTTGACATTTTCACCTTAAGTGTACAATCAGGGGCTGAAAACGCGTTTAAAGCAATAAAAAGTTCATTTTGGCTCTCACACCTAAACTAAACGTTGTAGTCTCAAAAATGTTGCTGTATTCAGTGTATTCTAGCATCCTGAAGATGATTCCAGCATTAATTTCATCGTGCTTATGCTCATTTTGAAGATTTTGACATTTTCACCTAAAGTGCACAATCAGGCTGAAAACGCATTTAAAGCAATAAAAAGTTCATTTTGGCTCACACACCTAAAATAAATGTTGTAGACTCAAAATTTTTGCTGTATTTAGTGTATTCTAGCATCCTGAAGATGATTCCAGCATTAATTTCATTGTGCTTATGCTCATTTTTAAGATTTTGATATTTTCACCTAAAGTGCACAATCAGGCTGAAAACGCATTTAAAGCAATAAAAAGTTCATTTTGGCTCTCACACCTAAACTAAACGTTGTAGACTCAAAATTTTGGCTGTATTTAGTGTATTTTAGCATCCTGAAGATGATTCCAGCATTAATTTCATTGTGCTTATGCTCATTTTTAAGATTTTGACATTTTCACCTTAAGTGTACAATCAGGGGCTGAAAACGCGTTTAAAGCAATAAAAAGTTCATTTTGGCTCTCACACCTAAACTAAACGTTGTAGACTCAAAATTTCTGCTGTATTCAGTGTATTCTAGCATCCTGAAGATGATTCCAGCATTAATTTCATCGTGCTTATGCTCATTTTGAAGATTTTGACATTTTCACCTAAAGTGCACAATCAGGCTGAAAACGCATTTAAAGCAATAAAAAGTTCATTTTGGCTCACACACCTAAAATAAACGTTGTAGACTCAAAATTTTTGCTGTATTTATTGTATTCTAGCATCCTGAAGATAATTCCAGCATTAATTTCATTGTGCTTATGCTCATTTTGAAGATTTTGACATTTTCACCTTAAGTGTACAATCAGGGGCTGAAAACGCGTTTAAAGCAATAAAAAGTTCATTTTGGCTCTCACACCTAAACTAAACGTTATAGACTCAAAATTTTTGCTGTATATAGTGTATTCTAGCATCCTGAAGATAATTCCAGCATTAATTTCATTGTGCTTATGCTCATTTTTAAGATTTTGACATTTTCACCTAAAGTGCACAATCAGGCTAAAAACGCATTTAAAGCAATAAAAAGTTCATTTTGGCTCTCACACCTAAACTAAACGTTGTAGACTCAAAATGTTTGCTGTATTTAGTGTATTCTAGCATCCTGAAGATGATTCCAGCATTAATTTCATTGTGCTTATGCTCATTTTTAAGATTTTGACATTTTCACCTAAAGTGCACAATCAGGCTGAAAACGCATTTAAAGCAATAAAAAGTTTATTTTGGCTCACACACCTAAAATAAACGTTGTAGACTCAAAATTTTTGCTGTATTTAGTGTATTCTAGCATCCTGAAGATGATTCCAGCATTAATTTCATTGTGCTTATGCTCATTTTTAAGATTTTGACATTTTCACCTAAAGTGTACAATCAGGCTTAAAACGCATTTAAAGCAATAAAAAGTTCATTTTGGCTCTCACATCTAAAATAAACGTTGTAGACTAAAATTTTTTGCTGTATTTAGTGTATTCTAGTATCCTGAAGATGATTCCAGCATTAATTTCATTGTGCTTATGCTCATTTTAAAGATTTTGACATTTTCACCTTAAGTGTACAATCAGGGGCTGAAAACGCGTTTAAAGCAATAAAAAGTTCATTTTTGGCTATCACACCTAAACTAAACGTTGTAGTCTCAAAATTTTTGCTGTATTCAGTGTATTCTAGCATCCTGAAGATGATTCCAGCATTAATTTCATCGTGCTTATGCTCATTTTGAAGATTTTGACATTTTCACCTTAAGTGTACAATCAGGGGCTGAAAACGCGTTTAAAGCAATAAAAAGTTCATCTTGGCTCTCACACCTAAACTAAACGTTGTAGACTCAAAATTTTTGCTGTATTTAGTGTATTCTAGCATCCTGAAGATGATTCCAGCATTAATTTCATTGTGCTTATGCTCATTTTTAAGATTTTGACATTTTCACCTAAAGTGCACAATCAGGCTGAAAACGCATTTAAAGCAATAAAAAGTTCATTTTGGCTCACACACCTAAAATAAACGTTGTAGACTCAAAATTTTTGCTGTATTTAGTGTATTCTAGCATCCTGAAGATGATTCCAGCATTAATTTCATTGTGCTTATGCTCATTTTTAAGATTTTGATATTTTCACCTAAAGTGCACAATCAGGCTGAAAACGCATTTAAAGCAATAAAAAGTTCATTTTGGCTCTCACACCTAAACTAAACGTTGTAGACTCAAAATTTTGGCTGTATTTAGTGTATTTTAGCATCCTGAAGATGATTCCAGCATTAATTTCATTGTGCTTATGCTCATTTTTAAGATTTTGACATTTTCACCTTAAGTGTACAATCAGGGGCTGAAAACGCGTTTAAAGCAATAAAAAGTTCATTTTGGCTCTCACACCTAAACTAAACGTTGTAGACTCAAAATTTCTGCTGTATTCAGTGTATTCTAGCATCCTGAAGATGATTCCAGCATTAATTTCATCGTGCTTATGCTCATTTTGAAGATTTTGACATTTTCACCTAAAGTGCACAATCAGGCTGAAAACGCATTTAAAGCAATAAAAAGTTCATTTTGGCTCACACACCTAAAATAAACGTTGTAGACTCAAAATTTTTGCTGTATTTATTGTATTCTAGCATCCTGAAGATAATTCCAGCATTAATTTCATTGTGCTTATGCTCATTTTGAAGATTTTGACATTTTCACCTTAAGTGTACAATCAGGGGCTGAAAACGCGTTTAAAGCAATAAAAAGTTCATTTTGGCTCTCACACCTAAACTAAACGTTATAGACTCAAAATTTTTGCTGTATATAGTGTATTCTAGCATCCTGAAGATAATTCCAGCATTAATTTCATTGTGCTTATGCTCATTTTTTAAGATTTTGACATTTTCACCTAAAGTGCACAATCAGGCTAAAAACGCATTTAAAGCAATAAAAAGTTCATTTTGGCTCTCACACCTAAACTAAACGTTGTAGACTCAAAATGTTTGCTGTATTTAGTGTATTCTAGCATCCTGAAGATGATTCCAGCATTAATTTCATTGTGCTTATGCTCATTTTTAAGATTTTGACATTTTCACCTAAAGTGCACAATCAGGCTGAAAACGCATTTAAAGCAATAAAAAGTTTATTTTGGCTCACACACCTAAAATAAACGTTGTAGACTCAAAATTTTTGCTGTATTTAGTGTATTCTAGCATCCTGAAGATGATTCCAGCATTAATTTCATTGTGCTTATGCTCATTTTTAAGATTTTGACATTTTCACCTAAAGTGTACAATCAGGCTTAAAACGCATTTAAAGCAATAAAAAGTTCATTTTGGCTCTCACATCTAAAATAAACGTTGTAGACTAAAAATTTTTGCTGTATTTAGTGTATTCTAGTATCCTGAAGATGATTCCAGCATTAATTTCATTGTGCTTATGCTCATTTTAAAGATTTTGACATTTTCACCTTAAGTGTACAATCAGGGGCTGAAAACGCGTTTAAAGCAATAAAAAGTTCATTTTTGGCTATCACACCTAAACTAAACGTTGTAGTCTCAAAATTTTTGCTGTATTCAGTGTATTCTAGCATCCTGAAGATGATTCCAGCATTAATTTCATCGTGCTTATGCTCATTTTGAAGATTTTGACATTTTCACCTTAAGTGTACAATCAGGGGCTGAAAACGCGTTTAAAGCAATAAAAAGTTCATCTTGGCTCTCACACCTAAACTAAACGTTGTAGACTCAAAATTTTTGCTGTATTTAGTGTATTCTAGCATCCTGAAGATGATTCCAGCATTAATTTCATTGTGCTTATGCTCATTTTTAAGATTTTGACATTTTCACCTAAAGTGCACAATCAGGCTGAAAACGCATTTAAAGCAATAAAAAGTTCATTTTGGCTCACACACCTAAAATAAACGTTGTAGACTCAAAATTTTTGCTGTATTTAGTGTATTCTAGCATCCTGAAGATGATTACAGCATTAATTTCATTGTGCTTATGCTCATTTTGAAGATTTTGACATTTTCACCTTAAGTGTACAATCAGTGGCTGAAAACGCGTTTAAAGCAATAAAAAGTTCATTTTGGCTCTCACACCTAAACTAAACGTTGTAGACTCAAAATTTTTGCTGTATTTAGTGTATTCTAGCATCCTGAAGATGATTCCAGCATTAATTTCATTGTGCTTATGCTCATTTTTAAGATTTTGATATTTTCACCTAAAGTGCACAATCAGGCTGAAAACGCATTTAAAGCAATAAAAAGTTCATTTTGGCTCTCACACCTAAACTAAACGTTGTAGACTCAAAATTTTGGCTGTATTTAGTGTATTTTAGCATCCTGAAGATGATTCCAGCATTAATTTCATTGTGCTTATGCTCATTTTTAAGATTTTGACATTTTCACCTTAAGTGTAAAATCAGGGGCTGAAAACGCGTTTAAAGCAATAAAAAGTTCATTTTGGCTCTCACACCTAAACTAAACGTTGTAGACTCAAAATTTCTGCTGTATTCAGTGTATTCTAGCATCCTGAAGATGATTCCAGCATTAATTTCATCGTGCTTATGCTCATTTTGAAGATTTTGACATTTTCACCTAAAGTGCACAATCAGGCTGAAAACGCATTTAAAGCAATAAAAAGTTCATTTTGGCTCACACACCTAAAATAAACGTTGTAGACTCAAAATTTTTGCTGTATTTATTGTATTCTAGCATCCTGAAGATAATTCCAGCATTAATTTCATTGTGCTTATGCTCATTTTGAAGATTTTGACATTTTCACCTTAAGTGTACAATCAGGGGCTGAAAACGCGTTTAAAGCAATAAAAAGTTCATTTTGAATCTCACACCTAAACTAAACGTTATAGACTCAAAATTTTTGCTGTATATAGTGTATTCTAGCATCCTGAAGATAATTCCAGCATTAATTTCATTGTGCTTATGCTCATTTTTAAGATTTTGACATTTTCACCTAAAGTGCACAATCAGGCTAAAAACGCATTTAAAGCAATAAAAAGTTCATTTTGGCTCTCACACCTAAACTAAACGTTGTAGACTCAAAATGTTTGCTGTATTTAGTGTATTCTAGCATCCTGAAGATGATTCCAGCATTAATTTCATTGTGCTTATGCTCATTTTTAAGATTTTGACATTTTCACCTAAAGTGCACAATCAGGCTGAAAACGCATTTAAAGCAATAAAAAGTTTATTTTGGCTCACACACCTAAAATAAACGTTGTAGACTCAAAATTTTTGCTGTATTTAGTGTATTCTAGCATCCTGAAGATGATTCCAGCATTAATTTCATTGTGCTTATGCTCATTTTTAAGATTTTGACATTTTCACCTAAAGTGTACAATCAGGCTTAAAACGCATTTAAAGCAATAAAAAGTTCATTTTGGCTCTCACATCTAAAATAAACGTTGTAGACTAAAATTTTTTGCTGTATTTAGTGTATTCTAGTATCCTGAAGATGATTCCAGCATTAATTTCATTGTGCTTATGCTCATTTTAAAGATTTTGACATTTTCACCTTAAGTGTACAATCAGGGGCTGAAAACGCGTTTAAAGCAATAAAAAGTTCATTTTTGGCTATCACACCTAAACTAAACGTTGTAGTCTCAAAATTTTTGCTGTATTCAGTGTATTCTAGCATCCTGAAGATGATTCCAGCATTAATTTCATCGTGCTTATGCTCATTTTGAAGATTTTGACATTTTCACCTTAAGTGTACAATCAGGGGCTGAAAACGCGTTTAAAGCAATAAAAAGTTCATCTTGGCTCTCACACCTAAACTAAACGTTGTAGACTCAAAATTTTTGCTGTATTTAGTGTATTCTAGCATCCTGAAGATGATTCCAGCATTAATTTCATTGTGCTTATGCTCATTTTTAAGATTTTGACATTTTCACCTAAAGTGCACAATCAGGCTGAAAACGCATTTAAAGCAATAAAAAGTTCATTTTGGCTCACACACCTAAAATAAACGTTGTAGACTCAAAATTTTTGCTGTATTTAGTGTATTCTAGCATCCTGAAGATGATTACAGCATTAATTTCATTGTGCTTATGCTCATTTTGAAGATTTTGACATTTTCACCTTAAGTGTACAATCAGGGGCTGAAAACGCGTTTAAAGCAATAAAAAGTTCATTTTGGCTCTCACACCTAAACTAAACGTTGTAGACTCAAAATTTTTGCTGTATTTAGTGTATTCTAGCATCCTGAAGATGATTCCAGCATTAATTTCATTGTGCTTATGCTCATTTTTAAGATTTTGACATTTTCACCTAAAGTGCACAATCAGGCTGAAAACACATTTAAAGCAATAAAAAGTTCATTTTGGCTCTCACACCTAAACTAAACGTTGTAGACTCAAAATTTTTGCTGTATTTAGTGTATTTTAGCATCCTGAAGATGATTCCAGCATTAATTTCATTGTGCTTATGCTCATTTTTAAGATTTTGACATTTTCACCTTAAGTGTACAATCAGTGGCTGAAAACGCGTTTAAAGCAATAAAAAGTTCATTTTGGCTCTCACACCTAAACTAAACGTTGTAGACTCAAAATTTTTGCTGTATTGAGTGTATTCTAGCATCCTGAAGATGATTCCAGCATTAATTTCATCGTGCTTATGCTCATTTTGAAGATTTTGACATTTTCACCTAAAGTGCACAATCAGGCTGAAAACGCATTTAAAGCAATAAAAAGTTCATTTTGGCTCACACACCTAAAATAAACGTTGTAGACTCAAAATTTTTGCTGTATTTAGTGTATTCTAGCATCCTGAAGATGATTCCAGCATTAATTTCATTGTGCTTATGCTCATTTTGAAGATTTTGACATTTTCACCTTAAGTGCACAATCAGGGGCTGAAAACGCATTTAAAGCAATAAAAAGTTCATTTTGGCTCTCACACCTAAACTAAACGTTATAGACTCAAAATTTTTGCTGTATTTAGTGTATTCTAGCATCCTGAAGATGATTCCAGCATTAATTTCATCGTGCTTATGCTCATTTTGAAGATTTTGACATTTTCACCTAAAGTGCACAATCAGGCTGAAAACGCATTTAAAGCAATAAAAAGTTCATTTTGGCTCACACACCTAAAATAAACGTTGTAGACTCAAAATTTTTGCTGTATTTAGTGTATTCTAGCATCCTGAAGATGATTCCAGCATTAATTTCATTGTGCTTATGCTCATTTTTAAGATTTTGACATTTTCACCTAAAGTGCACAATCAGGCTGAAAACGCATTTAAAGCAATAAAAAGTTCATTTTGGCTCTCACACCTAAACTAAACGTTGTAGACTCAAAATTGTTGCTGTATTTAGTGTATTTTAGCATCCTGAAGATGATTCCAGCATTAATTTCATTGTGCTTATGCTCATTTTTAATATTTTGACATTTTCACCTTAAGTGTACAATCAGGGGCTGAAAACGCGTTTAAAGCAATAAAAAGTTCATTTTGGCTCTCACACCTAAACTAAACGTTGTAGACTCAAAATTTTTGCTGTATTTAGTGTATTCTAGCATCCTGAAGATGATTCCAGCATTAATTTCATTGTGCTTATGCTCATTTTTAAGATTTTGACATTTTCACCTAAAGTGCACAATCAGGCTGAAAACGCATTTAAAGCAATAAAAAGTTCATTTTTGCTCTCACACCTAAACTAAACGTTGTAGACTCAAAATTTTTGCTGTATTTAGTGTATTTTAGCATCCTGAAGATGATTCCAGCATTAATTTCATTGTGCTTATGCTCATTTTGAAGATTTTGACATTTTCACCTAAAGTGCACAATCAGGCTGAAAACGCATTTAAAGCAATAAAAAGTTCATTTTGGCTCTCACACCTAAACTAAACGTTGTAGACTCAAAATTTTTGCTGTATTCAGTGTAGTCTAGCATCCTGAAGATGATTCCAGCATTAATTTCATCGTGCTTATGCTCATTTTGAAGATTTTGACATTTTCACCTAAAGTGCACAATCAGGCTGAAAACGCATTTAAAGCAATAAAAAGTTCATTTTGGATCACACACCTAAAATAAACGTTGTAGACTCAAAATGTTTGCTGTATTTAGTGTATTCTAGCATCCTGAAGATTATTCCAGCATTAATTTCATTGTGCTTATGCTCATTTTTAAGATTTTGACATTTTCACCTAAAGTGTACAATCAGGCTGAAAACGCATTTAAAGCAATAAAAAGTTCATTTTGGCTCTCACATCTAAAATAAACGTTGTAGACTCAAATTTTTTGCTGTATTTAGTGTATTCTAGCATCCTGAAGTTGATTCCAGCATTAATTTCATCGTGCTTATGCTCATTTTGAAGATTTTGACATTTTCACCTAAAGTGCACAATCAGGCTGAAAACGCATTTAAAGCAATAAAAAGTTCATTTTGGCTCACACACCTAAAATAAACGTTGTAGACTCAAAATTTTTGCTGTATTTAGTGTATTCTAGCATCCTGAAGATGATTACAGCATTAATTTCATTGTGCTTATGCTCATTTTGAAGATTTTGACATTTTCACCTTAAGTGTACAATCAGGGGCTGAAAACGCGTTTAAAGCAATAAAAAGTTCATCTTGGCTCTCACACCTAAACTAAACGTTGTAGACTCAAAATTTTTGCTGTATTTAGTGTATTCTAGCATCCTGAAGATGATTCCAGCATTAATTTCATTGTGCTTATGCTCATTTTTAAGATTTTGACATTTTCACCTAAAGTGCACAATCAGGCTGAAAACACATTTAAAGCAATAAAAAGTTCATTTTGGCTCTCACACCTAAACTAAACGTTGTAGACTCAAAATTTTTGCTGTATGTAGTGTATTTTAGCATCCTGAAGATGATTCCAGCATTAATTTCATTGTGCTTATGCTCATTTTTAAGATTTTGACATTTTCACCTTAAGTGTACAATCAGTGGCTGAAAACGCGTTTAAAGCAATAAAAAGTTCATTTTGGCTCTCACACCTAAACTAAACGTTGTAGACTCAAAATTTTTGCTGTATTGAGTGTATTCTAGCATCCTGAAGATGATTCCAGCATTAATTTCATCGTGCTTATGCTCATTTTGAAGATTTTGACATTTTCACCTAAAGTGCACAATCAGGCTGAAAACGCATTTAAAGCAATAAAAAGTTCATTTTGGCTCACACACCTAAAATAAACGTTGTAGACTCAAAATTTTTGCTGTATTTAGTGTATTCTAGCATCCTGAAGATGATTCCAGCATTAATTTCATTGTGCTTATGCTCATTTTGAAGATTTTGACATTTTCACCTTAAGTGCACAATCAGGGGCTGAAAACGCGTTTAAAGCAATATAAGTTCATTTTGGCTCTCACACCTAAACTAAACGTTATAGACTCAAAATTTTTGCTGTATTTAGTGTATTCTAGCATCCTGAAGATGATTCCAGCATTAATTTCATCGTGCTTATGCTCATTTTGAAGATTTTGACATTTTCACCTAAAGTGCACAATCAGGCTGAAAACGTATTTAAAGCAATAAAAAGTTCATCTTGGCTCTCACACCTAAACTAAACGTTGTAGACTCAAAATTTTTGCTGTATTTAGTGTATTCTAGCATCCTGAAGATGATTCCAGCATTAATTTCATTGTGCTTATGCTCATTTTTAAGATTTTGACATTTTCACCTAAAGTGCACAATCAGGCTGAAAACGCATTTAAAGCAATAAAAAGTTCATTTTGGCTCACACACCTAAAATAAACGTTGTAGACTCAAAATTTTTGCTGTATTTAGTGTATTCTAGCATCCTGAAGATAATTACAGCATTAATTTCATTGTGCTTATGCTCATTTTTAAGATTTTGACATTTTCACCTAAAGTGCACAATCAGGCTAAAAACGCATTTAAAGCAATAAAAAGTTCATTTTGGCTCTCACACCTAAACTAAACGTTGTAGACTCAAAATGTTTGCTGTATTTAGTGTATTCTAGCATCCTGAAGATGATTCCAGCATTAATTTCATTGTGCTTATGCTCATTTTTAAGATTTTGACATTTTCACCTAAAGTGCACAATCAGGCTGAAAAAGCATTTAAAGCAATAAAAAGTTTATTTTGGCTCACACACCTAAAATAAACGTTGTAGACTCAAAATTTTTGCTGTATTTAGTGTATTCTAGCATCCTGAAGATGATTCCAGCATTAATTTCATTGTGCTTATGCTCATTTTTAAGATTTTGACATTTTCACCTAAAGTGTACAATCAGGCTTAAAACGCATTTAAAGCAATAAAAAGTTCATTTTGGCTCTCACATCTAAAATAAACGTTGTAGACTAAAATTTTTTGCTGTATTTAGTGTATTCTAGTATCCTGAAGATGATTCCAGCATTAATTTCATTGTGCTTATGCTCATTTTAAAGATTTTGACATTTTCACCTTAAGTGTACAATCAGGGGCTGAAAACGCGTTTAAAGCAATAAAAAGTTCATTTTTGGCTATCACACCTAAACTAAACGTTGTAGTCTCAAAATTTTTGCTGTATTCAGTGTATTCTAGCATCCTGAAGATGATTCCAGCATTAATTTCATCGTGCTTATGCTCATTTTGAAGATTTTGACATTTTCACCTTAAGTGTACAATCAGGGGCTGAAAACGCGTTTAAAGCAATAAAAAGTTCATCTTGGCTCTCACACCTAAACTAAACGTTGTAGACTCAAAATTTTTGCTGTATTTAGTGTATTCTAGCATCCTGAAGATGATTCCAGCATTAATTTCATTGTGCTTATGCTCATTTTTAAGATTTTGACATTTTCACCTAAAGTGCACAATCAGGCTGAAAACGCATTTAAAGCAATAAAAAGTTCATTTTGGCTCACACACCTAAAATAAACGTTGTAGACTCAAAATTTTTGCTGTATTTAGTGTATTCTAGCATCCTGAAGATGATTCCAGCATTAATTTCATTGTGCTTATGCTCATTTTTAAGATTTTGATATTTTCACCTAAAGTGCACAATCAGGCTGAAAACGCATTTAAAGCAATAAAAAGTTCATTTTGGCTCTCACACCTAAACTAAACGTTGTAGACTCAAAATTTTGGCTGTATTTAGTGTATTTTAGCATCCTGAAGATGATTCCAGCATTAATTTCATTGTGCTTATGCTCATTTTTAAGATTTTGACATTTTCACCTTAAGTGTACAATCAGGGGCTGAAAACGCGTTTAAAGCAATAAAAAGTTCATTTTGGCTCTCACACCTAAACTAAACGTTGTAGACTCAAAATTTCTGCTGTATTCAGTGTATTCTAGCATCCTGAAGATGATTCCAGCATTAATTTCATCGTGCTTATGCTCATTTTGAAGATTTTGACATTTTCACCTAAAGTGCACAATCAGGCTGAAAACGCATTTAAAGCAATAAAAAGTTCATTTTGGCTCACACACCTAAAATAAACGTTGTAGACTCAAAATTTTTGCTGTATTTATTGTATTCTAGCATCCTGAAGATAATTCCAGCATTAATTTCATTGTGCTTATGCTCATTTTGAAGATTTTGACATTTTCACCTTAAGTGTACAATCAGGGGCTGAAAACGCGTTTAAAGCAATAAAAAGTTCATTTTGGCTCTCACACCTAAACTAAACGTTATAGACTCAAAATTTTTGCTGTATATAGTGTATTCTAGCATCCTGAAGATAATTCCAGCATTAATTTCATTGTGCTTATGCTCATTTTTTAAGATTTTGACATTTTCACCTAAAGTGCACAATCAGGCTAAAAACGCATTTAAAGCAATAAAAAGTTCATTTTGGCTCTCACACCTAAACTAAACGTTGTAGACTCAAAATGTTTGCTGTATTTAGTGTATTCTAGCATCCTGAAGATGATTCCAGCATTAATTTCATTGTGCTTATGCTCATTTTTAAGATTTTGACATTTTCACCTAAAGTGCACAATCAGGCTGAAAACGCATTTAAAGCAATAAAAAGTTTATTTTGGCTCACACACCTAAAATAAACGTTGTAGACTCAAAATTTTTGCTGTATTTAGTGTATTCTAGCATCCTGAAGATGATTCCAGCATTAATTTCATTGTGCTTATGCTCATTTTTAAGATTTTGACATTTTCACCTAAAGTGTACAATCAGGCTTAAAACGCATTTAAAGCAATAAAAAGTTCATTTTGGCTCTCACATCTAAAATAAACGTTGTAGACTAAAATTTTTTGCTGTATTTAGTGTATTCTAGTATCCTGAAGATGATTCCAGCATTAATTTCATTGTGCTTATGCTCATTTTAAAGATTTTGACATTTTCACCTTAAGTGTACAATCAGGGGCTGAAAACGCGTTTAAAGCAATAAAAAGTTCATTTTTGGCTATCACACCTAAACTAAACGTTGTAGTCTCAAAATTTTTGCTGTATTCAGTGTATTCTAGCATCCTGAAGATGATTCCAGCATTAATTTCATCGTGCTTATGCTCATTTTGAAGATTTTGACATTTTCACCTTAAGTGTACAATCAGGGGCTGAAAACGCGTTTAAAGCAATAAAAAGTTCATCTTGGCTCTCACACCTAAACTAAACGTTGTAGACTCAAAATTTTTGCTGTATTTAGTGTATTCTAGCATCCTGAAGATGATTCCAGCATTAATTTCATTGTGCTTATGCTCATTTTTAAGATTTTGACATTTTCACCTAAAGTGCACAATCAGGCTGAAAACGCATTTAAAGCAATAAAAAGTTCATTTTGGCTCACACACCTAAAATAAACGTTGTAGACTCAAAATTTTTGCTGTATTTAGTGTATTCTAGCATCCTGAAGATGATTACAGCATTAATTTCATTGTGCTTATGCTCATTTTGAAGATTTTGACATTTTCACCTTAAGTGTACAATCAGGGGCTGAAAACGCGTTTAAAGCAATAAAAAGTTCATCTTGGCTCTCACACCTAAACTAAACGTTGTAGACTCAAAATTTTTGCTGTATTTAGTGTATTCTAGCATCCTGAAGATGATTCCAGCATTAATTTCATTGTGCTTATGCTCATTTTTAAGATTTTGACATTTTCACCTAAAGTGCACAATCAGGCTGAAAACGCATTTAAAGCAATAAAAAGTTCATTTTGGCTCACACACCTAAAATAAACGTTGTAGACTCAAAATTTTTGCTGTATTTAGTGTATTCTAGCATCCTGAAGATGATTCCAGCATTAATTTCATTGTGCTTATGCTCATTTTTAAGATTTTGATATTTTCACCTAAAGTGCACAATCAGGCTGAAAACGCATTTAAAGCAATAAAAAGTTCATTTTGGCTCTCACACCTAAACTAAACGTTGTAGACTCAAAATTTTGGCTGTATTTAGTGTATTTTAGCATCCTGAAGATGATTCCAGCATTAATTTCATTGTGCTTATGCTCATTTTTAAGATTTTGACATTTTCACCTTAAGTGTACAATCAGGGGCTGAAAACGCGTTTAAAGCAATAAAAAGTTCATTTTGGCTCTCACACCTAAACTAAACGTTGTAGACTCAAAATTTCTGCTGTATTCAGTGTATTCTAGCATCCTGAAGATGATTCCAGCATTAATTTCATCGTGCTTATGCTCATTTTGAAGATTTTGACATTTTCACCTAAAGTGCACAATCAGGCTGAAAACGCATTTAAAGCAATAAAAAGTTCATTTTGGCTCACACACCTAAAATAAACGTTGTAGACTCAAAATTTTTGCTGTATTTATTGTATTCTAGCATCCTGAAGATAATTCCAGCATTAATTTCATTGTGCTTATGCTCATTTTGAAGATTTTGACATTTTCACCTTAAGTGTACAATCAGGGGCTGAAAACGCGTTTAAAGCAATAAAAAGTTCATTTTGGCTCTCACACCTAAACTAAACGTTATAGACTCAAAATTTTTGCTGTATATAGTGTATTCTAGCATCCTGAAGATAATTCCAGCATTAATTTCATTGTGCTTATGCTCATTTTTTAAGATTTTGACATTTTCACCTAAAGTGCACAATCAGGCTAAAAACGCATTTAAAGCAATAAAAAGTTCATTTTGGCTCTCACACCTAAACTAAACGTTGTAGACTCAAAATGTTTGCTGTATTTAGTGTATTCTAGCATCCTGAAGATGATTCCAGCATTAATTTCATTGTGCTTATGCTCATTTTTAAGATTTTGACATTTTCACCTAAAGTGCACAATCAGGCTGAAAACGCATTTAAAGCAATAAAAAGTTTATTTTGGCTCACACACCTAAAATAAACGTTGTAGACTCAAAATTTTTGCTGTATTTAGTGTATTCTAGCATCCTGAAGATGATTCCAGCATTAATTTCATTGTGCTTATGCTCATTTTTAAGATTTTGACATTTTCACCTAAAGTGTACAATCAGGCTTAAAACGCATTTAAAGCAATAAAAAGTTCATTTTGGCTCTCACATCTAAAATAAACGTTGTAGACTAAAATTTTTTGCTGTATTTAGTGTATTCTAGTATCCTGAAGATGATTCCAGCATTAATTTCATTGTGCTTATGCTCATTTTAAAGATTTTGACATTTTCACCTTAAGTGTACAATCAGGGGCTGAAAACGCGTTTAAAGCAATAAAAAGTTCATTTTTGGCTATCACACCTAAACTAAACGTTGTAGTCTCAAAATTTTTGCTGTATTCAGTGTATTCTAGCATCCTGAAGATGATTCCAGCATTAATTTCATCGTGCTTATGCTCATTTTGAAGATTTTGACATTTTCACCTTAAGTGTACAATCAGGGGCTGAAAACGCGTTTAAAGCAATAAAAAGTTCATCTTGGCTCTCACACCTAAACTAAACGTTGTAGACTCAAAATTTTTGCTGTATTTAGTGTATTCTAGCATCCTGAAGATGATTCCAGCATTAATTTCATTGTGCTTATGCTCATTTTTAAGATTTTGACATTTTCACCTAAAGTGCACAATCAGGCTGAAAACGCATTTAAAGCAATAAAAAGTTCATTTTGGCTCACACACCTAAAATAAACGTTGTAGACTCAAAATTTTTGCTGTATTTAGTGTATTCTAGCATCCTGAAGATGATTACAGCATTAATTTCATTGTGCTTATGCTCATTTTGAAGATTTTGACATTTTCACCTTAAGTGTACAATCAGTGGCTGAAAACGCGTTTAAAGCAATAAAAAGTTCATTTTGGCTCTCACACCTAAACTAAACGTTGTAGACTCAAAATTTTTGCTGTATTTAGTGTATTCTAGCATCCTGAAGATGATTCCAGCATTAATTTCATTGTGCTTATGCTCATTTTTAAGATTTTGATATTTTCACCTAAAGTGCACAATCAGGCTGAAAACGCATTTAAAGCAATAAAAAGTTCATTTTGGCTCTCACACCTAAACTAAACGTTGTAGACTCAAAATTTTGGCTGTATTTAGTGTATTTTAGCATCCTGAAGATGATTCCAGCATTAATTTCATTGTGCTTATGCTCATTTTTAAGATTTTGACATTTTCACCTTAAGTGTACAATCAGGGGCTGAAAACGCGTTTAAAGCAATAAAAAGTTCATTTTGGCTCTCACACCTAAACTAAACGTTGTAGACTCAAAATTTCTGCTGTATTCAGTGTATTCTAGCATCCTGAAGATGATTCCAGCATTAATTTCATCGTGCTTATGCTCATTTTGAAGATTTTGACATTTTCACCTAAAGTGCACAATCAGGCTGAAAACGCATTTAAAGCAATAAAAAGTTCATTTTGGCTCACACACCTAAAATAAACGTTGTAGACTCAAAATTTTTGCTGTATTTATTGTATTCTAGCATCCTGAAGATAATTCCAGCATTAATTTCATTGTGCTTATGCTCATTTTGAAGATTTTGACATTTTCACCTTAAGTGTACAATCAGGGGCTGAAAACGCGTTTAAAGCAATAAAAAGTTCATTTTGAATCTCACACCTAAACTAAACGTTATAGACTCAAAATTTTTGCTGTATATAGTGTATTCTAGCATCCTGAAGATAATTCCAGCATTAATTTCATTGTGCTTATGCTCATTTTTAAGATTTTGACATTTTCACCTAAAGTGCACAATCAGGCTAAAAACGCATTTAAAGCAATAAAAAGTTCATTTTGGCTCTCACACCTAAACTAAACGTTGTAGACTCAAAATGTTTGCTGTATTTAGTGTATTCTAGCATCCTGAAGATGATTCCAGCATTAATTTCATTGTGCTTATGCTCATTTTTAAGATTTTGACATTTTCACCTAAAGTGCACAATCAGGCTGAAAACGCATTTAAAGCAATAAAAAGTTTATTTTGGCTCACACACCTAAAATAAACGTTGTAGACTCAAAATTTTTGCTGTATTTAGTGTATTCTAGCATCCTGAAGATGATTCCAGCATTAATTTCATTGTGCTTATGCTCATTTTTAAGATTTTGACATTTTCACCTAAAGTGTACAATCAGGCTTAAAACGCATTTAAAGCAATAAAAAGTTCATTTTGGCTCTCACATCTAAAATAAACGTTGTAGACTAAAATTTTTTGCTGTATTTAGTGTATTCTAGTATCCTGAAGATGATTCCAGCATTAATTTCATTGTGCTTATGCTCATTTTAAAGATTTTGACATTTTCACCTTAAGTGTACAATCAGGGGCTGAAAACGCGTTTAAAGCAATAAAAAGTTCATTTTTGGCTATCACACCTAAACTAAACGTTGTAGTCTCAAAATTTTTGCTGTATTCAGTGTATTCTAGCATCCTGAAGATGATTCCAGCATTAATTTCATCGTGCTTATGCTCATTTTGAAGATTTTGACATTTTCACCTTAAGTGTACAATCAGGGGCTGAAAACGCGTTTAAAGCAATAAAAAGTTCATCTTGGCTCTCACACCTAAACTAAACGTTGTAGACTCAAAATTTTTGCTGTATTTAGTGTATTCTAGCATCCTGAAGATGATTCCAGCATTAATTTCATTGTGCTTATGCTCATTTTTAAGATTTTGACATTTTCACCTAAAGTGCACAATCAGGCTGAAAACGCATTTAAAGCAATAAAAAGTTCATTTTGGCTCACACACCTAAAATAAACGTTGTAGACTCAAAATTTTTGCTGTATTTAGTGTATTCTAGCATCCTGAAGATGATTACAGCATTAATTTCATTGTGCTTATGCTCATTTTGAAGATTTTGACATTTTCACCTTAAGTGTACAATCAGGGGCTGAAAACGCGTTTAAAGCAATAAAAAGTTCATTTTGGCTCTCACACCTAAACTAAACGTTGTAGACTCAAAATTTTTGCTGTATTTAGTGTATTCTAGCATCCTGAAGATGATTCCAGCATTAATTTCATTGTGCTTATGCTCATTTTTAAGATTTTGACATTTTCACCTAAAGTGCACAATCAGGCTGAAAACACATTTAAAGCAATAAAAAGTTCATTTTGGCTCTCACACCTAAACTAAACGTTGTAGACTCAAAATTTTTGCTGTATTTAGTGTATTTTAGCATCCTGAAGATGATTCCAGCATTAATTTCATTGTGCTTATGCTCATTTTTAAGATTTTGACATTTTCACCTTAAGTGTACAATCAGTGGCTGAAAACGCGTTTAAAGCAATAAAAAGTTCATTTTGGCTCTCACACCTAAACTAAACGTTGTAGACTCAAAATTTTTGCTGTATTGAGTGTATTCTAGCATCCTGAAGATGATTCCAGCATTAATTTCATCGTGCTTATGCTCATTTTGAAGATTTTGACATTTTCACCTAAAGTGCACAATCAGGCTGAAAACGCATTTAAAGCAATAAAAAGTTCATTTTGGCTCACACACCTAAAATAAACGTTGTAGACTCAAAATTTTTGCTGTATTTAGTGTATTCTAGCATCCTGAAGATGATTCCAGCATTAATTTCATTGTGCTTATGCTCATTTTGAAGATTTTGACATTTTCACCTTAAGTGCACAATCAGGGGCTGAAAACGCATTTAAAGCAATAAAAAGTTCATTTTGGCTCTCACACCTAAACTAAACGTTATAGACTCAAAATTTTTGCTGTATTTAGTGTATTCTAGCATCCTGAAGATGATTCCAGCATTAATTTCATCGTGCTTATGCTCATTTTGAAGATTTTGACATTTTCACCTAAAGTGCACAATCAGGCTGAAAACGCATTTAAAGCAATAAAAAGTTCATTTTGGCTCACACACCTAAAATAAACGTTGTAGACTCAAAATTTTTGCTGTATTTAGTGTATTCTAGCATCCTGAAGATGATTCCAGCATTAATTTCATTGTGCTTATGCTCATTTTTAAGATTTTGACATTTTCACCTAAAGTGCACAATCAGGCTGAAAACGCATTTAAAGCAATAAAAAGTTCATTTTGGCTCTCACACCTAAACTAAACGTTGTAGACTCAAAATTGTTGCTGTATTTAGTGTATTTTAGCATCCTGAAGATGATTCCAGCATTAATTTCATTGTGCTTATGCTCATTTTTAATATTTTGACATTTTCACCTTAAGTGTACAATCAGGGGCTGAAAACGCGTTTAAAGCAATAAAAAGTTCATTTTGGCTCTCACACCTAAACTAAACGTTGTAGACTCAAAATTTTTGCTGTATTTAGTGTATTCTAGCATCCTGAAGATGATTCCAGCATTAATTTCATTGTGCTTATGCTCATTTTTAAGATTTTGACATTTTCACCTAAAGTGCACAATCAGGCTGAAAACGCATTTAAAGCAATAAAAAGTTCATTTTTGCTCTCACACCTAAACTAAACGTTGTAGACTCAAAATTTTTGCTGTATTTAGTGTATTTTAGCATCCTGAAGATGATTCCAGCATTAATTTCATTGTGCTTATGCTCATTTTGAAGATTTTGACATTTTCACCTAAAGTGCACAATCAGGCTGAAAACGCATTTAAAGCAATAAAAAGTTCATTTTGGCTCTCACACCTAAACTAAACGTTGTAGACTCAAAATTTTTGCTGTATTCAGTGTAGTCTAGCATCCTGAAGATGATTCCAGCATTAATTTCATCGTGCTTATGCTCATTTTGAAGATTTTGACATTTTCACCTAAAGTGCACAATCAGGCTGAAAACGCATTTAAAGCAATAAAAAGTTCATTTTGGATCACACACCTAAAATAAACGTTGTAGACTCAAAATGTTTGCTGTATTTAGTGTATTCTAGCATCCTGAAGATTATTCCAGCATTAATTTCATTGTGCTTATGCTCATTTTTAAGATTTTGACATTTTCACCTAAAGTGTACAATCAGGCTGAAAACGCATTTAAAGCAATAAAAAGTTCATTTTGGCTCTCACATCTAAAATAAACGTTGTAGACTCAAATTTTTTGCTGTATTTAGTGTATTCTAGCATCCTGAAGTTGATTCCAGCATTAATTTCATCGTGCTTATGCTCATTTTGAAGATTTTGACATTTTCACCTAAAGTGCACAATCAGGCTGAAAACGCATTTAAAGCAATAAAAAGTTCATTTTGGCTCACACACCTAAAATAAACGTTGTAGACTCAAAATTTTTGCTGTATTTAGTGTATTCTAGCATCCTGAAGATGATTACAGCATTAATTTCATTGTGCTTATGCTCATTTTGAAGATTTTGACATTTTCACCTTAAGTGTACAATCAGGGGCTGAAAACGCGTTTAAAGCAATAAAAAGTTCATCTTGGCTCTCACACCTAAACTAAACGTTGTAGACTCAAAATTTTTGCTGTATTTAGTGTATTCTAGCATCCTGAAGATGATTCCAGCATTAATTTCATTGTGCTTATGCTCATTTTTAAGATTTTGACATTTTCACCTAAAGTGCACAATCAGGCTGAAAACACATTTAAAGCAATAAAAAGTTCATTTTGGCTCTCACACCTAAACTAAACGTTGTAGACTCAAAATTTTTGCTGTATGTAGTGTATTTTAGCATCCTGAAGATGATTCCAGCATTAATTTCATTGTGCTTATGCTCATTTTTAAGATTTTGACATTTTCACCTTAAGTGTACAATCAGTGGCTGAAAACGCGTTTAAAGCAATAAAAAGTTCATTTTGGCTCTCACACCTAAACTAAACGTTGTAGACTCAAAATTTTTGCTGTATTGAGTGTATTCTAGCATCCTGAAGATGATTCCAGCATTAATTTCATCGTGCTTATGCTCATTTTGAAGATTTTGACATTTTCACCTAAAGTGCACAATCAGGCTGAAAACGCATTTAAAGCAATAAAAAGTTCATTTTGGCTCACACACCTAAAATAAACGTTGTAGACTCAAAATTTTTGCTGTATTTAGTGTATTCTAGCATCCTGAAGATGATTCCAGCATTAATTTCATTGTGCTTATGCTCATTTTGAAGATTTTGACATTTTCACCTTAAGTGCACAATCAGGGGCTGAAAACGCGTTTAAAGCAATATAAGTTCATTTTGGCTCTCACACCTAAACTAAACGTTATAGACTCAAAATTTTTGCTGTATTTAGTGTATTCTAGCATCCTGAAGATGATTCCAGCATTAATTTCATCGTGCTTATGCTCATTTTGAAGATTTTGACATTTTCACCTAAAGTGCACAATCAGGCTGAAAACGTATTTAAAGCAATAAAAAGTTCATTTTGGCTCACACACCTAAAATAAACGTTGTAGACTCAAAATTTTTGCTGTATGTAGTGTATTCTAGCATCCTGAAGATGATTACAGCATTAATTTCATTGTGCTTATGCTCATTTTGAAGATTTTGACATTTTCACCTTAAGTGTACAATCAGGGGCTGAAAACGTGTTTAAAGCAATAAAAAGTTCATCTTGGCTCTCACACCTAAACTAAACGTTGTAGACTCAAAATTTTTGCTGTATTTAGTGTATTCTAGCATCCTGAAGATGATTCCAGCATTAATTTCATTGTGCTTATGCTCATTTTTAAGATTTTGACATTTTCACCTAAAGTGCACAATCAGGCTGAAAACGCATTTAAAGCAATAAAAAGTTCATTTTGGCTCACACACCTAAAATAAACGTTGTAGACTCAAAATTTTTGCTGTATTTAGTGTATTCTAGCATCCTGAAGATGATTACAGCATTAATTTCATTGTGCTTATGCTCATTTTGAAGATTTTGACATTTTCACCTTAAGTGTACAATCAGGGGCTGAAAACGCGTTTAAAGCAAAAAAAAGTTCATTTTGGCTCTCACACCTAAACTAAACGTTGTAGACTCAAAATTTTTGCTGTATTTAGTGTATTCTAGCATCCTGAAGATGATTCCAGCATTAATTTCATTGTGCTTATGCTCATTTTTAAGATTTTGACATTTTCACCTAAAGTGCACAATCAGGCTGAAAACACATTTAAAGCAATAAAAAGTTCATTTTGGCTCTCACACCTAAACTAAACGTTGTAGACTCAAAATTTTTGCTGTATTTAGTGTATTTTAGCATCCTGAAGATGATTCCAGCATTAATTTCATTGTGCTTATGCTCATTTTTAAGATTTTGACATTTTCACCTTAAGTGTACAATCAGTGGCTGAAAACGCGTTTAAAGCAATAAAAAGTTCATTTTGGCTCTCACACCTAAACTAAACGTTGTAGACTCAAAATTTTTGCTGTAATGAGTGTATTCTAGCATCCTGAAGATGATTCCAGCATTAATTTCATCGTGCTTATGCTCATTTTGAAGATTTTGACATTTTCACCTAAAGTGCACAATCAGGCTGAAAACGCATTTAAAGCAATAAAAAGTTCATTTTGGCTCACACACCTAAAATAAACGTTGTAGACTCAAAATTTTTGCTGTATTTAGTGTATTCTAGCATCCTGAAGATGATTCCAGCATTAATTTCATTGTGCTTATGCTCATTTTGAAGATTTTGACATTTTCACCTTAAGTGTACAATCAGGGGCTGAAAACGCGTTTAAAGCAATAAAAAGTTCATTTTGGCTCTCACACCTAAACTAAACGTTATAGACTCAAAATTTTTGCTGTATTTAGTGTATTCTAGCATCCTGAAGATAATTCCAGCATTAATTTCATTGTGCTTATGCTCATTTTGAAGATTTTGACATTTTCACCTAAGTGTACAATCAGGGGCTGAAAACGCGTTTAAAGCAATAAAAAGTTCATTTTGGCTCTCACACCTAAACTAAACGTTGTAGACTCAAATTTTTTGCTGTATTTAGTGTATTCTAGCATCCTGAAGATGATTCCAGCATTAATTTCATTGTGCTTTTGCTCATTTTGAAGATTTTGACATTTTCACCTAAAGTGCACAATCAGGCTGAAAACGCATTTAAAGCAATAAAAAGTTCATTTTGGCTCACACACCTAAAATAAACGTTGTAGACTCAAAATGTTTGCTGTATTTAGTGTATTCTAGCATCCTGAAGATTATTCCAGCATTAATTTCATTGTGTTTATGCTCATTTTTAAGATTTTGACATTTTCACCTAAAGTGTACAATCAGGCTGAAAACGCATTTAAAGCAATAAAAAGTTCATTTTGGCTCTCACATCTAAAATAAACGTTGTAGACTCAAATTTTTTGCTGTATTTAGTGTATTCTAGCATCCTGAAGTTGATTCCAGCATTAATTTCATCGTGCTTATGCTCATTTTGAAGATTTTGACATTTTCACCTAAAGTGCACAATCAGGCTGAAAACACATTTAAAGCAATAAAAAGTTTATTTTGGCTCACACACCTAAAATAAACGTTGTAGACTCAAAATTTTTGCTGTATTTAGTGTATTCTAGCATCCTGAAGATGATTACAGCATTAATTTCATTGTGCTTATGCTCATTTTGAAGATTTTGACATTTTCACCTTAAGTGTACAATCAGGGGCTGAAAACGCGTTTAAAGCAATAAAAAGTTCATCTTGGCTCTCACACCTAAACTAAACGTTGTAGACTCAAAATTTCTGCTGTATTCAGTGTATTCTAGCATCCTGAAGATGATTCCAGCATTAATTTCATCGTGCTTATGCTCATTTTGAAGATTTTGACATTTTCACCTAAAGTGCACAATCAGGCTGAAAACGCATTTAAAGCAATAAAAAGTTCATTTTGGCTCACACACCTAAAATAAACGTTGTAGACTCAAAATTTTTGCTGTATTTATTGTATTCTAGCATCCTGAAGATAATTCCAGCATTAATTTCATTGTGCTTATGCTCATTTTGAAGATTTTGACATTTTCACCTTAAGTGTACAATCAGGGGCTGAAAACGCGTTTAAAGCAATAAAAAGTTCATTTTGGCTCTCACACCTAAACTAAACGTTATAGACTCAAAATTTTTGCTGTATATAGTGTATTCTAGCATCCTGAAGATAATTCCAGCATTAATTTCATTGTGCTTATGCTCATTTTTTAAGATTTTGACATTTTCACCTAAAGTGCACAATCAGGCTAAAAACGCATTTAAAGCAATAAAAAGTTCATTTTGGCTCTCACACCTAAACTAAACGTTGTAGACTCAAAATGTTTGCTGTATTTAGTGTATTCTAGCATCCTGAAGATGATTCCAGCATTAATTTCATTGTGCTTATGCTCATTTTTAAGATTTTGACATTTTCACCTAAAGTGCACAATCAGGCTGAAAACGCATTTAAAGCAATAAAAAGTTTATTTTGGCTCACACACCTAAAATAAACGTTGTAGACTCAAAATTTTTGCTGTATTTAGTGTATTCTAGCATCCTGAAGATGATTCCAGCATTAATTTCATTGTGCTTATGCTCATTTTTAAGATTTTGACATTTTCACCTAAAGTGTACAATCAGGCTTAAAACGCATTTAAAGCAATAAAAAGTTCATTTTGGCTCTCACATCTAAAATAAACGTTGTAGACTAAAATTTTTTGCTGTATTTAGTGTATTCTAGTATCCTGAAGATGATTCCAGCATTAATTTCATTGTGCTTATGCTCATTTTAAAGATTTTGACATTTTCACCTTAAGTGTACAATCAGGGGCTGAAAACGCGTTTAAAGCAATAAAAAGTTCATTTTTGGCTATCACACCTAAACTAAACGTTGTAGTCTCAAAATTTTTGCTGTATTCAGTGTATTCTAGCATCCTGAAGATGATTCCAGCATTAATTTCATCGTGCTTATGCTCATTTTGAAGATTTTGACATTTTCACCTTAAGTGTACAATCAGGGGCTGAAAACGCGTTTAAAGCAATAAAAAGTTCATTTTGGCTCTCACACCTAAACTAAACGTTGTAGACTCAAAATTTTTGCTGTATTCAGTGTATTCTAGCATCCTGAAGATGATTCCAGCATTAATTTCATCGTGCTTATGCTCATTTTGAAGATTTTGACATTTTCACCTAAAGTGCACAATCAGGCTGAAAACGCATTTAAAGCAATAAAAAGTTCATTTTGGCTCTCACACCTAATCTAAACGTTGTAGACTCAAAATTTTGGCTGTATTTAGTGTATTTTAGCATCCTGAAGATGATTCCAGCATTAATTTCATTGTGCTTATGCTCATTTTGAAGATTTTGACATTTTCACCTTAAGTGTACAATCAGGGGCTGAAAACGCGTTTAAAGCAATAAAAAGTTCATCTTGGCTCTCACACCTAAACTAAACGTTGTAGACTCAAAATTTTTGCTGTATTTAGTGTATTCTAGCATCCTGAAGATGATTCCAGCATTAATTTCATTGTGCTTATGCTCATTTTTAAGATTTTGACATTTTCACCTAAAGTGCACAATCAGGCTGAAAACACATTTAAAGCAATAAAAAGTTCATTTTGGCTCTCACACCTAAACTAAACGTTGTAGACTCAAAATTTTTGCTGTATGTAGTGTATTTTAGCATCCTGAAGATGATTCCAGCATTAATTTCATTGTGCTTATGCTCATTTTTAAGATTTTGACATTTTCACCTTAAGTGTACAATCAGTGGCTGAAAACGCGTTTAAAGCAATAAAAAGTTCATTTTGGCTCTCACACCTAAACTAAACGTTGTAGACTCAAAATTTTTGCTGTATTGAGTGTATTCTAGCATCCTGAAGATGATTCCAGCATTAATTTCATCGTGCTTATGCTCATTTTGAAGATTTTGACATTTTCACCTAAAGTGCACAATCAGGCTGAAAACGCATTTAAAGCAATAAAAAGTTCATTTTGGCTCACACACCTAAAATAAACGTTGTAGACTCAAAATTTTTGCTGTATTTAGTGTATTCTAGCATCCTGAAGATGATTCCAGCATTAATTTCATTGTGCTTATGCTCATTTTGAAGATTTTGACATTTTCACCTTAAGTGCACAATCAGGGGCTGAAAACGCGTTTAAAGCAATATAAGTTCATTTTGGCTCTCACACCTAAACTAAACGTTATAGACTCAAAATTTTTGCTGTATATAGTGTATTCTAGCATCCTGAAGATGATTCCAGCATTAATTTCATCGTGCTTATGCTCATTTTGAAGATTTTGACATTTTCACCTAAAGTGCACAATCAGGCTGAAAACGTATTTAAAGCAATAAAAAGTTCATTTTGGCTCACACACCTAAAATAAACGTTGTAGACTCAAAATTTTTGCTGTATGTAGTGTATTCTAGCATCCTGAAGATGATTACAGCATTAATTTCATTGTGCTTATGCTCATTTTGAAGATTTTGACATTTTCACCTTAAGTGTACAATCAGGGGCTGAAAACGTGTTTAAAGCAATAAAAAGTTCATCTTGGCTCTCACACCTAAACTAAACGTTGTAGACTCAAAATTTTTGCTGTATTTAGTGTATTCTAGCATCCTGAAGATGATTCCAGCATTAATTTCATTGTGCTTATGCTCGTTTTTAAGATTTTGACATTTTCACCTAAAGTGCACAATCAGGCTGAAAACGCATTTAAAGCAATAAAAAGTTCATTTTGGCTCACACACCTAAAATAAACGTTGTAGACTCAAAATTTTTGCTGTATTTAGTGTATTCTAGCATCCTGAAGATGATTACAGCATTAATTTCATTGTGCTTATGCTCATTTTGAAGATTTTGACATTTTCACCTTAAGTGTACAATCAGGGGCTGAAAACGCGTTTAAAGCAAAAAAAAGTTCATTTTGGCTCTCACACCTAAACTAAACGTTGTAGACTCAAAATTTTTGCTGTATTTAGTGTATTCTAGCATCCTGAAGATGATTCCAGCATTAATTTCATTGTGCTTATGCTCATTTTTAAGATTTTGACATTTTCACCTAAAGTGCACAATCAGGCTGAAAACACATTTAAAGCAATAAAAAGTTCATTTTGGCTCTCACACCTAAACTAAACGTTGTAGACTCAAAATTTTTGCTGTATTTAGTGTATTTTAGCATCCTGAAGATGATTCCAGCATTAATTTCATTGTGCTTATGCTCATTTTTAAGATTTTGACATTTTCACCTTAAGTGTACAATCAGTGGCTGAAAACGCGTTTAAAGCAATAAAAAGTTCATTTTGGCTCTCACACCTAAACTAAACGTTGTAGACTCAAAATTTTTGCTGTAATGAGTGTATTCTAGCATCCTGAAGATGATTCCAGCATTAATTTCATCGTGCTTATGCTCATTTTGAAGATTTTGACATTTTCACCTAAAGTGCACAATCAGGCTGAAAACGCATTTAAAGCAATAAAAAGTTCATTTTGGCTCACACACCTAAAATAAACGTTGTAGACTCAAAATTTTTGCTGTATTTAGTGTATTCTAGCATCCTGAAGATGATTCCAGCATTAATTTCATTGTGCTTATGCTCATTTTGAAGATTTTGACATTTTCACCTTAAGTGTACAATCAGGGGCTGAAAACGCGTTTAAAGCAATAAAAAGTTCATCTTGGCTCTCACACCTAAACTAAACGTTGTAGACTCAAAATTTTTGCTGTATTTAGTGTATTCTAGCATCCTGAAGATTATTCCAGCATTAATTTCATTGTGTTTATGCTCATTTTTAAGATTTTGACATTTTCACCTAAAGTGTACAATCAGGCTGAAAACGCATTTAAAGCAATAAAAAGTTCATTTTGGCTCTCACATCTAAAATAAACGTTGTAGACTCAAATTTTTTGCTGTATTTAGTGTATTCTAGCATCCTGAAGTTGATTCCAGCATTAATTTCATCGTGCTTATGCTCATTTTGAAGATTTTGACATTTTCACCTAAAGTGCACAATCAGGCTGAAAACACATTTAAAGCAATAAAAAGTTTATTTTGGCTCACACACCTAAAATAAACGTTGTAGACTCAAAATTTTTGCTGTATTTAGTGTATTCTAGCATCCTGAAGATGATTACAGCATTAATTTCATTGTGCTTATGCTCATTTTGAAGATTTTGACATTTTCACCTTAAGTGTACAATCAGGGGCTGAAAACGCGTTTAAAGCAATAAAAAGTTCATCTTGGCTCTCACACCTAAACTAAACGTTGTAGACTCAAAATTTTTGCTGTATTTAGTGTATTCTAGCATCCTGAAGATGATTCCAGCATTAATTTCATTGTGCTTATGCTCATTTTGAAGATTTTGACATTTTCACCTAAAGTGCACAATCAGGCTGAAAACGCATTTAAAGCAATAAAAAGTTCATTTTGGCTCACACACCTAAAATAAACGTTGTAGACTCCAAATTTTTGCTGTATTTAGTGTATTCTAGCATCCTGAAGATGATTCCAGCATTAATTTCATTGTGCTTATGCTCATTTTTAAGATTTTGACATTTTCACCTTAAGTGTACAATCAGGGGCTGAAAACGCGTTTAAAGCAATAAAAAGTTCATTTTGGCTCTCACACCTAAACTAAACGTTATAGACTCAAAATTTTTGCTGTATTTAGTGTATTCTAGCATCCTGAAGATGATTCCAGCATTAATTTCATCGTGCTTATGCTCATTTTGAAGATTTTGACATTTTCACCTAAAGTGCACAATCAGGCTGAAAACGCATTTAAAGCAATAAAAAGTTCATTTTGGCTCACACACCTAAAGTAAACGTTGTAGACTCAAAATTTTTGCTGTATTTAGTGTATTCTAGCATCCTGAAGATGATTACAGCATTAATTTCATTGTGCTTATGCTCATTTTGAAGATTTTGACATTTTCACCTTAAGTGTACAATCAGGGGCTGAAAACGCGTTTAAAGCAATAAAAAGTTCATTTTGTCTCTCACACCTAAACTAAACGTTGTAGACTCAAAATTTTTGCTGTATTGAGTGTATTCTAGCATCCTGAAGATGATTCCAGCATTAATTTCATCGTGCTTATGCTCATTTTGAAGATTTTGACATTTTCACCTAAAGTGCACAATCAGGCTGAAAACGCATTTAAAGCAATAAAAAGTTCATTTTGGCTCACACACCTAAAATAAACGTTGTAGACTCAAAATTTTTGCTGTATTTAGTGTATTCTAGCATCCTGAAGATGATTCCAGCATTAATTTCATTGTGCTTATGCTCATTTTGAAGATTTTGACATTTTCACCTTAAGTGTACAATCAGGGGCTGAAAACGCGTTTAAAGCAATAAAAAGTTCATTTTGGCTCTCACACCTAAACTAAACGTTATAGACTCAAAATTTTTGCTGTATTTAGTGTATTCTAGCATCCTGAAGATAATTCCAGCATTAATTTCATTGTGCTTATGCTCATTTTTAAGATTTTGACATTTTCAGCTAAAGTGCACAATCAGGCTGAAAACGCATTTAAAGCAATAAAAAGTTCATTTTGGCTCTCACACCTAAACTAAACGTTGTAGACTCAAAATGTTTGCTGTATTTAGTGTATTCTAGCATCCTGAAGATGATTCCAGCATTAATTTCATTGTGCTTATGCTCATTTTTAAGATTTTGACATTTTCACCTAAGTGTACAATCAGGGGCTGAAAACGCGTTTAAAGCAATAAAAAGTTCATTTTGGCTCTCACACCTAAACTAAACGTTGTAGACTCAAATTTTTTGCTGTATTTAGTGTATTCTAGCATCCTGAAGATGATTCCAGCATTAATTTCATTGTGCTTATGCTCATTTTGAAGATTTTGACATTTTCACCTAAAGTGCACAATCAGGCTGAAAACGCATTTAAAGCAATAAAAAGTTCATTTTGGCTCTCACACCTAAACTAAACGTTGTAGACTCAAAATTGTTGCTGTATTTAGTGTATTTTAGCATCCTGAAGATGATTCCAGCATTAATTTCATTGTGCTTATGCTCATTTTTAAGATTTTGACATTTTCACCTAAAGTGCACAATCAGGCTGAAAACGCATTTAAAGCAATAAAAAGTTCATTTTTGCTCTCACACCTAAACTAAACGTTGTAGACTCAAAATTTTTGCTGTATTTAGCGTATTTTAGCATCCTGAAGATGATTCCAGCATTAATTTCATTGTGCTTATGCTCATTTTTAAGATTTTGACATTTTCACCTTAAGTGTACAATCAGGGGCTGAAAACGCGTTTAAAGCAATAAAAAGTTCATTTTGGCTCTCACACCTAAACTAAACGTTGTAGACTCAAAATTTTTGCTGTATTCAGTGTAGTCTAGCATCCTGAAGATGATTCCAGCATTAATTTCATCGTGCTTATGCTCATTTTGAAGATTTTGACATTTTCACCTGAAGTGCACAATCAGGCTGAAAACGCATTTAAAGCAATAAAAAGTTCATTTTGGCTCTCACACCTAAACTAAACGTTGTAAACTCAAAATTTTTGCTGTATTTAGTATATTCTAGCATCCTGAAGATGATTCCAGCATTAATTTCATTGTGCTTATGCTCATTTTGAAGATTTTGACATTTTCACCTTAAGTGTACAATCAGGGGCTGAAAACGCGTTTAAAGCAATAAAAAGTTCATTTTGGCTCTCACACCTAAACTAAACGTTGTAGACTCAAAGTTTTTTCTGTATTTAGTGTATTCTAGCATCCTGAAGATGATTCCAGCATTAATTTTATTGTGCTTATGCTCATTTTGAAGATTTTGACATTTTCACCTAAAGTGCACAATCAGGGGCTGAAAACGCATTTAAAGCAATAAAAAGTTCATTTTGGCTCTCACACCTAAACTAAACGTTGTAGACTCAAAAATTTTGCTGTATTTAGGGTATTTTAGCATCCTGAAGATGATTCCAGCCTTAATTTCATTGTGCTTATGCTCATTTTTAAGATTTTGACATTTTCACCTTAAGTGTACAATCAGGGGCTGAAAACGCGTTTAAAGCAATAAAAAGTTCATTTTGGCTCTCACACCTAAACTAAACGTTGTAGACTCAAAATTTTTGCTGTATTCAGTGTATTCTAGCATCCTGAAGATGATTCCAGCATTAATTTCATCGTGCTTATGCTCATTTTGAAGATTTTGACATTTTCACCTAAAGTGTACAATCAGGGGCTGAAAACGCGTTTAAAGCAATAAAAAGTTCATTTTGGCTCTCACACCTAAACTAAACGTTGTAGACTCAAAATTTTTGCTGTATTCAGTGTATTCTAGCATCCTGAAGATGATTCCAGCATTAATTTCATCGTGCTTATGCTCATTTTGAAGATTTTGACATTTTCACCTAAAGTGCACAATCAGGCTGAAAACGCATTTAAAGCAATAAAAAGTTCATTTTGGCTCTCACACCTAATCTAAACGTTGTAGACTCAAAATTTTTGCTGTATTTAGTGCATTTTAGCATCCTGAAGATGATTCCAGCAATAATTTCATCGTGCTTATGCTCATTTTGAAGATTTTGACATTTTCACCTAAAGTGCACAATCAGGCTGAAAACGCATTTAAGCAATAAAAAGTTCATTTTGGCTCTCACACCTAAACTAAACGTTGTAGACTCAAAATTGTTGCTGTATTTAGTGTATTTTAGCATCCTGAAGATGATTCCAGCATTAATTTCATTGTGCTTATGCTCATTTTTAAGATTTTGACATTTTCACCTAAAGTGCACAATCAGGCTGAAAGCGCATTTAAAGCAATAAAAAGTTCATTTTGGCTCTCACACCTAAACTAAACGTTGTAGACTCAAAATTTTTGCTGTATTTAGTGTATTCTAGCATCCTGAAGATGATTCCAGCATTAATTTCATTGTGCTTATGCTCATTTTGAAGATTTTGACATTTTCACCTTAAGTGTACAATCAGGGGCTGAAAACGCGTTTAAAGCAATAAAAAGTTCATTTTGGCTCTCACACCTAAACTAAACGTTGTAGACTCAAAATTTTTGCTGTATTCAGTGTATTCTAGCATCCCGAAGATGATTCCAGCATTAATTTCATCGTGCTTATGCTCATTTTGAAGATTTTGACATTTTCACCTAAAGTGCACAATCAGGCTGAAAACGCATTTAAAGCAATAAAAAGTTCATTTTGGCTCTCACACCTAAACTAAACGTTGTAGACTCAAAATTTTTGCTGTATTTAGTGTATTTTAGCATCCTGAAGATGATTCCAGCATTAATTTCATTGTGCTTATGCTCATTTTTAAGATTTTGACATTTTCACCTTTAGTGTACAATCAGGGGCTGAAAACGCGTTTAAAGCAATAAAAAGTTCATTTTGGCTCTCACACCTAAACTAAACGTTGTAGTCTCAAAAATTTTGCTGTATTCAGTGTATTCTAGCATCCTGAAGATGATTCCAGCATTAATTTCATCGTGCTTATGCTCATTTTGAAGATTTTGACATTTTCACCTAAAGTGCACAATCAGGCTGAAAACGCATTTAAAGCAATAAAAAGTTCATTTTGGCTCACACACCTAAAATAAATGTTGTAGACTCAAAATTTTTGCTGTATTTAGTGTATTCTAGCATCCTGAAGATGATTCCAGCATTAATTTCATTGTGCTTATGCTCATTTTTAGGATTTTGATATTTTCACCTAAAGTGCACAATCAGGCTGAAAACGCATTTAAAGCAATAAAAAGTTCATTTTGGCTCTCACACCTAAACTAAACGTTGTAGACTCAAAATTTTGGCTGTATTTAGTGTATTTTAGCATCCTGAAGATGATTCCAGCATTAATTTCATTGTGCTTATGCTCATTTTTAAGATTTTGACATTTTCACCTTAAGTGTACAATCAGGGGCTGAAAACGCGTTTAAAGCAATAAAAAGTTCATTTTGGCTCTCACACCTAAACTAAACGTTGTAGACTCAAAATTTTTGCTGTATTCAGTGTATTCTAGCATCCTGAAGATGATTCCAGCATTAATTTCATCGTGCTTATGCTCATTTTGAAGATTTTGACATTTTCACCTAAAGTGCACAATCAGGCTGAAAACGCATTTAAAGCAATAAAAAGTTCATTTTGGCTCTCACACCTAAACTAAACGTTGTAGACTCAAAATTGTTGCTGTATTTAGTGTATTTTAGCATCCTGAAGATGATTCCAGCATTAAATTCATTGTGCCTATGCTCATTTTTAAGATTTTGACATTTTCACCTTAAGTGTACAATCAGGGGCTGAAAACGCGTTTAAAGCAATAAAAAGTTAATTTTGGCTCTCACACCTAAACTAAACGTTGTAGTCTCAAAAATTTTGCTGTATTCAGTGTATTCTAGCATCCTGAAGATGATTCCAGCATTAATTTCATCGTGCTTATGCTCATTTTGAAGATTTTGACATTTTCACCTAAAGTGCACAATCAGGCTGAAAACGCATTTAAAGCAATAAAAAGTTCATTTTGGCTCACACACCTAAAATAAATGTTGTAGACTCAAAATTTTTGCTGTATTTAGTGTATTCTAGCATCCTGAAGATGATTCCAGCATTAATTTCATTGTGCTTATGCTCATTTTTAAGATTTTGATATTTTCACCTAAAGTGCACAATCAGGCTGAAAACGCATTTAAAGCAATACAAAGTTCATTTTGGCTCTCACACCTAAACTAAACGTTGTAGACTCAAAATTTTGGCTGCATTTAGTGTATTTTAGCATCCTGAAGATGATTCCAGCATTAATTTCATTGTGCTTATGCTCATTTTTAAGATTTTGACATTTTCACCTTAAGTGTACAATCAGGGGCTGAAAACGCGTTTAAAGCAATAAAAAGTTCATTTTGGCTCTCACACCTAAACTAAACGTTGTAGACTCAAAATTTTTGCTGTATTCAGTGTATTCTAGCATCCTGAAGATGATTCCAGCATTAATTTCATCGTGCTTATGCTCATTTTGACGATTTTGACATTTTCACCTAAAGTGCACAATCAGGCTGAAAACGCATTTAAAGCAATAAAAAGTTCATTTTGGCTCTCACACCTAAACTAAACGTTGTAGACTCAAAACTGTTGCTGTATTTAGTGTATTTTAGCATCCTGAAGATGATTCCAGCATTAATTTCATTGTGCTTATGCTCATTTTTAAGATTTTGACATTTTCACCTTAAGTGTACAATCAGGGGCTGAAAACGCGTTTAAAGCAATAAAAAGTTCATTTTGGCTCTCACACCTAAACTAAACGTTGTAGTCTCAAAAATGTTGCTGTATTCAGTGTATTCTAGCATCCTGAAGATGATTCCAGCATTAATTTCATCGTGCTTATGCTCATTTTGAAGATTTTGACATTTTCACCTAAAGTGCACAATCAGGCTGAAAACGCATTTAAAGCAATAAAAAGTTCATTTTGGCTCTCACACCTAAACTAAACGTTGTAGACTCAAAATGTTTGCTGTATTTAGTGTATTCTAGCATCCTGAAGATGATTCCAGCATTAATTTCATTGTGCTTATGCTCATTTTTAAGATTTTGACATTTTCACCTAAGTGTACAATCAGGGGCTGAAAACGCGTTTAAAGCAATAAAAAGTTCATTTTGGCTCTCACACCTAAACTAAACGTTGTAGACTCAAATTTTTTGCTGTATTTAGTGTATTCTAGCATCCTGAAGATGATTCCAGCATTAATTTCATTGTGCTTATGCTCATTTTGAAGATTTTGACATTTTCACCTAAAGTGCACAATCAGGCTGAAAACGCATTTAAAGCAATAAAAAGTTCATTTTGGCTCTCACACCTAAACTAAACGTTGTAGACTCAAAATTGTTGCTGTATTTAGTGTATTTTAGCATCCTGAAGATGATTCCAGCATTAATTTCATTGTGCTTATGCTCATTTTTAAGATTTTGACATTTTCACCTAAAGTGCACAATCAGGCTGAAAACGCATTTAAAGCAATAAAAAGTTCATTTTTGCTCTCACACCTAAACTAAACGTTGTAGACTCAAAATTTTTGCTGTATTTAGCGTATTTTAGCATCCTGAAGATGATTCCAGCATTAATTTCATTGTGCTTATGCTCATTTTTAAGATTTTGACATTTTCACCTTAAGTGTACAATCAGGGGCTGAAAACGCGTTTAAAGCAATAAAAAGTTCATTTTGGCTCTCACACCTAAACTAAACGTTGTAGACTCAAAATTTTTGCTGTATTCAGTGTAGTCTAGCATCCTGAAGATGATTCCAGCATTAATTTCATCGTGCTTATGCTCATTTTGAAGATTTTGACATTTTCACCTGAAGTGCACAATCAGGCTGAAAACGCATTTAAAGCAATAAAAAGTTCATTTTGGCTCTCACACCTAAACTAAACGTTGTAAACTCAAAATTTTTGCTGTATTTAGTATATTCTAGCATCCTGAAGATGATTCCAGCATTAATTTCATTGTGCTTATGCTCATTTTGAAGATTTTGACATTTTCACCTTAAGTGTACAATCAGGGGCTGAAAACGCGTTTAAAGCAATAAAAAGTTCATTTTGGCTCTCACACCTAAACTAAACGTTGTAGACTCAAAGTTTTTTCTGTATTTAGTGTATTCTAGCATCCTGAAGATGATTCCAGCATTAATTTTATTGTGCTAATGCTCATTTTGAAGATTTTGACATTTTCACCTAAAGTGCACAATCAGGGGCTGAAAACGCATTTAAAGCAATAAAAAGTTCATTTTGGCTCTCACACCTAAACTAAACGTTGTAGACTCAAAAATTTTGCTGTATTTAGGGTATTTTAGCATCCTGAAGATGATTCCAGCCTTAATTTCATTGTGCTTATGCTCATTTTTAAGATTTTGACATTTTCACCTTAAGTGTACAATCAGGGGCTGAAAACGCGTTTAAAGCAATAAAAAGTTCATTTTGGCTCTCACACCTAAACTAAACGTTGTAGACTCAAAATTTTTGCTGTATTCAGTGTATTCTAGCATCCTGAAGATGATTCCAGCATTAATTTCATCGTGCTTATGCTCATTTTGAAGATTTTGACATTTTCACCTAAAGTGCACAATCAGGCTGAAAACGCATTTAAAGCAATAAAAAGTTCATTTTGGCTCTCACACCTAATCTAAACGTTGTAGACTCAAAATTTTTGCTGTATTTAGTGCATTTTAGCATCCTGAAGATGATTCCAGCAATAATTTCATCGTGCTTATGCTCATTTTGAAGATTTTGACATTTTCACCTAAAGTGCACAATCAGGCTGAAAACGCATTTAAGCAATAAAAAGTTCATTTTGGCTCTCACACCTAAACTAAACGTTGTAGACTCAAAATTGTTGCTGTATTTAGTGTATTTTAGCATCCTGAAGATGATTCCAGCATTAATTTCATTGTGCTTATGCTCATTTTTAAGATTTTGACATTTTCACCTAAAGTGCACAATCAGGCTGAAAGTGCATTTAAAGCAATAAAAAGTTCATTTTGGCTCTCACACCTAAACTAAACGTTGTAGACTCAAAATTGTTGCTGTATTTAGTGTATTTTAGCATCCTGAAGATGATTCCAGCATTAATTTCATTGTGCTTATGCTCATTTTAAAGATTTTGACATTTTCACCTTAAGTGTACAATCAGGGGCTGAAAACGCGTTTAAAGCAATAAAAAGTTCATTTTGGCTCTCACACCTAAACTAAACGTTGTAGACTCAAAATTTTTGCTGTATTTAGTGTATTCTAGCATCCTGAAGATGATTCCAGCATTAATTTCATTGTGCTTATGCTCATTTTTAAGATTTTGGCATTTTCACCTAAAGTGCACAATCAGGCTGAAAACGCATTTAAAGCAATAAAAAGTTCATTTTGGCTCTCACACCTAAACTAAACGTTGTAGACTCAAAATTTTTGTTGTATTTAGTGTATTTTAGCATCCTGAACATGATTCCAGCATTAATTTCATTGTTCTTATGCTCATTTTTAAGATTTTGACATTTTCACCTTAAGTGTACAATCAGGGGCTGAAAACGCGTTTAAAGCAATAAAAAGTTCATTTTGGCTCTCACACCTAAACTAAACGTTGTAGACTCAAAATTTTTGCTGTATTCAGTGTATTCTAGCATCCCGAAGATGATTCCAGCATTAATTTCATCGTGCTTATGCTCATTTTGAAGATTTTGACATTTTCACCTAAAGTGCACAATCAGGCTGAAAACGCATTTAAAGCAATAAAAAGTTCATTTTGGCTCTCACACCTAAACTAAACGTTGTAGACTCAAAATTTTTGCTGTATTTAGTGTATTTTAGCATCCTGAAGATGATTCCAGCATTAATTTCATTGTGCTTATGCTCATTTTTAAGATTTTGACATTTTCACCTTTAGTGTACAATCAGGGGCTGAAAACGCGTTTAAAGCAATAAAAAGTTCATTTTGGCTCTCACACCTAAACTAAACGTTGTAGTCTCAAAAATTTTGCTGTATTCAGTGTATTCTAGCATCCTGAAGATGATTCCAGCATTAATTTCATCGTGCTTATGCTCATTTTGAAGATTTTGACATTTTCACCTAAAGTGCACAATCAGGCTGAAAACGCATTTAAAGCAATAAAAAGTTCATTTTGGCTCACACACCTAAAATAAATGTTGTAGACTCAAAATTTTTGCTGTATTTAGTGTATTCTAGCATCCTGAAGATGATTCCAGCATTAATTTCATTGTGCTTATGCTCATTTTTAGGATTTTGATATTTTCACCTAAAGTGCACAATCAGGCTGAAAACGCATTTAAAGCAATAAAAAGTTCATTTTGGCTCTCACACCTAAACTAAACGTTGTAGACTCAAAATTTTGGCTGTATTTAGTGTATTTTAGCATCCTGAAGATGATTCCAGCATTAATTTCATTGTGCTTATGCTCATTTTAAAGATTTTGACATTTTCACCTTAAGTGTACAATCAGGGGCTGAAAACGCGTTTAAAGCAATAAAAAGTTCATTTTGGCTCTCACACCTAAACTAAACGTTGTAGACTCAAAATTTTTGCTGTATTTAGTGTATTCTAGCATCCTGAAGATGATTCCAGCATTAATTTCATTGTGCTTATGCTCATTTTTAAGATTTTGGCATTTTCACCTAAAGTGCACAATCAGGCTGAAAACGCATTTAAAGCAATAAAAAGTTCATTTTGGCTCTCACACCTAAACTAAACGTTGTAGACTCAAAATTTTTGTTGTATTTAGTGTATTTTAGCATCCTGAACATGATTCCAGCATTAATTTCATTGTTCTTATGCTCATTTTTAAGATTTTGACATTTTCACCTTAAGTGTACAATCAGGGGCTGAAAACGCGTTTAAAGCAATAAAAAGTTCATTTTGGCTCTCACACCTAAACTAAACGTTGTAGACTCAAAATTTTTGCTGTATTCAGTGTATTCTAGCATCCCGAAGATGATTCCAGCATTAATTTCATCGTGCTTATGCTCATTTTGAAGATTTTGACATTTTCACCTAAAGTGCACAATCAGGCTGAAAACGCATTTAAAGCAATAAAAAGTTCATTTTGGCTCTCACACCTAAACTAAACGTTGTAGACTCAAAATTTTTGCTGTATTTAGTGTATTTTAGCATCCTGAAGATGATTCCAGCATTAATTTCATTGTGCTTATGCTCATTTTTAAGATTTTGACATTTTCACCTTTAGTGTACAATCAGGGGCTGAAAACGCGTTTAAAGCAATAAAAAGTTCATTTTGGCTCTCACACCTAAACTAAACGTTGTAGTCTCAAAAATTTTGCTGTATTCAGTGTATTCTAGCATCCTGAAGATGATTCCAGCATTAATTTCATCGTGCTTATGCTCATTTTGAAGATTTTGACATTTTCACCTAAAGTGCACAATCAGGCTGAAAACGCATTTAAAGCAATAAAAAGTTCATTTTGGCTCACACACCTAAAATAAATGTTGTAGACTCAAAATTTTTGCTGTATTTAGTGTATTCTAGCATCCTGAAGATGATTCCAGCATTAATTTCATTGTGCTTATGCTCATTTTTAGGATTTTGATATTTTCACCTAAAGTGCACAATCAGGCTGAAAACGCATTTAAAGCAATAAAAAGTTCATTTTGGCTCTCACACCTAAACTAAACGTTGTAGACTCAAAATTTTGGCTGTATTTAGTGTATTTTAGCATCCTGAAGATGATTCCAGCATTAATTTCATTGTGCTTATGCTCATTTTTAAGATTTTGACATTTTCACCTTAAGTGTACAATCAGGGGCTGAAAACGCGTTTAAAGCAATAAAAAGTTCATTTTGGCTCTCACACCTAAACTAAACGTTGTAGACTCAAAAATTTTGCTGTATTCAGTGTATTCTAGCATCCTGAAGATGATTCCAGCATTAATTTCATCGTGCTTATGCTCATTTTGAAGATTTTGACATTTTCACCTAAAGTGCACAATCAGGCTGAAAACGCATTTAAAGCAATAAAAAGTTCATTTTGGCTCTCACACCTAAACTAAACGTTGTAGACTCAAAATTGTTGCTGTATTTAGTGTATTTTAGCATCCTGAAGATGATTCCAGCATTAAATTCATTGTGCCTATGCTCATTTTTAAGATTTTGACATTTTCACCTTAAGTGTACAATCAGGGGCTGAAAACGCGTTTAAAGCAATAAAAAGTTAATTTTGGCTCTCACACCTAAACTAAACGTTGTAGTCTCAAAAATTTTGCTGTATTCAGTGTATTCTAGCATCCTGAAGATGATTCCAGCATTAATTTCATCGTGCTTATGCTCATTTTGAAGATTTTGACATTTTCACCTAAAGTGCACAATCAGGCTGAAAACGCATTTAAAGCAATAAAAAGTTCATTTTGGCTCACACACCTAAAATAAATGTTGTAGACTCAAAATTTTTGCTGTATTTAGTGTATTCTAGCATCCTGAAGATGATTCCAGCATTAATTTCATTGTGCTTATGCTCATTTTTAAGATTTTGATATTTTCACCTAAAGTGCACAATCAGGCTGAAAACGCATTTAAAGCAATACAAAGTTCATTTTGGCTCTCACACCTAAACTAAACGTTGTAGACTCAAAATTTTGGCTGCATTTAGTGTATTTTAGCATCCTGAAGATGATTCCAGCATTAATTTCATTGTGCTTATGCTCATTTTTAAGATTTTGACATTTTCACCTTAAGTGTACAATCAGGGGCTGAAAACGCGTTTAAAGCAATAAAAAGTTCATTTTGGCTCTCACACCTAAACTAAACGTTGTAGACTCAAAATTTTTGCTGTATTCAGTGTATTCTAGCATCCTGAAGATGATTCCAGCATTAATTTCATCGTGCATATGCTCATTTTGAAGATTTTGACATTTTCACCTAAAGTGCACAATCAGGCTGAAAACGCATTTAAAGCAATAAAAAGTTCATTTTGGCTCTCACACCTAAACTAAACGTTGTAGACTCAAAACTGTTGCTGTATTTAGTGTATTTTAGCATCCTGAAGATGATTCCAGCATTAATTTCATTGTGCTTATGCTCATTTTTAAGATTTTGACATTTTCACCTTAAGTGTACAATCAGGGGCTGAAAACGCGTTTAAAGCAATAAAAAGTTCATTTTGGCTCTCACACCTAAACTAAACGTTGTAGTCTCAAAAATGTTGCTGTATTCAGTGTATTCTAGCATCCTGAAGATGATTCCAGCATTAATTTCATCGTGCTTATGCTCATTTTGAAGATTTTGACATTTTCACCTAAAGTGCACAATCAGGCTGAAAACGCATTTAAAGCAATAAAAAGTTCATTTTGGCTCACACACCTAAAATAAATGTTGTAGACTCAAAATTTTTGCTGTATTTAGTGTATTCTAGCATCCTGAAGATGATTCCAGCATTAATTTCATTGTGCTTATGCTCATTTTTAAGATTTTGATATTTTCACCTAAAGTGCACAATCAGGCTGAAAACGCATTTAAAGCAATAAAAAGTTCATTTTGGCTCTCACACCTAAACTAAACGTTGTAGACTCAAAATTTTGGCTGTATTTAGTGTATTTTAGCATCCTGAAGATGATTCCAGCATTAATTTCATTGTGCTTATGCTCATTTTTAAGATTTTGACATTTTCACTCTAAGTGTACAATCAGGGGCTGAAAACGCCTTTAAAGCAATAAAAAGTTCATTTTGGCTCTCACACCTAAACTAAACGTTGTAGACTCAAAATTTTTGCTGTATTCAGTGTATTCTAGCATCCTGAAGATGATTCCAGCATTAATTTCATCGTGCTTATGCTCATTTTGAAGATTTTGACATTTTCACCTAAAGTGCACAATCAGGCTGAAAACGCATTTAAAGCAATAAAAAGTTCATTTTGGCTCACACACCTAAAATAAACGTTGTAGACTCAAAATTTTTGCTGTATTTAGTGTATTCTAGCATCCTGAAGATGATTCCAGCATTAATTTCATTGTGCTTATGCTCATTTTGAAGATTTTGACATTTTCACCTTAAGTGTACAATCAGGGGCTGAAAACGCGTTTAAAGCAATAAAAAGTTCATTTTGGCTCTCACACCTAAACTAAACGTTATAGACTCAAAATTTTTGCTGTATTTAGTGTATTCTAGCATCCTGAAGATAATTCCAGCATTAATTTCATTGTGCTTATGCTCATTTTTAAGATTTTGACATTTTCACCTAAAGTGCACAATCAGGCTGAAAACGCATTTAAAGCAATAAAAAGTTCATTTTGGCTCTCACACCTAAACTAAACGTTGTAGACTCAAAATGTTTGCTGTATTTAGTGTATTCTAGCATCCTGAAGATGATTCCAGCATTAATTTCATTGTGCTTATGCTCATTTTTAAGATTTTGACATTTTCACCTAAGTGTACAATCAGGGGCTGAAAACGCGTTTAAAGCAATAAAAAGTTCATTTTGGCTCTCACACCTAAACTAAACGTTGTAGACTCAAATTTTTTGCTGTATTTAGTGTATTCTAGCATCCTGAAGATGATTCCAGCATTAATTTCATTGTGCTTATGCTCATTTTGAAGATTTTGACATTTTCACCTAAAGTGCACAATCAGGCTGAAAACGCATTTAAAGCAATAAAAAGTTCATTTTGGCTCTCACACCTAAACTAAACGTTGTAGACTCAAAATTGTTGCTGTATTTAGTGTATTTTAGCATCCTGAAGATGATTCCAGCATTAATTTCATTGTGCTTATGCTCATTTTAAAGATTTTGACATTTTCACCTTAAGTGTACAATCAGGGGCTGAAAACGCGTTTAAAGCAATAAAAAGTTCATTTTGGCTCTCACACCTAAACTAAACGTTGTAGACTCAAAATTTTTGCTGTATTTAGTGTATTCTAGCATCCTGAAGATGATTCCAGCATTAATTTCATTGTGCTTATGCTCATTTTTAAGATTTTGGCATTTTCACCTAAAGTGCACAATCAGGCTGAAAACGCATTTAAAGCAATAAAAAGTTCATTTTGGCTCTCACACCTAAACTAAACGTTGTAGACTCAAAATTTTTGTTGTATTTAGTGTATTTTAGCATCCTGAACATGATTCCAGCATTAATTTCATTGTTCTTATGCTCATTTTTAAGATTTTGACATTTTCACCTTAAGTGTACAATCAGGGGCTGAAAACGCGTTTAAAGCAATAAAAAGTTCATTTTGGCTCTCACACCTAAACTAAACGTTGTAGACTCAAAATTTTTGCTGTATTCAGTGTATTCTAGCATCCCGAAGATGATTCCAGCATTAATTTCATCGTGCTTATGCTCATTTTGAAGATTTTGACATTTTCACCTAAAGTGCACAATCAGGCTGAAAACGCATTTAAAGCAATAAAAAGTTCATTTTGGCTCTCACACCTAAACTAAACGTTGTAGACTCAAAATTTTTGCTGTATTTAGTGTATTTTAGCATCCTGAAGATGATTCCAGCATTAATTTCATTGTGCTTATGCTCATTTTTAAGATTTTGACATTTTCACCTTTAGTGTACAATCAGGGGCTGAAAACGCGTTTAAAGCAATAAAAAGTTCATTTTGGCTCTCACACCTAAACTAAACGTTGTAGTCTCAAAAATTTTGCTGTATTCAGTGTATTCTAGCATCCTGAAGATGATTCCAGCATTAATTTCATCGTGCTTATGCTCATTTTGAAGATTTTGACATTTTCACCTAAAGTGCACAATCAGGCTGAAAACGCATTTAAAGCAATAAAAAGTTCATTTTGGCTCACACACCTAAAATAAATGTTGTAGACTCAAAATTTTTGCTGTATTTAGTGTATTCTAGCATCCTGAAGATGATTCCAGCATTAATTTCATTGTGCTTATGCTCATTTTTAGGATTTTGATATTTTCACCTAAAGTGCACAATCAGGCTGAAAACGCATTTAAAGCAATAAAAAGTTCATTTTGGCTCTCACACCTAAACTAAACGTTGTAGACTCAAAATTTTGGCTGTATTTAGTGTATTTTAGCATCCTGAAGATGATTCCAGCATTAATTTCATTGTGCTTATGCTCATTTTAAAGATTTTGACATTTTCACCTTAAGTGTACAATCAGGGGCTGAAAACGCGTTTAAAGCAATAAAAAGTTCATTTTGGCTCTCACACCTAAACTAAACGTTGTAGACTCAAAATTTTTGCTGTATTTAGTGTATTCTAGCATCCTGAAGATGATTCCAGCATTAATTTCATTGTGCTTATGCTCATTTTTAAGATTTTGGCATTTTCACCTAAAGTGCACAATCAGGCTGAAAACGCATTTAAAGCAATAAAAAGTTCATTTTGGCTCTCACACCTAAACTAAACGTTGTAGACTCAAAATTTTTGTTGTATTTAGTGTATTTTAGCATCCTGAACATGATTCCAGCATTAATTTCATTGTTCTTATGCTCATTTTTAAGATTTTGACATTTTCACCTTAAGTGTACAATCAGGGGCTGAAAACGCGTTTAAAGCAATAAAAAGTTCATTTTGGCTCTCACACCTAAACTAAACGTTGTAGACTCAAAATTTTTGCTGTATTCAGTGTATTCTAGCATCCCGAAGATGATTCCAGCATTAATTTCATCGTGCTTATGCTCATTTTGAAGATTTTGACATTTTCACCTAAAGTGCACAATCAGGCTGAAAACGCATTTAAAGCAATAAAAAGTTCATTTTGGCTCTCACACCTAAACTAAACGTTGTAGACTCAAAATTTTTGCTGTATTTAGTGTATTTTAGCATCCTGAAGATGATTCCAGCATTAATTTCATTGTGCTTATGCTCATTTTTAAGATTTTGACATTTTCACCTTTAGTGTACAATCAGGGGCTGAAAACGCGTTTAAAGCAATAAAAAGTTCATTTTGGCTCTCACACCTAAACTAAACGTTGTAGTCTCAAAAATTTTGCTGTATTCAGTGTATTCTAGCATCCTGAAGATGATTCCAGCATTAATTTCATCGTGCTTATGCTCATTTTGAAGATTTTGACATTTTCACCTAAAGTGCACAATCAGGCTGAAAACGCATTTAAAGCAATAAAAAGTTCATTTTGGCTCACACACCTAAAATAAATGTTGTAGACTCAAAATTTTTGCTGTATTTAGTGTATTCTAGCATCCTGAAGATGATTCCAGCATTAATTTCATTGTGCTTATGCTCATTTTTAGGATTTTGATATTTTCACCTAAAGTGCACAATCAGGCTGAAAACGCATTTAAAGCAATAAAAAGTTCATTTTGGCTCTCACACCTAAACTAAACGTTGTAGACTCAAAATTTTGGCTGTATTTAGTGTATTTTAGCATCCTGAAGATGATTCCAGCATTAATTTCATTGTGCTTATGCTCATTTTTAAGATTTTGACATTTTCACCTTAAGTGTACAATCAGGGGCTGAAAACGCGTTTAAAGCAATAAAAAGTTCATTTTGGCTCTCACACCTAAACTAAACGTTGTAGACTCAAAAATTTTGCTGTATTCAGTGTATTCTAGCATCCTGAAGATGATTCCAGCATTAATTTCATCGTGCTTATGCTCATTTTGAAGATTTTGACATTTTCACCTAAAGTGCACAATCAGGCTGAAAACGCATTTAAAGCAATAAAAAGTTCATTTTGGCTCTCACACCTAAACTAAACGTTGTAGACTCAAAATTGTTGCTGTATTTAGTGTATTTTAGCATCCTGAAGATGATTCCAGCATTAAATTCATTGTGCCTATGCTCATTTTTAAGATTTTGACATTTTCACCTTAAGTGTACAATCAGGGGCTGAAAACGCGTTTAAAGCAATAAAAAGTTAATTTTGGCTCTCACACCTAAACTAAACGTTGTAGTCTCAAAAATTTTGCTGTATTCAGTGTATTCTAGCATCCTGAAGATGATTCCAGCATTAATTTCATCGTGCTTATGCTCATTTTGAAGATTTTGACATTTTCACCTAAAGTGCACAATCAGGCTGAAAACGCATTTAAAGCAATAAAAAGTTCATTTTGGCTCACACACCTAAAATAAATGTTGTAGACTCAAAATTTTTGCTGTATTTAGTGTATTCTAGCATCCTGAAGATGATTCCAGCATTAATTTCATTGTGCTTATGCTCATTTTTAAGATTTTGATATTTTCACCTAAAGTGCACAATCAGGCTGAAAACGCATTTAAAGCAATACAAAGTTCATTTTGGCTCTCACACCTAAACTAAACGTTGTAGACTCAAAATTTTGGCTGCATTTAGTGTATTTTAGCATCCTGAAGATGATTCCAGCATTAATTTCATTGTGCTTATGCTCATTTTTAAGATTTTGACATTTTCACCTTAAGTGTACAATCAGGGGCTGAAAACGCGTTTAAAGCAATAAAAAGTTCATTTTGGCTCTCACACCTAAACTAAACGTTGTAGACTCAAAATTTTTGCTGTATTCAGTGTATTCTAGCATCCTGAAGATGATTCCAGCATTAATTTCATCGTGCATATGCTCATTTTGAAGATTTTGACATTTTCACCTAAAGTGCACAATCAGGCTGAAAACGCATTTAAAGCAATAAAAAGTTCATTTTGGCTCTCACACCTAAACTAAACGTTGTAGACTCAAAACTGTTGCTGTATTTAGTGTATTTTAGCATCCTGAAGATGATTCCAGCATTAATTTCATTGTGCTTATGCTCATTTTTAAGATTTTGACATTTTCACCTTAAGTGTACAATCAGGGGCTGAAAACGCGTTTAAAGCAATAAAAAGTTCATTTTGGCTCTCACACCTAAACTAAACGTTGTAGTCTCAAAAATGTTGCTGTATTCAGTGTATTCTAGCATCCTGAAGATGATTCCAGCATTAATTTCATCGTGCTTATGCTCATTTTGAAGATTTTGACATTTTCACCTAAAGTGCACAATCAGGCTGAAAACGCATTTAAAGCAATAAAAAGTTCATTTTGGCTCACACACCTAAAATAAATGTTGTAGACTCAAAATTTTTGCTGTATTTAGTGTATTCTAGCATCCTGAAGATGATTCCAGCATTAATTTCATTGTGCTTATGCTCATTTTTAAGATTTTGATATTTTCACCTAAAGTGCACAATCAGGCTGAAAACGCATTTAAAGCAATAAAAAGTTCATTTTGGCTCTCACACCTAAACTAAACGTTGTAGACTCAAAATTTTGGCTGTATTTAGTGTATTTTAGCATCCTGAAGATGATTCCAGCATTAATTTCATTGTGCTTATGCTCATTTTTAAGATTTTGACATTTTCACTCTAAGTGTACAATCAGGGGCTGAAAACGCCTTTAAAGCAATAAAAAGTTCATTTTGGCTCTCACACCTAAACTAAACGTTGTAGACTCAAAATTTTTGCTGTATTCAGTGTATTCTAGCATCCTGAAGATGATTCCAGCATTAATTTCATCGTGCTTATGCTCATTTTGAAGATTTTGACATTTTCACCTAAAGTGCACAATCAGGCTGAAAACGCATTTAAAGCAATAAAAAGTTCATTTTGGCTCACACACCTAAAATAAACGTTGTAGACTCAAAATTTTTGCTGTATTTAGTGTATTCTAGCATCCTGAAGATGATTCCAGCATTAATTTCATTGTGCTTATGCTCATTTTGAAGATTTTGACATTTTCACCTTAAGTGTACAATCAGGGGCTGAAAACGCGTTTAAAGCAATAAAAAGTTCATTTTGGCTCTCACACCTAAACTAAACGTTATAGACTCAAAATTTTTGCTGTATTTAGTGTATTCTAGCATCCTGAAGATAATTCCAGCATTAATTTCATTGTGCTTATGCTCATTTTTAAGATTTTGACATTTTCACCTAAAGTGCACAATCAGGCTGAAAACGCATTTAAAGCAATAAAAAGTTCATTTTGGCTCTCACACCTAAACTAAACGTTGTAGACTCAAAATGTTTGCTGTATTTAGTGTATTCTAGCATCCTGAAGATGATTCCAGCATTAATTTCATTGTGCTTATGCTCATTTTTAAGATTTTGACATTTTCACCTAAGTGTACAATCAGGGGCTGAAAACGCGTTTAAAGCAATAAAAAGTTCATTTTGGCTCTCACACCTAAACTAAACGTTGTAGACTCAAATTTTTTGCTGTATTTAGTGTATTCTAGCATCCTGAAGATGATTCCAGCATTAATTTCATTGTGCTTATGCTCATTTTGAAGATTTTGACATTTTCACCTAAAGTGCACAATCAGGCTGAAAACGCATTTAAAGCAATAAAAAGTTCATTTTGGCTCTCACACCTAAACTAAACGTTGTAGACTCAAAATTGTTGCTGTATTTAGTGTATTTTAGCATCCTGAAGATGATTCCAGCATTAATTTCATTGTGCTTATGCTCATTTTTAAGATTTTGACATTTTCACCTAAAGTGCACAATCAGGCTGAAAACGCATTTAAAGCAATAAAAAGTTCATTTTTCCTCTCACACCTAAACTAAACGTTGTAGACTCAAAATTTTTGCTGTATTTAGCGTATTTTAGCATCCTGAAGATGATTCCAGCATTAATTTCATTGTGCTTATGCTCATTTTTAAGATTTTGACATTTTCACCTTAAGTGTACAATCAGGGGCTGAAAACGCGTTTAAAGCAATAAAAAGTTCATTTTGGCTCTCACACCTAAACTAAACGTTGTAGACTCAAAATTTTTGCTGTATTCAGTGTAGTCTAGCATCCTGAAGATGATTCCAGCATTAATTTCATCGTGCTTATGCTCATTTTGAAGATTTTGACATTTTCACCTGAAGTGCACAATCAGGCTGAAAACGCATTTAAAGCAATAAAAAGTTCATTTTGGCTCTCACACCTAAACTAAACGTTGTAAACTCAAAATTTTTGCTGTATTTAGTATATTCTAGCATCCTGAAGATGATTCCAGCATTAATTTCATTGTGCTTATGCTCATTTTGAAGATTTTGACATTTTCACCTTAAGTGTACAATCAGGGGCTGAAAACGCGTTTAAAGCAATAAAAAGTTCATTTTGGCTCTCACACCTAAACTAAACGTTGTAGACTCAAAGTTTTTTCTGTATTTAGTGTATTCTAGCATCCTGAAGATGATTCCAGCATTAATTTTATTGTGCTTATGCTCATTTTGAAGATTTTGACATTTTCACCTAAAGTGCACAATCAGGGGCTGAAAACGCATTTAAAGCAATAAAAAGTTCATTTTGGCTCTCACACCTAAACTAAACGTTGTAGACTCAAAATTTTTGCTGTATTTAGGGTATTTTAGCATCCTGAAGATGATTCCAGCCTTAATTTCATTGTGCTTATGCTCATTTTTAAGATTTTGACATTTTCACCTTAAGTGTACAATCAGGGGCTGAAAACGCGTTTAAAGCAATAAAAAGTTCATTTTGGCTCTCACACCTAAACTAAACGTTGTAGACTCAAAATTTTTGCTGTATTCAGTGTATTCTAGCATCCTGAAGATGATTCCAGCATTAATTTCATCGTGCTTATGCTCATTTTGAAGATTTTGACATTTTCACCTAAAGTGCACAATCAGGCTGAAAACGCATTTAAAGCAATAAAAAGTTCATTTTGGCTCTCACACCTAATCTAAACGTTGTAGACTCAAAATTTTTGCTGTATTTAGTGCATTTTAGCATCCTGAAGATGATTCCAGCAATAATTTCATCGTGCTTATGCTCATTTTGAAGATTTTGACATTTTCACCTAAAGTGCACAATCAGGCTGAAAACGCATTTAAGCAATAAAAAGTTCATTTTGGCTCTCACACCTAAACTAAACGTTGTAGACTCAAAATTGTTGCTGTATTTAGTGTATTTTAGCATCCTGAAGATGATTCCAGCATTAATTTCATTGTGCTTATGCTCATTTTTAAGATTTTGACATTTTCACCTAAAGTGCACAATCAGGCTGAAAACGCATTTAAAGCAATAAAAAGTTCATTTTGGCTCTCACACCTAAACTAAACGTTGTAGACTCAAAATTGTTGCTGTATTTAGTGTATTTTAGCATCCTGAAGATGATTCCAGCATTAATTTCATTGTGCTTATGCTCATTTTAAAGATTTTGACATTTTCACCTTAAGTGTACAATCAGGGGCTGAAAACGCGTTTAAAGCAATAAAAAGTTCATTTTGGCTCTCACACCTAAACTAAACGTTGTAGACTCAAAATTTTTGCTGTATTTAGTGTATTCTAGCATCCTGAAGATGATTCCAGCATTAATTTCATTGTGCTTATGCTCATTTTTAAGATTTTGGCATTTTCACCTAAAGTGCACAATCAGGCTGAAAACGCATTTAAAGCAATAAAAAGTTCATTTTGGCTCTCACACCTAAACTAAACGTTGTAGACTCAAAATTTTTGTTGTATTTAGTGTATTTTAGCATCCTGAAGATGATTCCAGCATTAATTTCATTGTTCTTATGCTCATTTTTAAGATTTTGACATTTTCACCTTAAGTGTACAATCAGGGGCTGAAAACGCGTTTAAAGCAATAAAAAGTTCATTTTGGCTCTCACACCTAAACTAAACGTTGTAGACTCAAAAATTTTGTTGTATGTAGTGTATTCTAGCATCCTGAAGATGATTCAAGCATTAATTTAATTGTGATTATGCTCATTTTGAAGATTTTGACATTTTCACCTAAAGTGTACAATCAGGGGCTGAAAACGCGTTTAAAGCAATAAAAAGTTCATTTTGGCTCTCACACCTAAACTAAACGTTGTAGACTCAAAGTTTTTGCTGTATTTAGTGTAATCTAGCATCCTGAAGATGATTCCAGCATTAATTTCATTGTGCTTATGCTCATTTTGAAGATTTTGACATTTTCACCTAAAGTGCACAATCAGGCTGAAAACGCATTTAAAGCAATAAAAAGTTCATTTTGGCTCTCACACCTAAACAAAACGTTGTAGACTCCAAATTTTTGCTGTATTTAGTGTATTCTAGCATCCTGAAGATGATTCCAGCATTAATTTCATTGTGCTTATGCTCATTTTGAAGATTTTGACATTTTCACCTAAAGTGCACAATCAGGCTGAAAACGCATTTAAAGCAATAAAAAGTTCATTTTGGCTCTCACACCTAAACAAAACGTTGTAGACTCAAAATTTTTGCTGTATTTAGTGTATTCTAGCATCCTGAAGATGATTCCAGCATTAATTTCATTGTGCTTATGCTCATTTTTAAGATTTTTAAATTTTCACCTAAAGTGCACAATCAGGCTGAAAACGCATTTAAAGTAATAAAAAGTTCATTTTGGCTCTCACACCTAAACTAAACGTTGTAGACTCAAAATTTTGGCTGTATTTAGTGTATTCTAGCATCCTGAAGATGATTCTAGCATTAATTTCATTGTGCTTATGCTCATTTTTAAGATTTTGACATTTTCACCTTCAGTGTACAATCAGGGGCTGAAAACGCGTTTAAAGCAATAAAAAGTTCATTTTGGCTCTCACACCTAAAATAAACTTTGTAGACTCAAAATTTTTGCTGTATTTAGTGTATTCTAGCATCCTGAAGATGATTCCAGCATTAATTTCATTGTGCTTATGCTCATTTTTAAGATTTTGACATTTTCACCTTAAGTGTACAATCAGGGGCTGAAAACGCATTTAAAGCAATAAAAAGTTCATTTTGGCTCTCACACCTAAACTAAACGTTATAGACTCAAAATTTTTGCTGTATTCAGTGTATTCTAGCATCCTGAAGATGATTCCAGCATTAATTTCATCGTGCTTATGCTCATTTTGAAGATTTTGACATTTTCACCTAAAGTGCACAATCAGGCTGAAAACGCATTTAAAGCAATAAAAAGTTCATTTTGGCTCACACACCTAAAATAAACGTTGTAGACTCAAAATTTTTGCTGTATTTAGTGTATTCTAGCATCCTGAAGATGATTCCAGCATTAATTTCATTGTGCTTATGCTCATTTTTAAGATTTTGACATTTTCACCTTAAGTGTACAATCAGCGGCTGAAAACGCGTTTAAAGCAATAAAAAGTTCATTTTGGCTCTCACACCTAAAATAAACTTTGTAGACTCAAAATTTTTGCTGTATTTAGTGTATTCTAGCATCCTGAAGATGATTCCAGCATTAATTTCATTGTGCTTATGCTCATTTTGAAGATTTTGACATTTTCACCTTAAGTGTACAATCAGGGGCTGAAAACGCGTTTAAAGCAATAAAAAGTTCATTTTGGCTCTCACACCTAAACTAAATGTTGTAGACTCAAAATTTATGCTGTATTTAGTATATTCTAGCATCCTGAAGATGATTCCAGCATTAATTTAATTGTGCTTATGCTCATTTTGAAGATTTTGACATTTTCACCTAAAGTGCACAATCAGGCTGAAAACGCATTTAAAGCAAAAAAGTTCATTTTGGCTCACACACCTAAAATAAACGTTGTAGACTCAGAATTTTTGCTGTATTTAGTGTATTCTAGCATCCTGAAGATGATTCCAGCATTAATTTAATCGCGCTTATGCTCATTTTGAAGATTTTGACATTTTCACCTTAAGTGCACAATCAGGCTGAAAACGCATTTAAAGCAATAAAAAGTTCATTTTGGCTCACACACCTAAAATAAACGTTGTAGACTCAAAATTTTTGCTGTATTTAGTGTATTCTAGCATCCTGAAGATGATTCCAGCATTAATTTCATTTTGCCTATGCTCATTTTTAAGATTTTGACATTTTCACCTTAAGTGTACAATCAGGGGCTGAAAACGCGTTTAAAATAATAAAAAGTTCATTTTGGCTCTCACACCTAAACTAAACGTTGTAGACTCAAAAGTTTTGCTGTATTTAGTGTATTCTAGCATCCTGAAGATGATTCCAGCATTAATTTCATTGTGCTTATGCTCATTTTGAAGATTTTGACATTTTCACCTAAAGTGCACAATCAGGCTGAAAACGCATTTAAAGCAATAAAAAGTTCATTTTGGCTCTCACACCTAAACAAAATGTTGTAGACTCAACATTTTTGCTGTATTTAGTGTATTCTAGCATCCTGAAGATGATTCCAGCATTAATTTCATTGTGCTTATGCTCATTTTTAAGATTTTGACATTTTCACCTAAAGTGCACAATCAGGCTGAAAACGCATTTAAAGCAATAAAAAGTTCATTTTGGCTCTCACACCTAAACTAAACGTTGTAGACTCAAAAATTTTGCTGTATTTAGTGTATTTTAGCATCCTGAAGATGATTCCAGCATTAATTTCATTGTGCTTATGCTCATTTTTAAGATTTTGACATTTTCACCTTAAGTGTACAATCAGGGGCTGAAAACGCGTTTAAAGCAATAAAAAGTTCATTTTGGCTCTCACACCTAAACTAAACGTTGTAGACTCAAATTTTTTTGCTGTATTCAGTGTATTCTAGCATCCTGAAGATGATTCCAGCATTAATTTCATCGTGCTTATGCTCATTTTGAAGATTTTGACATTTTCACCTAAAGTGCACAATCAGGCTGAAAACGCATTTAAAGCAATAAAAAGTTCATTTTGGCTCACACACCTAAAATAAACGTTGTAGACTCAAAATTTTTGCTGTATTTAGTGTATTCTAGCATCCTGAAGATGATTCCAGCATTAATTTCATTGTGCTTATGCTCATTTTTAAGATTTTGACATTTTCACCTTTAGTGTACAATCAGGGGCTGAAAACGCGTTTAAAGCAATAAAAAGTTCATTTTGGCTCTCACACCTAAACTAAACGTTGTAGTCTCAAAAATTTTGCTGTATTCAGTGTATTCTAGCATCCTGAAGATGATTCCAGCATTAATTTCATCGTGCTTATGCTCATTTTGAAGATTTTGACATTTTCACCTAAAGTGCACAATCAGGCTGAAAACGCATTTAAAGCAATAAAAAGTTCATTTTGGCTCACACACCTAAAATAAATGTTGTAGACTCAAAATTTTTGCTGTATTTAGTGTATTCTAGCATCCTGAAGATGATTCCAGCATTAATTTCATTGTGCTTATGCTCATTTTTAGGATTTTGATATTTTCACCTAAAGTGCACAATCAGGCTGAAAACGCATTTAAAGCAATAAAAAGTTCATTTTGGCTCTCACACCTAAACTAAACGTTGTAGACTCAAAATTTTGGCTGTATTTAGTGTATTTTAGCATCCTGAAGATGATTCCAGCATTAATTTCATTGTGCTTATGCTCATTTTAAAGATTTTGACATTTTCACCTTAAGTGTACAATCAGGGGCTGAAAACGCGTTTAAAGCAATAAAAAGTTCATTTTGGCTCTCACACCTAAACTAAACGTTGTAGACTCAAAATTTTTGCTGTATTTAGTGTATTCTAGCATCCTGAAGATGATTCCAGCATTAATTTCATTGTGCTTATGCTCATTTTTAAGATTTTGGCATTTTCACCTAAAGTGCACAATCAGGCTGAAAACGCATTTAAAGCAATAAAAAGTTCATTTTGGCTCTCACACCTAAACTAAACGTTGTAGACTCAAAATTTTTGTTGTATTTAGTGTATTTTAGCATCCTGAACATGATTCCAGCATTAATTTCATTGTTCTTATGCTCATTTTTAAGATTTTGACATTTTCACCTTAAGTGTACAATCAGGGGCTGAAAACGCGTTTAAAGCAATAAAAAGTTCATTTTGGCTCTCACACCTAAACTAAACGTTGTAGACTCAAAATTTTTGCTGTATTCAGTGTATTCTAGCATCCCGAAGATGATTCCAGCATTAATTTCATCGTGCTTATGCTCATTTTGAAGATTTTGACATTTAAACCTAAAGTGCACAATCAGGCTGAAAACGCATTTAAAGCAATAAAAAGTTCATTTTGGCTCTCACACCTAAACTAAACGTTGTAGACTCAAAATTTTTGCTGTATTTAGTGTATTTTAGCATCCTGAAGATGATTCCAGCATTAATTTCATTGTGCTTATGCTCATTTTTAAGATTTTGACATTTTCACCTTTAGTGTACAATCAGGGGCTGAAAACGCGTTTAAAGCAATAAAAAGTTCATTTTGGCTCTCACACCTAAACTAAACGTTGTAGTCTCAAAAATTTTGCTGTATTCAGTGTATTCTAGCATCCTGAAGATGATTCCAGCATTAATTTCATCGTGCTTATGCTCATTTTGAAGATTTTGACATTTTCACCTAAAGTGCACAATCAGGCTGAAAACGCATTTAAAGCAATAAAAAGTTCATTTTGGCTCACACACCTAAAATAAATGTTGTAGACTCAAAATTTTTGCTGTATTTAGTGTATTCTAGCATCCTGAAGATGATTCCAGCATTAATTTCATTGTGCTTATGCTCATTTTTAGGATTTTGATATTTTCACCTAAAGTGCACAATCAGGCTGAAAACGCATTTAAAGCAATAAAAAGTTCATTTTGGCTCTCACACCTAAACTAAACGTTGTAGACTCAAAATTTTGGCTGTATTTAGTGTATTTTAGCATCCTGAAGATGATTCCAGCATTAATTTCATTGTGCTTATGCTCATTTTTAAGATTTTGACATTTTCACCTTAAGTGTACAATCAGGGGCTGAAAACGCGTTTAAAGCAATAAAAAGTTCATTTTGGCTCTCACACCTAAACTAAACGTTGTAGACTCAAAAATTTTGCTGTATTCAGTGTATTCTAGCATCCTGAAGATGATTCCAGCATTAATTTCATCGTGCTTATGCTCATTTTGAAGATTTTGACATTTTCACCTAAAGTGCACAATCAGGCTGAAAACGCATTTAAAGCAATAAAAAGTTCATTTTGGCTCTCACACCTAAACTAAACGTTGTAGACTCAAAATTGTTGCTGTATTTAGTGTATTTTAGCATCCTGAAGATGATTCCAGCATTAAATTCATTGTGCCTATGCTCATTTTTAAGATTTTGACATTTTCACCTTAAGTGTACAATCAGGGGCTGAAAACGCGTTTAAAGCAATAAAAAGTTAATTTTGGCTCTCACACCTAAACTAAACGTTGTAGTCTCAAAAATTTTGCTGTATTCAGTGTATTCTAGCATCCTGAAGATGATTCCAGCATTAATTTCATCGTGCTTATGCTCATTTTGAAGATTTTGACATTTTCACCTAAAGTGCACAATCAGGCTGAAAACGCATTTAAAGCAATAAAAAGTTCATTTTGGCTCACACACCTAAAATAAATGTTGTAGACTCAAAAATTTTGCTGTATTTAGTGTATTCTAGCATCCTGAAGATGATTCCAGCATTAATTTCATTGTGCTTATGCTCATTTTTAAGATTTTGATATTTTCACCTAAAGTGCACAATCAGGCTGAAAACGCATTTAAAGCAATACAAAGTTCATTTTGGCTCTCACACCTAAACTAAACGTTGTAGACTCAAAATTTTGGCTGCATTTAGTGTATTTTAGCATCCTGAAGATGATTCCAGCATTAATTTCATTGTGCTTATGCTCATTTTTAAGATTTTGACATTTTCACCTTAAGTGTACAATCAGGGGCTGAAAACGCGTTTAAAGCAATAAAAAGTTCATTTTGGCTCTCACACCTAAACTAAACGTTGTAGACTCAAAATTTTTGCTGTATTCAGTGTATTCTAGCATCCTGAAGATGATTCCAGCATTAATTTCATCGTGCATATGCTCATTTTGAAGATTTTGACATTTTCACCTAAAGTGCACAATCAGGCTGAAAACGCATTTAAAGCAATAAAAAGTTCATTTTGGCTCTCACACCTAAACTAAACGTTGTAGACTCAAAACTGTTGCTGTATTTAGTGTATTTTAGCATCCTGAAGATGATTCCAGCATTAATTTCATTGTGCTTATGCTCATTTTTAAGATTTTGACATTTTCACCTTAAGTGTACAATCAGGGGCTGAAAACGCGTTTAAAGCAATAAAAAGTTCATTTTGGCTCTCACACCTAAACTAAACGTTGTAGTCTCAAAAATGTTGCTGTATTCAGTGTATTCTAGCATCCTGAAGATGATTCCAGCATTAATTTCATCGTGCTTATGCTCATTTTGAAGATTTTGACATTTTCACCTAAAGTGCACAATCAGGCTGAAAACGCATTTAAAGCAATAAAAAGTTCATTTTGGCTCACACACCTAAAATAAATGTTGTAGACTCAAAATTTTTGCTGTATTTAGTGTATTCTAGCATCCTGAAGATGATTCCAGCATTAATTTCATTGTGCTTATGCTCATTTTTAAGATTTTGATATTTTCACCTAAAGTGCACAATCAGGCTGAAAACGCATTTAAAGCAATAAAAAGTTCATTTTGGCTCTCACACCTAAACTAAACGTTGTAGACTCAAAATTTTGGCTGTATTTAGTGTATTTTAGCATCCTGAAGATGATTCCAGCATTAATTTCATTGTGCTTATGCTCATTTTTAAGATTTTGACATTTTCACTCTAAGTGTACAATCAGGGGCTGAAAACGCCTTTAAAGCAATAAAAAGTTCATTTTGGCTCTCACACCTAAACTAAACGTTGTAGACTCAAAATTTTTGCTGTATTCAGTGTATTCTAGCATCCTGAAGATGATTCCAGCATTAATTTCATCGTGCTTATGCTCATTTTGAAGATTTTGACATTTTCACCTAAAGTGCACAATCAGGCTGAAAACGCATTTAAAGCAATAAAAAGTTCATTTTGGCTCACACACCTAAAATAAACGTTGTAGACTCAAAATTTTTGCTGTATTTAGTGTATTCTAGCATCCTGAAGATGATTCCAGCATTAATTTCATTGTGCTTATGCTCATTTTGAAGATTTTGACATTTTCACCTTAAGTGTACAATCAGGGGCTGAAAACGCGTTTAAAGCAATAAAAAGTTCATTTTGGCTCTCACACCTAAACTAAACGTTATAGACTCAAAATTTTTGCTGTATTTAGTGTATTCTAGCATCCTGAAGATAATTCCAGCATTAATTTCATTGTGCTTATGCTCATTTTTAAGATTTTGACATTTTCACCTAAAGTGCACAATCAGGCTGAAAACGCATTTAAAGCAATAAAAAGTTCATTTTGGCTCTCACACCTAAACTAAACGTTGTAGACTCAAAATGTTTGCTGTATTTAGTGTATTCTAGCATCCTGAAGATGATTCCAGCATTAATTTCATTGTGCTTATGCTCATTTTTAAGATTTTGACATTTTCACCTAAGTGTACAATCAGGGGCTGAAAACGCGTTTAAAGCAATAAAAAGTTCATTTTGGCTCTCACACCTAAACTAAACGTTGTAGACTCAATTTTTTTGCTGTATTTAGTGTATTCTAGCATCCTGAAGATGATTCCAGCATTAATTTCATTGTGCTTATGCTCATTTTGAAGATTTTGACATTTTCACCTAAAGTGCACAATCAGGCTGAAAACGCATTTAAAGCAATAAAAAGTTCATTTTGGCTCTCACACCTAAACTAAACGTTGTAGACTCAAAATTGTTGCTGTATTTAGTGTATTTTAGCATCCTGAAGATGATTCCAGCATTAATTTCATTGTGCTTATGCTCATTTTTAAGATTTTGACATTTTCACCTAAAGTGCACAATCAGGCTGAAAACGCATTTAAAGCAATAAAAAGTTCATTTTTCCTCTCACACCTAAACTAAACGTTGTAGACTCAAAATTTTTGCTGTATTTAGCGTATTTTAGCATCCTGAAGATGATTCCAGCATTAATTTCATTGTGCTTATGCTCATTTTTAAGATTTTGACATTTTCACCTTAAGTGTACAATCAGGGGCTGAAAACGCGTTTAAAGCAATAAAAAGTTCATTTTGGCTCTCACACCTAAACTAAACGTTGTAGACTCAAAATTTTTGCTGTATTCAGTGTAGTCTAGCATCCTGAAGATGATTCCAGCATTAATTTCATCGTGCTTATGCTCATTTTGAAGATTTTGACATTTTCACCTGAAGTGCACAATCAGGCTGAAAACGCATTTAAAGCAATAAAAAGTTCATTTTGGCTCTCACACCTAAACTAAACGTTGTAAACTCAAAATTTTTGCTGTATTTAGTATATTCTAGCATCCTGAAGATGATTCCAGCATTAATTTCATTGTGCTTATGCTCATTTTGAAGATTTTGACATTTTCACCTTAAGTGTACAATCAGGGGCTGAAAACGCGTTTAAAGCAATAAAAAGTTCATTTTGGCTCTCACACCTAAACTAAACGTTGTAGACTCAAAGTTTTTTCTGTATTTAGTGTATTCTAGCATCCTGAAGATGATTCCAGCATTAATTTTATTGTGCTTATGCTCATTTTGAAGATTTTGACATTTTCACCTAAAGTGCACAATCAGGGGCTGAAAACGCATTTAAAGCAATAAAAAGTTCATTTTGGCTCTCACACCTAAACTAAACGTTGTAGACTCAAAATTTTTGCTGTATTTAGGGTATTTTAGCATCCTGAAGATGATTCCAGCCTTAATTTCATTGTGCTTATGCTCATTTTTAAGATTTTGACATTTTCACCTTAAGTGTACAATCAGGGGCTGAAAACGCGTTTAAAGCAATAAAAAGTTCATTTTGGCTCTCACACCTAAACTAAACGTTGTAGACTCAAAATTTTTGCTGTATTCAGTGTATTCTAGCATCCTGAAGATGATTCCAGCATTAATTTCATCGTGCTTATGCTCATTTTGAAGATTTTGACATTTTCACCTAAAGTGCACAATCAGGCTGAAAACGCATTTAAAGCAATAAAAAGTTCATTTTGGCTCTCACACCTAATCTAAACGTTGTAGACTCAAAATTTTTGCTGTATTTAGTGCATTTTAGCATCCTGAAGATGATTCCAGCAATAATTTCATCGTGCTTATGCTCATTTTGAAGATTTTGACATTTTCACCTAAAGTGCACAATCAGGCTGAAAACGCATTTAAGCAATAAAAAGTTCATTTTGGCTCTCACACCTAAACTAAACGTTGTAGACTCAAAATTGTTGCTGTATTTAGTGTATTTTAGCATCCTGAAGATGATTCCAGCATTAATTTCATTGTGCTTATGCTCATTTTTAAGATTTTGACATTTTCACCTAAAGTGCACAATCAGGCTGAAAACGCATTTAAAGCAATAAAAAGTTCATTTTGGCTCTCACACCTAAACTAAACGTTGTAGACTCAAAATTGTTGCTGTATTTAGTGTATTTTAGCATCCTGAAGATGATTCCAGCATTAATTTCATTGTGCTTATGCTCATTTTAAAGATTTTGACATTTTCACCTTAAGTGTACAATCAGGGGCTGAAAACGCGTTTAAAGCAATAAAAAGTTCATTTTGGCTCTCACACCTAAACTAAACGTTGTAGACTCAAAATTTTTGCTGTATTTAGTGTATTCTAGCATCCTGAAGATGATTCCAGCATTAATTTCATTGTGCTTATGCTCATTTTTAAGATTTTGGCATTTTCACCTAAAGTGCACAATCAGGCTGAAAACGCATTTAAAGCAATAAAAAGTTCATTTTGGCTCTCACACCTAAACTAAACGTTGTAGACTCAAAATTTTTGTTGTATTTAGTGTATTTTAGCATCCTGAAGATGATTCCAGCATTAATTTCATTGTTCTTATGCTCATTTTTAAGATTTTGACATTTTCACCTTAAGTGTACAATCAGGGGCTGAAAACGCGTTTAAAGCAATAAAAAGTTCATTTTGGCTCTCACACCTAAACTAAACGTTGTAGACTCAAAAATTTTGTTGTATGTAGTGTATTCTAGCATCCTGAAGATGATTCAAGCATTAATTTAATTGTGATTATGCTCATTTTGAAGATTTTGACATTTTCACCTAAAGTGTACAATCAGGGGCTGAAAACGCGTTTAAAGCAATAAAAAGTTCATTTTGGCTCTCACACCTAAACTAAACGTTGTAGACTCAAAGTTTTTGCTGTAATTAGTGTAATCTAGCATCCTGAAGATGATTCCAGCATTAATTTCATTGTGCTTATGCTCATTTTGAAGATTTTGACATTTTCACCTAAAGTGCACAATCAGGCTGAAAACGCATTTAAAGCAATAAAAAGTTCATTTTGGCTCTCACACCTAAACAAAACGTTGTAGACTCCAAATTTTTGCTGTATTTAGTGTATTCTAGCATCCTGAAGATGATTCCAGCATTAATTTCATTGTGCTTATGCTCATTTTGAAGATTTTGACATTTTCACCTAAAGTGCACAATCAGGCTGAAAACGCATTTAAAGCAATAAAAACTTCATTTTGGCTCTCACACCTAAACAAAACGTTGTAGACTCAAAATTTTTGCTGTATTTAGTGTATTCTAGCATCCTGAAGATGATTCCAGCATTAATTTCATTGTGCTTATGCTCATTTTTAAGATTTTTAAATTTTCACCTAAAGTGCACAATCAGGCTGAAAACGCATTTAAAGTAATAAAAAGTTCATTTTGGCTCTCACACCTAAACTAAACGTTGTAGACTCAAAATTTTGGCTGTATTTAGTGTATTCTAGCATCCTGAAGATGATTCTAGCATTAATTTCATTGTGCTTATGCTCATTTTTAAGATTTTGACATTTTCACCTTCAGTGTACAATCAGGGGCTGAAAACGCGTTTAAAGCAATAAAAAGTTCATTTTGGCTCTCACACCTAAAATAAACTTTGTAGACTCAAAATTTTTGCTGTATTTAGTGTATTCTAGCATCCTGAAGATGATTCCAGCATTAATTTCATTGTGCTTATGCTCATTTTTAAGATTTTGACATTTTCACCTTAAGTGTACAATCAGGGGCTGAAAACGCATTTAAAGCAATAAAAAGTTCATTTTGGCTCTCACACCTAAACTAAACGTTATAGACTCAAAATTTTTGCTGTATTCAGTGTATTCTAGCATCCTGAAGATGATTCCAGCATTAATTTCATCGTGCTTATGCTCATTTTGAAGATTTTGACATTTTCACCTAAAGTGCACAATCAGGCTGAAAACGCATTTAAAGCAATAAAAAGTTCATTTTGGCTCACACACCTAAAATAAACGTTGTAGACTCAAAATTTTTGCTGTATTTAGTGTATTCTAGCATCCTGAAGATGATTCCAGCATTAATTTCATTGTGCTTATGCTCATTTTTAAGATTTTGACATTTTCACCTTAAGTGTACAATCAGCGGCTGAAAACGTGTTTAAAGCAATAAAAAGTTCATTTTGGCTCTCACACCTAAAATAAACTTTGTAGACTCAAAATTTTTGCTGTATTTAGTGTATTCTAGCATCCTGAAGATGATTCCAGCATTAATTTCATTGTGCTTATGCTCATTTTGAAGATTTTGACATTTTCACCTTAAGTGTACAATCAGGGGCTGAAAACGCGTTTAAAGCAATAAAAAGTTCATTTTGGCTCTCACACCTAAACTAAATGTTGTAGACTCAAAATTTATGCTGTATTTAGTATATTCTAGCATCCTGAAGATGATTCCAGCATTAATTTAATTGTGCTTATGCTCATTTTGAAGATTTTGACATTTTCACCTAAAGTGCACAATCAGGCTGAAAACGCATTTAAAGCAAAAAAGTTCATTTTGGCTCACACACCTAAAATAAACGTTGTAGACTCAGAATTTTTGCTGTATTTAGTGTATTCTAGCATCCTGAAGATGATTCCAGCATTAATTTAATCGCGCTTATGCTCATTTTGAAGATTTTGACATTTTCACCTTAAGTGCACAATCAGGCTGAAAACGCATTTAAAGCAATAAAAAGTTCATTTTGGCTCACACACCTAAAATAAACGTTGTAGACTCAAAATTTTTGCTGTATTTAGTGTATTCTAGCATCCTGAAGATGATTCCAGCATTAATTTCATTTTGCCTATGCTCATTTTTAAGATTTTGACATTTTCACCTTAAGTGTACAATCAGGGGCTGAAAACGCGTTTAAAATAATAAAAAGTTCATTTTGGCTCTCACACCTAAACTAAACGTTGTAGACTCAAAAGTTTTGCTGTATTTAGTGTATTCTAGCATCCTGAAGATGATTCCAGCATTAATTTCATTGTGCTTATGCTCATTTTGAAGATTTTGACATTTTCACCTAAAGTGCACAATCAGGCTGAAAACGCATTTAAAGCAATAAAAAGTTCATTTTGGCTCTCACACCTAAACAAAATGTTGTAGACTCAACATTTTTGCTGTATTTAGTGTATTCTAGCATCCTGAAGATGATTCCAGCATTAATTTCATTGTGCTTATGCTCATTTTTAAGATTTTGACATTTTCACCTAAAGTGCACAATCAGGCTGAAAACGCATTTAAAGCAATAAAAAGTTCATTTTGGCTCTCACACCTAAACTAAACGTTGTAGACTCAAAAATTTTGCTGTATTTAGTGTATTTTAGCATCCTGAAGATGATTCCAGCATTAATTTCATTGTGCTTATGCTCATTTTTAAGATTTTGACATTTTCACCTTAAGTGTACAATCAGGGGCTGAAAACGCGTTTAAAGCAATAAAAAGTTCATTTTGGCTCTCACACCTAAACTAAACGTTGTAGACTCAAATTTTTTTGCTGTATTCAGTGTATTCTAGCATCCTGAAGATGATTCCAGCATTAATTTCATCGTGCTTATGCTCATTTTGAAGATTTTGACATTTTCACCTAAAGTGCACAATCAGGCTGAAAACGCATTTAAAGCAATAAAAAGTTCATTTTGGCTCACACACCTAAAATAAACGTTGTAGACTCAAAATTTTTGCTGTATTTAGTGTATTCTAGCATCCTGAAGATGATTCCAGCATTAATTTCATTGTGCTTATGCTCATTTTTAAGATTTTGACATTTTCACCTTAAGTGTACAATCAGGGGCTGAAAACGCGTTTAAAGCAATAAAAAGTTCATTTTGGCTCTCACACCAAAACTAAACGTTGTAGACTCAAATTTTTTGCTGTATTTAGTGTATTCTAGCATCCTGAAGATGATTCCAGCATTAATTTCATTGTGCTTATGCTCATTTTGAAGATTTTGACATTTTCAACTAAAGTGCACAATCAGGCTGAAAACGCATTTAAAGCCATAAAAAGTTCATTTTGGCTCTCACACCTAAACTAAATGTTGTAGACTCAAAATTTTTGCTGTATTTAGTGTATTCTAGCATCCTGAAGATGATTCCAGCATTAATTTCATTGTGCTTATGCTCATTTTGGAGATTTTGACATTTTCACCTTAAGTGTACAATCAGGGGCTGAAAACGCGTTTAAAGCAATAAAAAGTTCATTTTGGCTCTCACACCTAAACTAAACGTTGTAGACTCAAAAATTTTGTTGTATGTAGTGTATTCTAGCATCCTGAAGATGATTCAAGCATTAATTTAATTGTGATTATGCTCATTTTGAAGATTTTGACATTTTCACCTTACGTGTACAATCAAGGGCTGAAAACGCGTTTAAAGCAATAAAAAGTTCATTTTGGCTCTCACACCTAAACTAAACGTTGTAGACTCAAAGTTTTTGCTGTATTTAGTGTAATCTAGCATCCTGAAGATGATTCCAGCATTAATTTCATTGTGCTTATGCTCATTTTGAAGATTTTGACATTTTCACCTAAAGTGCACAATCAGGCTGAAAACGCATTTAAAGCAATAAAAAGTTCATTTTGGCTCTCACACCTAAACAAAACGTTGTAGACTCCAAATTTTTGCTGTATTTAGTGTATTCTAGCATCCTGAAGATGATTCCAGCATTAATTTCATTGTGCTTATGCTCATTTTGAAGATTTTGACATTTTCACCTAAAGTGCACAATCAGGCTGAAAACGCATTTAAAGCAATAAAAAGTTCATTTTGGCTCTCACACCTAAACAAAACGTTGTAGACTCAAAATTTTTGCTGTATTTAGTGTATTCTAGCATCCTGAAGATGATTCCAGCATTAATTTCATTGTGCTTATGCTCATTTTTAAGATTTTGACATTTTCACCTAAAGTGCACAATCAGGCTGAAAACGCATTTTAAGCAATAAAAAGTTCATTTTGGCTCTCACACCTAAACTAAACGTTGTAGACTCAAAATTTTTGCTGTATTCAGTGCATTCTAGCATCCTGAAGATGATTCCAGCATTAATTTCATCGTGCTTATGCTCATTTTGAAGATTTTGACATTTTCACCAAAGGTGCACAATCAGGCTGAAAACGCGTTTAAAGCAATAAAAAGTTCATTTTGGCTCTCAGACCTAAACTAAACGTTGTAGACTCAAATTTTTTGCTGTATTTAGTGTATTCTAGCATCCTGAAGATGATTCCAGCATTAATTTCATTGTGCTTATGCTCATTTTGAAGATTTTGACATTTTCACCTAAAGTGCACAATCAGGCTGAAAACGCATTTAAAGCAATAAAAAGTTCATTTTGGCTCTCACACCTAAACAAAACGTTGTAGACTCAAAATGTTTGCTGTATTTAGTGTATTCTAGCATCCTGAAGATGATTCCAGCATTAATTTCATTGTGCTTATGCTCATTTTTAAGATTTTGACATTTTCACCTTAAGTGTACAATCAGGGGCTGAAAACGCGTTTAAAGCAATAAAAAGTTCATTTTGGCTCTCACACCTAAACTAAACGTTGTAGACTCAAAATTTTTGCTGTATTCAGTGCATTCTAGCATCCTGAAGATGATTCCAGCATTAATTTCATCGTGCTTATGCTCATTTTGAAGATTTTGACATTTTCACCTAAGGTGCACAATCAGGCTGAAAACGCGTTTAAAGCAATAAAAAGTTCATTTTGGCTCTCACACCTAAACTAAACGTTGTAGACTCAAATTTTTTGCTGTATTTAGTGTATTCTAGCATCCTGAAGATGATTCCAGCATTAATTTCATTGTGCTTATGCTCATTTTGAAGATTTTGACATTTTCACCTAAAGTGCACAATCAGGCTGAAAACGCATTTAAAGCAATAAAAAGTTCATTTTGGCTCTCACACCTAAACTAAACATTGTAGACTCAAAATTTTTGCTGTATTTAGTGTATTCTAGCATCCTGAAGATGATTCCAGCATTAATTTCATCGTGCTTATGCTCATTTTGAAGATTTTGACATTTTCACCTAAAGTGCACAATCAGGCTGAAAACGCATTTAAAGCAATAAAAAGTTCATTTTGGCTCACACACCTAAAATAAACGTTGTAGACTCAAAACTTTTGCTGTATTTAGTGTATTCTAGCATCCTGAAGATGATTCTAGCATTAATTTCATTGTGCTTATGCTCATTTTTAAGATTTTGACATTTTCACCTTCAGTGTACAATCAGGGGCTGAAAACGCGTTTAAAGCAATAAAAAGTTCATTTTGGCTCTCACACCTAAAATAAACTTTGTAGACTCAAAATTTTTGCTGTATTTAGTGTATTCTAGCATCCTGAAGATGATTCCAGCATTAATTTCATTGTGCTTATGCTCATTTTTAAGATTTTTAAATTTTCACCTAAAGTGCACAATCAGGCTGAAAACGCATTTAAAGTAATAAAAAGTTCATTTTGGCTCTCACACCTAAACTAAACGTTGTAGACTCAAAATTTTTGCTGTATTTAGTGTATTCTAGCATCCTGAAGATGATTCTAGCATTAATTTCATTGTGCTTATGCTCATTTTTAAGATTTTGACATTTTCACCTTCAGTGTACAATCAGGGGCTGAAAACGCGTTTAAAGCAATAAAAAGTTCATTTTGGCTCTCACACCTAAAATAAACTTTGTAGACTCAAAATTTTTGCTGTATTTAGTGTATTCTAGCATCCTGAAGATGATTCCAGCATTAATTTCATTGTGCTTATGCTCATTTTTAAGATTTTTAAATTTTCACCTAAAGTGCACAATCAGGCTGAAAACGCATTTAAAGTAATAAAAAGTTCATTTTGGCTCTCACACCTAAACTAAACGTTGTAGACTCAAAATTTTTGCTGTATTTAGTGTATTCTAGCATCCTGAAGATGATTCCAGCATTAATTTCATTGTGCTTATGCTCATTTTTAAGATTTTGACATTTTCACCTTAAGTGTACAATCAAGGGCTGAAAACGCGTTTAAAGCAATAAAAAGTTCATTTTGGCTCTCACACCTAAACTAAACGTTATAGACTCAAAATTTTTGCTGTATTCAGTGTATTCTAGCATCCTGAAGATGATTCCAGCATTAATTTCATCGTGCTTATGCTCATTTTGAAGATTTTGACATTTTCACCTAAAGTGCACAATCAGGCTGAAAACGCATTTAAAGCAATAAAAAGTTCATTTTGGCTCACACACCTAAAATAAACGTTGTAGACTCAAAATTTTTGCTGTATTTAGTGTATTCTAGCATCCTGAAGATGATTCCAGCATTAATTTCATTGTGCTTATGCTCATTTTTAAGATTTTGACATTTTCACCTTAAGTGTACAATCAGCGGCTGAAAACGCGTTTAAAGCAATAAAAAGTTCATTTTGGCTCTCACACCTAAAATAAACTTTGTAGACTCAAAATTTTTGCTGTATTTAGTGTATTCTAGCATCCTGAAGATGATTCCAGCATTAATTTCATTGTGCTTATGCTCATTTTGAAGATTTTGACATTTTCACCTTAAGTGTACAATCAGGGGCTGAAAACGCGTTTAAAGCAATAAAAAGTTCATTTTGGCTCTCACACCTAAACTAAATGTTGTAGACTCAGAATTTTTGCTGTATTTAGTGTATTCTAGCATCCTGAAGATGATTCCAGCATTAATTTAATCGCGCTTATGCTCATTTTGAAGATTTTGACATTTTCACCTTAAGTGCACAATCAGGCTGAAAACGCATTTAAAGCAATAAAAAGTTCATTTTGGCTCACACACCTAAAATAAACGTAGTAGACTCAAAATTTTTGCTGTATTTAGTGTATTCTAGCATCCTGAAGATGATTCCAGCATTAATTTCATTGTGCCTATGCTCATTTTTAAGATTTTGACATTTTCACCTTAAGTGTACAATCAGGGGCTGAAAACGCGTTTAAAATAATAAAAAGTTCATTTTGGCTCTCACACCTAAACTAAACGTTGTAGACTCAAAAGTTTTGCTGTATTTAGTGTATTCTAGCATCCTGAAGATGATTCCAGCATTAATTTCATTGTGCTTATGCTCATTTTGAAGATTTTGACATTTTCACCTAAAGTGCACAATCAGGCTGAAAACGCATTTAAAGCAATAAAAAGTTCATTTTGGCTCTCACACCTAAACAAAATGTTGTAGACTCAACATTTTTGCTGTATTTAGTGTATTCTAGCATCCTGAAGATGATTCCAGCATTAATTTCATTGTGCTTATGCTCATTTTTAAGATTTTGACATTTTCACCTAAAGTGCACAATCAGGCTGAAAACGCATTTAAAGCAATAAAAAGTTCATTTTGGCTCTCACACCTAAACTAAACGTTGTAGACTCAAAATTTTTGCTGTATTTAGTGCATTCTAGCATCCTGAAGATGATTCCAGCATTAATTTCATTGTTATGCTCATTTTGAAGATTTTGACATTTTCACCTTAAGTGTGCAATCAGGGGCTGAAAACGCGTTTAAAGCAATAAAAAGTTCATTTTGGCTCTCACACCTTAACTAAACGTTGTAGACTCAAAATTTTTGCTGTATTTAGTGTATTCTAGCATCCTGAAGATGATTCCAGCATTAATTTCATTGTGCTTATGCTCATTTTTAAGATTTTGACATTTTCACCTAAAGTGCACAATCAGGCTGAAAACGCATTTAAAGCAATAAAAAGTTCATTTTGGCTCTCACACCTAAACTAAACGTTGTAGACTCAAAAATTTTGCTGTATTTAGTGTATTTTAGCATCCTGAAGATGATTCCAGCATTAATTTCATTGTGCTTATGCTCATTTTTAAGATTTTGACATTTTCACCTTAAGTGTACAATCAGGGGCTGAAAACGCGTTTAAAGCAATAAAAAGTTCATTTTGGCTCTCACACCTAAACTAAACGTTGTAGACTCAAATTTTTTTGCTGTATTCAGTGTATTCTAGCATCCTGAAGATGATTCCAGCATTAATTTCATCGTGCTTATGCTCATTTTGAAGATTTTGACATTTTCACCTAAAGTGCACAATCAGGCTGAAAACGCATTTAAAGCAATAAAAAGTTCATTTTGGCTCACACACCTAAAATAAACGTTGTAGACTCAAAATTTTTGCTGTATTTAGTGTATTCTAGCATCCTGAAGATGATTCCAGCATTAATTTCATTGTGCTTATGCTCATTTTTAAGATTTTGACATTTTCACCTAAAGTGCACAATCAGCCTGAAAACGCATTTTAAGCAATAAAAAGTTCATTTTGGCTCTCACACCTAAACTAAACGTTGTAGACTCAAAATTTTTGCTGTATTCAGTGCATTCTAGCATCCTGAAGATGATTCCAGCATTAATTTCATCGTGCTTATGCTCATTTTGAAGATTTTGACATTTTCACCAAAGGTGCACAATCAGGCTGAAAACGCGTTTAAAGCAATAAAAAGTTCATTTTGGCTCTCAGACCTAAACTAAACGTTGTAGACTCAAATTTTTTGCTGTATTTAGTGTATTCTAGCATCCTGAAGATGATTCCAGCATTAATTTCATTGTGCTTATGCTCATTTTGATGATTTTGACATTTTCACCTAAAGTGCACAATCAGGCTGAAAACGCATTTAAAGCAATAAAAAGTTCATTTTGGCTCTCACACCTAAACAAAACGTTGTAGACTCAAAATGTTTGCTGTATTTAGTGTATTCTAGCATCCTGAAGATGATTCCAGCATTAATTTCATTGTGCTTATGCTCATTTTTAAGATTTTGACATTTTCACCTTAAGTGTACAATCAGGGGCTGAAAACGCGTTTAAAGCAATAAAAAGTTCATTTTGGCTCTCACACCTAAACTACACGTTGTAGACTCAAAATTTTTGCTGTATTCAGTGCATTCTAGCATCCTGAAGATTATTCCAGCATTAATTTCATCGTGCTTATGCTCATTTTGAAGATTTTGACATTTTCACCTAAGGTGCACAATCAGGCTGAAAACGCGTTTAAAGCAATAAAAAGTTCATTTTGGCTCTCACACCTAAACTAAACGTTGTAGACTCAAATTTTTTGCTGTATTTAGTGTATTCTAGCATCCTGAAGATGATTCCAGCATTAATTTCATTGTGCTTATGCTCATTTTGAAGATTTTGACATTTTCACCTAAAGTGCACAATCAGGCTGAAAACGCATTTAAAGCAATAAAAAGTTCATTTTGGCTCTCACACCTAAACTAAACATTGTAGACTCAAAATTTTTGCTGTATTTAGTGTATTCTAGCATCCTGAAGATGATTCCAGCATTAATTTCATTGTTGCTTATGCTCATTTTGAAGATTTTGACATTTTCACCTTAAGTGTACAATCAGGGGCTGAAAACGCGTTTAAAGCAATAAAAAGTTAATTTTGGCTCTCACACCTAAACTAAACGTTGTAGACTCAAAATTTTTGCTGTATTTAATGTATTCTAGCATCCTGAAGATGATTCCAGCATTAATTTCATTGTGCTTATGCTCATTTTGAAGATTTTGACATTTTCACCTTACGTGTACAATCAGGGGCTGAAAACGCGTTTAAAGCAATAAAAAGTTCATTTTGGCTCTCACACCTAAACTAAACGTTGTAGACTCAAAGTTTTTGCTGTATTTAGTGTATTCTAGCATCCTGAAGATGATTCCAGCATTAATTTCATTGTGCTTATGCTCATTTTGAAGATTTTGACATTTTTACCTTAAGTGCACAATCAGGCTGAAAACGCATTTAAAGCCATAAAAAGTTCATTTTGGCTCTCACACCTAAACTAAACGTTGTAGACTCAAAATTTTTGCTGTATTTAGTGTATTCTAGCATCCTGAAGATGATTCCAGCATTAATTTCATTGTGCTTATGCTCATTTTGGAGATTTTGACATTTTCACCTTAAGTGTACAATCAGGGGCTGAAAACGCGTTTAAAGCAATAAAAAGTTCATTTTGGCTCTCACACCTAAACTAAACGTTGTAGACTCAAAAATTTTGTTGTATGTAGTGTATTTTAGCATCCTGAAGATGATTCAAGCATTAATTTAATTGTGATTATGCTCATTTTGAAGATTTTGACATTTTCACCTTACGTGTACAATCAGGGGCTGAAAACGCGTTTAAAGCAATAAAAAGTTCATTTTGGCTCTCACACCTAAACTAAACGTTGTAGACTCAAAGTTTTTGCTGTATTTAGTGTAATCTAGCATCCTGAAGATGATTCCAGCATTAATTTCATTGTGCTTATGCTCATTTTGAAGATTTTGACATTTTCACCTAAAGTGCACAATCAGGCTGAAAACGCATTTAAAGCAATAAAAAGTTCATTTTGGCTCTCACACCTAAACAAAACGTTGTAGACTCAAAATTTTTGCTGTATTTAGTGTATTCTAGCATCCTGAAGATGATTCCAGCATTAATTTCATTGTGCTTATGCTCATTTTGAAGATTTTGACATTTTCACCTAAAGTGCACAATCAGGCTGAAAACGCATTTAAAGCAATAAAAAGTTCATTTTGGCTCTCACACCTAAACAAAACGTTGTAGACTCAAAATTTTTGCTGTATTTAGTGTATTCTAGCATCCTGAAGATGATTCCAGCATTAATTTCATTGTGCTTATGCTCATTTTTAAGATTTTGACATTTTCACCTAAAGTGCACAATCAGGCTGAAAACGCATTTTAAGCAATAAAAAGTTCATTTTGGCTCTCACACCTAAACTAAACGTTGTAGACTCAAATTTTTTGCTGTATTCAGTGCATTCTAGCATCCTGAAGATGATTCCAGCATTAATTTCATCGTGCTTATGCTCATTTTGAAGATTTTGACATTTTCACCTAAGGTGCACAATCAGGCTGAAAACGCGTTTAAAGCAATAAAAAGTTCATTTTGGCTCTCACACCTAAACTAAACGTTGTAGACTCAAATTTTTTGCTGTATTTAGTGTATTCTAGCATCCTGAAGATGATTCCAGCATTAATTTCATTGTGCTTATGCTCATTTTGAAGATTTTGACATTTTCACCTTAAGTGTACAATCAGGGGCTGAAAACGCGTTTAAAGCAATAAAAAGTTCATTTTGGCTCTCACACCTAAACTAAACGTTGTAAACTCAAAATTTTTGCTGTATTTAGTATATTCTAGCATCCTGAAGATGATTCCAGCATTAATTTCATTGTGCTTATGCTCATTTTGAAGATTTTGACATTTTCACCTTAAGTGTACAATCAGGGGCTGAAAACGCGTTTAAAGCAATAAAAAGTTCATTTTGGCTCTCACACCTAAACTAAACGTTGTAGACTCAAAGTTTTTTCTGTATTTAGTGTATTCTAGCATCCTGAAGATGATTCCAGCATTAATTTTATTGTGCTTATGCTCATTTTGAAGATTTTGACATTTTCACCTAAAGTGCACAATCAGGGGCTGAAAACGCATTTAAAGCAATAAAAAGTTTATTTTGGCTCTCACACCTAAACTAAACGTTGTAGACTCAAAAATTTTGCTGTATTTAGGGTATTTTAGCATCCTGAAGATGATTCCAGCCTTAATTTCATTGTGCTTATGCTCATTTTTAAGATTTTGACATTTTCACCTTAAGTGTACAATCAGGGGCTGAAAACGCGTTTAAAGCAATAAAAAGTTCATTTTGGCTCTCACACCTAAACTAAACGTTGTAGACTCAAAATTTTTGCTGTATTCAGTGTATTCTAGCATCCTGAAGATGATTCCAGCATTAATTTCATCGTGCTTATGCTCATTTTTAAGATTTTGACATTTTCACCTAAAGTGCACAATCAGGCTGAAAACGCATTTAAAGCAATAAAAAGTTCATTTTGGCTCTCACACCTAATCTAAACGTTGTAGACTCAAAATTTTTGCTGTATTTAGTGCATTTTAGCATCCTGAAGATGATTCCAGCATTAATTTCATCGTGCTTATGCTCATTTTGAAGATTTTGACATTTTCACCTAAAGTGCACAATCAGGCTGAAAACGCATTTAAAGCAATAAAAAGTTCATTTTGGCTCTCACACCTAAACTAAACGTTGTAGACTCAAAGTTTTTGCTGTATTCAGTGCATTCTAGCATCCTGAAGATGATTCCAGCATTAATTTCATCGTGCTTATGCTCATTTTGAAGATTTTGACATTTTCACCTAAGGTGCACAATCAGGCTGAAAACGCGTTTAAAGCAATAAAAAGTTCATTTTGGCTCTCACACCTAAACTAGACGTTGTAGACTCAAAGTTTTTGCTGTATTTAGTGTATTCTAGCATCCTGAAGATGATTCCAGCATTAATTTCATTGTGCTTATGCTCATTTTGAAGATTTTGACATTTTCACCTAAGGTGCACAATCAGGCTGAAAACGCATTTAAAGCAATAAAAAGTTCATTTTGGCTCACACACCTAAACTAAACGTTGTAGACTCAAAAGTTTTGCTGTATATAGTGTATTCTAGCATCCTGAAGATGATTCCAGCATTAATTTCATTGTGCTTATGCTCATTTTGAAGATTTTGACATTTTCACCTAAAGTGCACAATCAGGCTGAAAACGCATTTAAAGCAATAAAAAGTTCATTTTGGCTCTCAGACCTAAACTAAACGTTGTAGACTCAAATTTTTTGCTGTATTCAGTGCATTCTAGCATCCTGAAGATGATTCCAGCATTAATTTCATCGTGCTTATGCTCATTTTGAAGATTTTGACATTTTCACCTAAGGTGCACAATCAGGCTGAAAACGCGTTTAAAGCAATAAAAAGTTCATTTTGGCTCTCAGACCTAAACTAAACGTTGTAGACTCAAATTTTTTGCTGTATTCAGTGCATTCTAGCATCCTGAAGATGATTCCAGCATTAATTTCATCGTGCTTATGCTCATTTTGAAGATTTTGACATTTTCACCTAAGGTGCACAATCAGGCTGAAAACGCGTTTAAAGCAATAAAAAGTTCATTTTGGCTCTCACACCTAAACTAAACGTTGTAGACTCAAATTTTTTGCTGTATTTAGTGTATTCTAGCATCCTGAAGATGATTCCAGCATTAATTTCATTGTGCTTATGCTCATTTTGAAGATTTTGACATTTTCACCTTAAGTGTACAATCAGGGGCTGAAAACGCGTTTAAAGCAATAAAAAGTTCATTTTGGCTCTCACACCAAAACTAAACGTTGTAGACTCAAAATTTTTGCTGTATTTAATGTATTCTAGCATCCTGAAGATGATTCCAGCATTAATTTCATTGTGCTTATGCTCATTTTGAAGATTTTGACATTTTCACCTTACGTGTACAATCAGGGGCTGAAAACGCGTTTAAAGCAATAAAAAGTTCATTTTGGCTCTCACACCTAAACTAAACGTTGTAGACTCAAAGTTTTTGCTGTATTTAGTGTATTCTAGCATCCTGAAGATGATTCCAGCATTAATTTCATTGTGCTTATGCTCATTTTGAAGATTTTGACATTTTTACCTAAAGTGCACAATCAGGCTGAAAACGCATTTAAAGCCATAAAAAGTTCATTTTGGCTCTCACACCTAAACTAAACGTTGTAGACTCAAAGTTTTTGCTGTATTTAGTGTATTCTAGCATCCTGAAGATGATTCCAGCATTAATTTCATTGTGCTTATGCTCATTTTGAAGATTTTGACATTTTTACCTAAAGTGCACAATCAGGCTGAAAACGCATTTAAAGCCATAAAAAGTTCATTTTGGCTCTCACACCTAAACAAAACGTTGTAGACTCAAAATTTTTGCTGTATTTAGTGTATTCTAGCATCCTGAAGATGATTCCAGCATTAATTTCATTGTGCTTATGCTCATTTTTAAGATTTTGACATTTTCACCTTAAGTGTACAATCAGGGGCTGAAAACGCGTTTAAAGCAATAAAAAGTTCATTTTCGCTCTCACACCTAAACTAAACGTTGTAGACTCAAAATTTTTGCTGTATTCAGTGCATTCTAGCATCCTGAAGATGATTCCAGCATTAATTTCATCGTGCTTATGCTCATTTTGAAGATTTTGACATTTTCACCTAAGGTGCACAATCAGGCTGAAAACGCGTTTAAAGCAATAAAAAGTTCATTTTGGCTCTCACACCTAAACTAAACGTTGTAGACTCAAATTTTTTGCTGTATTTAGTGTATTCTAGCATCCTGAAGATGATTCCAGCATTAATTTCATTGTGCTTATGCTCATTTTGAAGATTTTGACATTTTCACCTAAAGTGCACAATCAGGCTGAAAACGCATTTAAAGCAATAAAAAGTTCATTTTGGCTCTCACACCTAAACTAAACATTGTAGACTCAAAATTTTTGCTGTATTTAGTGTATTCTAGCATCCTGAAGATGATTCCAGCATTAATTTCATTGTGCTTATGCTCATTTTGAAGATTTTGACATTTTCACCTTACGTGTACAATCAGGGGCTGAAAACGCGTTTAAAGCAATAAAAAGTTCATTTTGGCTCTCACACCTAAACTAAACGTTGTAGACTCAAAGTTTTTGCTGTATTTAGTGTATTCTAGCATCCTGAAGATGATTCCAGCATTAATTTCATTGTGCTTATGCTCATTTTGAAGATTTTGACATTTTTACCTAAAGTGCACAATCAGGCTGAAAACGCATTTAAAGCCATAAAAAGTTCATTTTGGCTCTCACACCTAAACTAAACGTTGTAGACTCAAAGTTTTTGCTGTATTTAGTGTATTCTAGCATCCTGAAGATGATTCCAGCATTAATTTCATTGTGCTTATGCTCATTTTGAAGATTTTGACATTTTTACCTAAAGTGCACAATCAGGCTGAAAACGCATTTAAAGCCATAAAAAGTTCATTTTGGCTCTCACACCTAAACAAAACGTTGTAGACTCAAAATTTTTGCTGTATTTAGTGTATTCTAGCATCCTGAAGATGATTCCAGCATTAATTTCATTGTGCTTATGCTCATTTTTAAGATTTTGACATTTTCACCTTAAGTGTACAATCAGGGGCTGAAAACGCGTTTAAAGCAATAAAAAGTTCATTTTCGCTCTCACACCTAAACTAAACGTTGTAGACTCAAAATTTTTGCTGTATTCAGTGCATTCTAGCATCCTGAAGATGATTCCAGCATTAATTTCATCGTGCTTATGCTCATTTTGAAGATTTTGACATTTTCACCTAAGGTGCACAATCAGGCTGAAAACGCGTTTAAAGCAATAAAAAGTTCATTTTGGCTCTCACACCTAAACTAAACGTTGTAGACTCAAATTTTTTGCTGTATTTAGTGTATTCTAGCATCCTGAAGATGATTCCAGCATTAATTTCATTGTGCTTATGCTCATTTTGAAGATTTTGACATTTTCACCTAAAGTGCACAATCAGGCTGAAAACGCATTTAAAGCAATAAAAAGTTCATTTTGGCTCTCACACCTAAACTAAACATTGTAGACTCAAAATTTTTGCTGTATTTAGTGTATTCTAGCATCCTGAAGATGATTCCAGCATTAATTTCATTGTGCTTATGCTCATTTTGAAGATTTTGACATTTTCACCTTACGTGTACAATCAGGGGCTGAAAACGCGTTTAAAGCAATAAAAAGTTCATTTTGGCTCTCACACCTAAACTAAACGTTGTAGACTCAAAGTTTTTGCTGTATTTAGTGTATTCTAGCATCCTGAAGATGATTCCAGCATTAATTTCATTGTGCTTATGCTCATTTTGAAGATTTTGACATTTTTACCTAAAGTGCACAATCAGGCTGAAAACGCATTTAAAGCCATAAAAAGTTCATTTTGGCTCTCACACCTAAACTAAACGTTGTAGACTCAAAGTTTTTGCTGTATTTAGTGTATTCTAGCATCCTGAAGATGATTCCAGCATTAATTTCATTGTGCTTATGCTCATTTTGAAGATTTTGACATTTTTACCTAAAGTGCACAATCAGGCTGAAAACGCATTTAAAGCCATAAAAAGTTCATTTTGGCTCTCACACCTAAACAAAACGTTGTAGACTCAAAATTTTTGCTGTATTTAGTGTATTCTAGCATCCTGAAGATGATTCCAGCATTAATTTCATTGTGCTTATGCTCATTTTTAAGATTTTGACATTTTCACCTTAAGTGTACAATCAGGGGCTGAAAACGCGTTTAAAGCAATAAAAAGTTCATTTTGGCTCTCACACCTAAACTAAACGTTGTAGACTCAAAATTTTTGCTGTATTCAGTGCATTCTAGCATCCTGAAGATGATTCCAGCATTAATTTCATCGTGCTTATGCTCATTTTGAAGATTTTGACATTTTCACCTAAGGTGCACAATCAGGCTGAAAACGCGTTTAAAGCAATAAAAAGTTCATTTTGGCTCTCACACCTAAACTAAACGTTGTAGACTCAAATTTTTTGCTGTATTTAGTGTATTCTAGCATCCTGAAGATGATTCCAGCATTAATTTCATTGTGCTTATGCTCATTTTGAAGATTTTGACATTTTCACCTAAAGTGCACAATCAGGCAGAAAACGCATTTAAAGCAATAAAAAGTTCATTTTGGCTCTCACACCTAAACTAAACATTGTAGACTCAAAATTTTTGCTGTATTTAGTGTATTCTATTATCCTGAAGATGATTCCAGCATTTATTTCATTGTTGCTTATGCTCATTTTGAAGATTTTGACATTTTCACCTTAAGTGTACAATCAGGGGCTGAAAACGCGTTTAAAGCAATAAAAAGTTCATTTTGGCTCTCACACCTAAACTAAACGTTGTAGACTCAAAATTTTTGCTGTATTTAATGTATTCTAGCATCCTGAAGATGATTCCAGCATTAATTTCATTGTGCTTATGCTCATTTTGAAGATTTTGACATTTTCACCTTACGTGTACAATCAGGGGCTGAAAACGCGTTTAAAGCAATAAAAAGTTCATTTTGGCTCTCACACCTAAACTAAACGTTGTAGACTCAAAGTTTTTGCTGTATTTAGTGTATTCTAGCATCCTGAAGATGATTCCAGCATTAATTTCATTGTGCTTATGCTCATTTTGAAGATTTTGACATTTTTACCTTAAGTGCACAATCAGGCTGAAAACGCATTTAAAGCCATAAAAAGTTCATTTTGGCTCTCACACCTAAACTAAACGTTGTAGACTCAAAATTTTTGCTGTATTTAGTGTATTCTAGCATCCTGAAGATGATTCCAGCATTAATTTCATTGTGCTTATGCTCATTTTGGAGATTTTGACATTTTCACCTTAAGTGTACAATCAGGGGCTGAAAACGCGTTTAAAGCAATAAAAAGTTCATTTTGGCTCTCACACCTAAACTAAACGTTGTAGACTCAAAATTTTTGCTGTATTTAGTGCATTCTAGCATCCTGAAGATGATTCCAGCATTAATTTCATTGTTATGCTCATTTTGAAGATTTTGACATTTTCACCTGAAGTGTGCAATCAGGGGCTGAAAACGCGTTTAAAGCAATAAAAAGTTCATTTTGGCTCTCACACCTAAACTAAACGTTGTAGACTCAAAATTTTTGCTGTATTTAGTGTATTCTAGCATCCTGAAGATGATTCCAGCATTAATTTCATTGTGCTTATGCTCATTTTTAAGATTTTGACATTTTCACCTAAAGTGCACAATCAGGCTGAAAACGCATTTAAAGCAATAAAAAGTTCATTTTGGCTCTCACACCTAAACTAAACGTTGTAGACTCAAAAATTTTGCTGTATTTAGTGTATTTTAGCATCCTGAAGATGATTCCAGCATTAATTTCATTGTGCTTATGCTCATTTTTAAGATTTTGACATTTTCACCTTAAGTGTACAATCAGGGGCTGAAAACGCGTTTAAAGCAATAAAAAGTTCATTTTGGCTCTCACACCTAAACTAAACGTTGTAGACTCAAATTTTTTTGCTGTATTCAGTGTATTCTAGCATCCTGAAGATGATTCCAGCATTAATTTCATCGTGCTTATGCTCATTTTGAAGATTTTGACATTTTCACCTAAAGTGCACAATCAGGCTGAAAACGCATTTAAAGCAATAAAAAGTTCATTTTGGCTCACACACCTAAAATAAACGTTGTAGACTCAAAATTTTTGCTGTATTTAGTGTATTCTAGCATCCTGAAGATGATTCCAGCATTAATTTCATTGTGCTTATGCTCATTTTTAAGATTTTGACATTTTCACCTTAAGTGTACAATCAGGGGCTGAAAACGCGTTTAAAGCAATAAAAAGTTCATTTTGGCTCTCACACCAAAACTAAACGTTGTAGACTCAAATTTTTTGCTGTATTTAGTGTATTCTAGCATCCTGAAGATGATTCCAGCATTAATTTCATTGTGCTTATGCTCATTTTTAAGATTTTGACATTTTCACCTTAAGTGTACAATCAGGGGCTGAAAACGCGTTTAAAGCAATAAAAAGTTCATTTTGGCTCTCACACCTAAACTAAACGTTGTAGACTCAAAATTTTTGCTGTATTCAGTGCATTCTAGCATCCTGAAGATGATTCCAGCATTAATTTCATCGTGCTTATGCTCATTTTGAAGATTTTGACATTTTCACCTAAGGTGCACAATCAGGCTGAAAACGCGTTTAAAGCAATAAAAAGTTCATTTTGGCTCTCACACCTAAACTAAACGTTGTAGACTCAAAATTTTTGCTGTATTTAGTGTATTCTAGCATCCTGAAGATGATTCCAGCATTAATTTCATTGTGCTTATGCTCATTTTGAAGATTTTGACATTTTCACCTAAAGTGCACAATCAGGCTGAAAACGCATTTAAAGCAATAAAAAGTTCATTTTGGCTTTCACACCTAAACTAAACATTGTAGACTCAAAATTTTTGCTGTATTTAGTGTATTCTAGCATCCTGAAGATGATTCCAGCATTAATTTCATTGTGCTTATGCTCATTTTGGAGATTTTGACATTTTCACCTTAAGTGTACAATCAGGGGCTGAAAACGCGTTTAAAGCAATAAAAAGTTCATTTTGGCTCTCACACCTAAACTAAACGTTGTAGACTCAAAAAATTTGTTGTATGTAGTGTATTCTAGCATCCTGAAGATGATTCAAGCATTAATTTAATTGTGATTATGCTCATTTTGAAGATTTTGACATTTTCACCTTACGTGTACAATCAGGGGCTGAAAACGCGTTTAAAGCAATAAAAAGTTCATTTTGGCTCTCACACCTAAACTAAACGTTGTAGACTCAAAGTTTTTGCTGTATTTAGTGTAATCTAGCATCCTGAAGATGATTCCAGCATTAATTTCATTGTGCTTATGCTCATTTTGAAGATTTTGACATTTTCACCTAAAGTGCACAATCAGGCTGAAAACGCATTTAAAGCAATAAAAAGTTCATTTTGGCTCTCACACCTAAACAAAACGTTGTAGACTCAAAATTTTTGCTGTATTTAGTGTATTCTAGCATCCTGAAGATGATTCCAGCATTAATTTCATTGTGCTTATGCTCATTTTGAAGATTTTGACATTTTCACCTAAAGTGCACAATCAGGCTGAAAACGCATTTAAAGCAATAAAAAGTTCATTTTGGCTCTCACACCTAAACAAAACGTTGTAGACTCAAAATTTTTGCTGTATTTAGTGTATTCTAGCATCCTGAAGATGATTCCAGCATTAATTTCATTGTGCTTATGCTCATTTTTAAGATTTTGACATTTTCACCTAAAGTGCACAATCAGGCTGAAAACGCATTTTAAGCAATAAAAAGTTCATTTTGGCTCTCACACCTAAACTAAACGTTGTAGACTCAAAATTTTTGCTGTATTCAGTGCATTCTAGCATCCTGAAGATGATTCCAGCATTAATTTCATCGTGCTTATGCTCATTTTGAAGATTTTGACATTTTCACCAAAGGTGCACAATCAGGCTGAAAACGCGTTTAAAGCAATAAAAAGTTCATTTTGGCTCTCAGACCTAAACTAAACGTTGTAGATTCAAATTTTTTGCTGTATTTAGTGTATTCTAGCATCCTGAAGATGATTCCAGCATTAATTTCATTGTGCTTATGCTCATTTTGAAGATTTTGACATTTTCACCTAAAGTGCACAATCAGGCTGAAAACGCATTTAAAGCAATAAAAAGTTCATTTTGGCTCTCACACCTAAACAAAACGTTGTAGACTCAAAATTTTTGCTGTATTTAGTGTATTCTAGCATCCTGAAGATGATTCCAGCATTAATTTCATTGTGCTTATGCTCATTTTTAAGATTTTGACATTTTCACCTTAAGTGTACAATCAGGGGCTGAAAACGCGTTTAAAGCAATAAAAAGTTCATTTTGGCTCTCACACCTAAACTAAACGTTGTAGACTCAAAATTTTTGCTGTATTTAGTGCATTCTAGCATCCTCAAGATGATTCCAGCATTAATTTCATCGTGCTTATGCTCATTTTGAAGATTTTGACATTTTCACCTAAGGTGCACAATCAGGCTGAAAACGCGTTTAAAGCAATAAAAAGTTCATTTTGGCTCTCACACCTAAACTAAACGTTGTAGACTCAAATTTTTTGCTGTATTTAGTGTATTCTAGCATCCTGAAGATGATTCCAGCATTAATTTCATTGTGCTTATGCTCATTTTGAAGATTTTGACATTTTCACCTAAAGTGCACAATCAGGCAGAAAACGCATTTAAAGCAATAAAAAGTTCATTTTGGCTCTCACACCTAAACTAAACATTGTAGACTCAAAATTTTTGCTGTATTTAGTGTATTCTATTATCCTGAAGATGATTCCAGCATTTATTTCATTGTTGCTTATGCTCATTTTGAAGATTTTGACATTTTCACCTTAAGTGTACAATCAGGGGCTGAAAACGCGTTTAAAGCAATAAAAAGTTCATTTTGGCTCTCACACCTAAACTAAACGTTGTAGACTCAAAATTTTTGCTGTATTTAATGTATTCTAGCATCCTGAAGATGATTCCAGCATTAATTTCATTGTGCTTATGCTCATTTTGAAGATTTTGACATTTTCACCTTACGTGTACAATCAGGGGCTGAAAACGCGTTTAAAGCAATAAAAAGTTCATTTTGGCTCTCACACCTAAACTAAACGTTGTAGACTCAAAGTTTTTGCTGTATTTAGTGTATTCTAGCATCCTGAAGATGATTCCAGCATTAATTTCATTGTGCTTATGCTCATTTTGAAGATTTTGACATTTTTACCTTAAGTGCACAATCAGGCTGAAAACGCATTTAAAGCCATAAAAAGTTCATTTTGGCTCTCACACCTAAACTAAACGTTGTAGACTCAAAATTTTTGCTGTATTTAGTGTATTCTAGCATCCTGAAGATGATTCCAGCATTAATTTCATTGTGCTTATGCTCATTTTGGAGATTTTGACATTTTCACCTTAAGTGTACAATCAGGGGCTGAAAACGCGTTTAAAGCAATAAAAAGTTCATTTTGGCTCTCACACCTAAACTAAACGTTGTAGACTCAAAATTTTTGCTGTATTTAGTGCATTCTAGCATCCTGAAGATGATTCCAGCATTAATTTCATTGTTATGCTCATTTTGAAGATTTTGACATTTTCACCTGAAGTGTGCAATCAGGGGCTGAAAACGCGTTTAAAGCAATAAAAAGTTCATTTTGGCTCTCACACCTAAACTAAACGTTGTAGACTCAAAATTTTTGCTGTATTTAGTGTATTCTAGCATCCTGAAGATGATTCCAGCATTAATTTCATTGTGCTTATGCTCATTTTGAAGATTTTGACATTTTCACCTAAAGTGCACAATCAGGGGCTGAAAACGCATTTAAAGCAATAAAAAGTTCATTTTGGCTCTCACACCTAAACTAAACGTTGTAGACTCAAAAATTTTGCTGTATTTAGTGTATTTTAGCATCCTGAAGATGATTCCAGCATTAATTTCATTGTGCTTATGCTCATTTTTAAGATTTTGACATTTTCACCTTAAGTGTACAATCAGGGGCTGAAAACGCGTTTAAAGCAATAAAAAGTTCATTTTGGCTCTCACACCTAAACTAAACGTTGTAGACTCAAATTTTTTTGCTGTATTCAGTGTATTCTAGCATCCTGAAGATGATTCCAGCATTAATTTCATCGTGCTTATGCTCATTTTGAAGATTTTGACATTTTCACCTAAAGTGCACAATCAGGCTGAAAACGCATTTAAAGCAATAAAAAGTTCATTTTGGCTCACACACCTAAAATAAACGTTGTAGACTCAAAATTTTTGCTGTATTTAGTGTATTCTAGCATCCTGAAGATGATTCCAGCATTAATTTCATTGTGCTTATGCTCATTTTGGAGATTTTGACATTTTCACCTTAAGTGTACAATCAGGGGCTGAAAACGCGTTTAAAGCAATAAAAAGTTCATTTTGGCTCTCACACCTAAACTAAACGTTGTAGACTCAAAAAATTTGTTGTATGTAGTGTATTCTAGCATCCTGAAGATGATTCAAGCATTAATTTAATTGTGATTATGCTCATTTTGAAGATTTTGACATTTTCACCTTACGTGTACAATCAGGGGCTGAAAACGCGTTTAAAGCAATAAAAAGTTCATTTTGGCTCTCACACCTAAACTAAACGTTGTAGACTCAAAGTTTTTGCTGTATTTAGTGTAATCTAGCATCCTGAAGATGATTCCAGAATTAATTTCATTGTGCTTATGCTCATTTTGAAGATTTTGACATTTTCACCTAAAGTGCACAATCAGGCTGAAAACGCATTTAAAGCAATAAAAAGTTCATTTTGGCTCTCACACCTAAACAAAACGTTGTAGACTCAAAATTTTTGCTGTATTTAGTGTATTCTAGCATCCTGAAGATGATTCCAGCATTAATTTCATTGTGCTTATGCTCATTTTGAAGATTTTGACATTTTCACCTAAAGTGCACAATCAGGCTGAAAACGCATTTAAAGCAATAAAAAGTTCATTTTGGCTCTCACACCTAAACAAAACGTTGTAGACTCAAAATTTTTGCTGTATTTAGTGTATTCTAGCATCCTGAAGATGATTCCAGCATTAATTTCATTGTGCTTATGCTCATTTTTAAGATTTTGACATTTTCACCTAAAGTGCACAATCAGGCTGAAAACGCATTTTAAGCAATAAAAAGTTCATTTTGGCTCTCACACCTAAACTAAACGTTGTAGACTCAAAATTTTTGCTGTATTCAGTGCATTCTAGCATCCTGAAGATGATTCCAGCATTAATTTCATCGTGCTTATGCTCATTTTGAAGATTTTGACATTTTCACCAAAGGTGCACAATCAGGCTGAAAACGCGTTTAAAGCAATAAAAAGTTCATTTTGGCTCTCAGACCTAAACTAAACGTTGTAGATTCAAATTTTTTGCTGTATTTAGTGTATTCTAGCATCCTGAAGATGATTCCAGCATTAATTTCATTGTGCTTATGCTCATTTTGAAGATTTTGACATTTTCACCTAAAGTGCACAATCAGGCTGAAAACGCATTTAAAGCAATAAAAAGTTCATTTTGGCTCTCACACCTAAACAAAACGTTGTAGACTCAAAATTTTTGCTGTATTTAGTGTATTCTAGCATCCTGAAGATGATTCCAGCATTAATTTCATTGTGCTTATGCTCATTTTTAAGATTTTGACATTTTCACCTTAAGTGTACAATCAGGGGCTGAAAACGCGTTTAAAGCAATAAAAAGTTCATTTTGGCTCTCACACCTAAACTAAACGTTGTAGACTCAAAATTTTTGCTGTATTTAGTGCATTCTAGCATCCTCAAGATGATTCCAGCATTAATTTCATCGTGCTTATGCTCATTTTGAAGATTTTGACATTTTCACCTAAGGTGCACAATCAGGCTGAAAACGCGTTTAAAGCAATAAAAAGTTCATTTTGGCTCTCACACCTAAACTAAACGTTGTAGACTCAAATTTTTTGCTGTATTTAGTGTATTCTAGCATCCTGAAGATGATTCCAGCATTAATTTCATTGTGCTTATGCTCATTTTGAAGATTTTGACATTTTCACCTAAAGTGCACAATCAGGCAGAAAACGCATTTAAAGCAATAAAAAGTTCATTTTGGCTCTCACACCTAAACTAAACATTGTAGACTCAAAATTTTTGCTGTATTTAGTGTATTCTATTATCCTGAAGATGATTCCAGCATTTATTTCATTGTTGCTTATGCTCATTTTGAAGATTTTGACATTTTCACCTTAAGTGTACAATCAGGGGCTGAAAACGCGTTTAAAGCAATAAAAAGTTCATTTTGGCTCTCACACCTAAACTAAACGTTGTAGACTCAAAATTTTTGCTGTATTTAATGTATTCTAGCATCCTGAAGATGATTCCAGCATTAATTTCATTGTGCTTATGCTCATTTTGAAGATTTTGACATTTTCACCTTACGTGTACAATCAGGGGCTGAAAACGCGTTTAAAGCAATAAAAAGTTCATTTTGGCTCTCACACCTAAACTAAACGTTGTAGACTCAAAGTGTTTGCTGTATTTAGTGTATTCTAGCATCCTGAAGATGATTCCAGCATTAATTTCATTGTGCTTATGCTCATTTTGAAGATTTTGACATTTTTACCTTAAGTGCACAATCAGGCTGAAAACGCATTTAAAGCCATAAAAAGTTCATTTTGGCTCTCACACCTAAACTAAACGTTGTAGACTCAAAATTTTTGCTGTATTTAGTGTATTCTAGCATCCTGAAGATGATTCCAGCATTAATTTCATTGTGCTTATGCTCATTTTGGAGATTTTGACATTTTCACCTTAAGTGTACAATCAGGGGCTGAAAACGCGTTTAAAGCAATAAAAAGTTCATTTTGGCTCTCACACCTAAACTAAACGTTGTAGACTCAAAATTTTTGCTGTATTTAGTGCATTCTAGCATCCTGAAGATGATTCCAGCATTAATTTCATTGTTATGCTCATTTTGAAGATTTTGACATTTTCACCTGAAGTGTGCAATCAGGGGCTGAAAACGCGTTTAAAGCAATAAAAAGTTCATTTTGGCTCTCACACCTAAACTAAACGTTGTAGACTCAAAATTTTTGCTGTATTTAGTGTATTCTAGCATCCTGAAGATGATTCCAGCATTAATTTCATTGTGCTTATGCTCATTTTTAAGATTTTGACATTTTCACCTAAAGTGCACAATCAGGCTGAAAACGCATTTAAAGCAATAAAAAGTTCATTTTGGCTCTCACACCTAAACTAAACGTTGTAGACTCAAAAATTTTGCTGTATTTAGTGTATTTTAGCATCCTGAAGATGATTCCAGCATTAATTTCATTGTGCTTATGCTCATTTTTAAGATTTTGACATTTTCACCTTAAGTGTACAATCAGGGGCTGAAAACGCGTTTAAAGCAATAAAAAGTTCATTTTGGCTCTCACACCTAAACTAAACGTTGTAGACTCAAATTTTTTTGCTGTATTCAGTGTATTCTAGCATCCTGAAGATGATTCCAGCATTAATTTCATCGTGCTTATGCTCATTTTGAAGATTTTGACATTTTCACCTAAAGTGCACAATCAGGCTGAAAACGCATTTAAAGCAATAAAAAGTTCATTTTGGCTCACACACCTAAAATAAACGTTGTAGACTCAAAATTTTTGCTGTATTTAGTGTATTCTAGCATCCTGAAGATGATTCCAGCATTAATTTCATTGTGCTTATGCTCATTTTTAAGATTTTGACATTTTCACCTTAAGTGTACAATCAGGGGCTGAAAACGCGTTTAAAGCAATAAAAAGTTCATTTTGGCTCTCACACCAAAACTAAACGTTGTAGACTCAAATTTTTTGCTGTATTTAGTGTATTCTAGCATCCTGAAGATGATTCCAGCATTAATTTCATTGTGCTTATGCTCATTTTTAAGATTTTGACATTTTCACCTTAAGTGTACAATCAGGGGCTGAAAACGCGTTTAAAGCAATAAAAAGTTCATTTTGGCTCTCACACCTAAACTAAACGTTGTAGACTCAAAATTTTTGCTGTATTCAGTGCATTCTAGCATCCTGAAGATGATTCCAGCATTAATTTCATCGTGCTTATGCTCATTTTGAAGATTTTGACATTTTCACCTAAGGTGCACAATCAGGCTGAAAACGCGTTTAAAGCAATAAAAAGTTCATTTTGGCTCTCACACCTAAACTAAACGTTGTAGACTCAAAATTTTTGCTGTATTTAGTGTATTCTAGCATCCTGAAGATGATTCCAGCATTAATTTCATTGTGCTTATGCTCATTTTGAAGATTTTGACATTTTCACCTAAAGTGCACAATCAGGCTGAAAACGCATTTAAAGCAATAAAAAGTTCATTTTGGCTTTCACACCTAAACTAAACATTGTAGACTCAAAATTTTTGCTGTATTTAGTGTATTCTAGCATCCTGAAGATGATTCCAGCATTAATTTCATTGTGCTTATGCTCATTTTGGAGATTTTGACATTTTCACCTTAAGTGTACAATCAGGGGCTGAAAACGCGTTTAAAGCAATAAAAAGTTCATTTTGGCTCTCACACCTAAACTAAACGTTGTAGACTCAAAAAATTTGTTGTATGTAGTGTATTCTAGCATCCTGAAGATGATTCAAGCATTAATTTAATTGTGATTATGCTCATTTTGAAGATTTTGACATTTTCACCTTACGTGTACAATCAGGGGCTGAAAACGCGTTTAAAGCAATAAAAAGTTCATTTTGGCTCTCACACCTAAACTAAACGTTGTAGACTCAAAGTTTTTGCTGTATTTAGTGTAATCTAGCATCCTGAAGATGATTCCAGCATTAATTTCATTGTGCTTATGCTCATTTTGAAGATTTTGACATTTTCACCTAAAGTGCACAATCAGGCTGAAAACGCATTTAAAGCAATAAAAAGTTCATTTTGGCTCTCACACCTAAACAAAACGTTGTAGACTCAAAATTTTTGCTGTATTTAGTGTATTCTAGCATCCTGAAGATGATTCCAGCATTAATTTCATTGTGCTTATGCTCATTTTGAAGATTTTGACATTTTCACCTAAAGTGCACAATCAGGCTGAAAACGCATTTAAAGCAATAAAAAGTTCATTTTGGCTCTCACACCTAAACAAAACGTTGTAGACTCAAAATTTTTGCTGTATTTAGTGTATTCTAGCATCCTGAAGATGATTCCAGCATTAATTTCATTGTGCTTATGCTCATTTTTAAGATTTTGACATTTTCACCTAAAGTGCACAATCAGGCTGAAAACGCATTTTAAGCAATAAAAAGTTCATTTTGGCTCTCAGACCTAAACTAAACGTTGTAGATTCAAATTTTTTGCTGTATTTAGTGTATTCTAGCATCCTGAAGATGATTCCAGCATTAATTTCATTGTGCTTATGCTCATTTTGAAGATTTTGACATTTTCACCTAAAGTGCACAATCAGGCTGAAAACGCATTTAAAGCAATAAAAAGTTCATTTTGGCTCTCACACCTAAACAAAACGTTGTAGACTCAAAATTTTTGCTGTATTTAGTGTATTCTAGCATCCTGAAGATGATTCCAGCATTAATTTCATTGTGCTTATGCTCATTTTTAAGATTTTGACATTTTCACCTTAAGTGTACAATCAGGGGCTGAAAACGCGTTTAAAGCAATAAAAAGTTCATTTTGGCTCTCACACCTAAACTAAACGTTGTAGACTCAAAATTTTTGCTGTATTCAGTGCATTCTAGCATCCTGAAGATGATTCCAGCATTAATTTCATCGTGCTTATGCTCATTTTGAAGATTTTGACATTTTCACCTAAGGTGCACAATCAGGCTGAAAACGCATTTAAAGCCATAAAAAGTTCATTTTGGCTCTCACACCTAAACTAAACGTTGTAGACTCAAAATTTTTGCTGTATTTAGTGTATTCTAGCATCCTGAAGATGATTCCAGCATTAATTTCATTGTGCTTATGCTCATTTTGGAGATTTTGACATTTTTACCTTAAGTGTACAATCAGGGGCTGAAAACGCGTTTAAAGCAATAAAAAGTTCATTTTGGCTCTCACACCTAAACTAAACGTTGTAGACTCAAAAATTTTGTTGTATTTAGTGTATTCTAGCATCCTGAAGATGATTCAAGCATTAATTTAATTGTGATTATGCTCATTTTGAAGATTTTGACATTTTCACCTTACGTGTACAATCAGGGGCTGAAAACGCGTTTAAAGCAATAAAAAGTTCATTTTGGCTCTCACACCTAAACTAAACGTTGTAGACTCAAAGTTTTTGCTGTATTTAGTGTAATCTAGCATCCTGAAGATGATTCCAGCATTAATTTCATTGTGCTTATGCTCATTTTGAAGATTTTGACATTTTCACCTAAAGTGCACAATCAGGCTGAAAACGCATTTTAAGCAATAAAAAGTTCATTTTGGCTCTCACACCTAAACTAAACGTTGTAGACTCAAAAATTTTGCTGTATTCAGTGCATTCTAGCATCCTGAAGATGATTCCAGCATTAATTTCATCGTGCTTATGCTCATTTTGAAGATTTTGACATTTTCACCTAAGGTGCACAATCAGGCTGAAAACGCGTTTAAAGCAATAAAAAGTTCATTTTGGCTCTCACACCTAAACTAAACGTTGTAGACTCAAATTTTTTGCTGTATTTAGTGTATTCTAGCATCCTGAAGATGATTACAGCATTAATTTCATTGTGCTTATGCTCATTTTGAAGATTTTGACATTTTCACCTTAAGTGTACAATCAGGGGCTGAAAACGCGTTTAAAGCAATAAAAAGTTCATTTTGGCTCTCACACCTAAACTAAACGTTGTAGACTCAAAATTTTTGCTGTATTTAATGTATTCTAGCATCCTGAAGATGATTCCAGCATTAATTTCATTGTGCTTATGCTCATTTTGAAGATTTTGACATTTTCACCTTACGTGTACAATCAGGGGCTGAAAACGCGTTTAAAGCAATAAAAAGTTCATTTTGGCTCTCACACCTAAACTAAACGTTGTAGACTCAAAGTTTTTGCTGTATTTAGTGTATTCTAGCATCCTGAAGATGATTCCAGCATTAATTTCATTGTGCTTATGCTCATTTTGAAGATTTTGACATTTTCACCTAAGGTGCACAATCAGGCTGAAAACGCATTTAAAGCAATAAAAAGTTCATTTTGGCTCACACACCTAAACTAAACGTTGTAGACTCAAAAGTTTTGCTGTATTTAGTGTATTCTAGCATCCTGAAGATGATTCCAGCATTAATTTCATTGTGCTTATGCTCATTTTGAAGATTTTGACATTTTCACCTTAAGTGTACAATCAGGGGCTGAAAACGCGTTTAAAGCAATAAAAAGTTCATTTTGGCTCTCACACCTAAACTAAACGTTGTAGACTCAAATTTTTTGCTGTATTTAGTGTATTCTAGCATCCTGAAGATGATTCCAGCATTAATTTCATTGTGCTTATGCTCATTTTGAAGATTTTGACATTTTCACCTAAAGTGCACAATCAGGCTGAAAACGCATTTAAAGCCATAAAAAGTTCATTTTGGCTCTCACACCTAAACAAAACGTTGTAGACTCAAAATTTTTGCTGTATTTAGTGTATTCTAGCATCCTGAAGATGATTCCAGCATTAATTTCATTGTGCTTATGCTCATTTTTAAGATTTTGACATTTTCACCTTAAGTGTACAATCAGGGGCTGAAAACGCGTTTAAAGCAATAAAAAGTTCATTTTGGCTCTCACACCTAAACTAAACGTTGTAGACTCAAAATTTTTGCTGTATTCAGTGCATTCTAGCATCCTCAAGATGATTCCAGCATTAATTTCATCGTGCTTATGCTCATTTTGAAGATTTTGACATTTTCACCTAAGGTGCACAATCAGGCTGAAAACGCGTTTAAAGCAATAAAAAGTTCATTTTGGCTCTCACACCTAAACTAAACGTTGTAGACTCAATTTTTTTGCTGTATTTAGTGTATTCTAGCATCCTGAAGATGATTCCAGCATTAATTTCATTGTGCTTATGCTCATTTTGAAGATTTTGACATTTTCACCTAAAGTGCACAATCAGGCTGAAAACGCATTTAAAGCAATAAAAAGTTCATTTTGGCTCTCACACCTAAACTAAACATTGTAGACTCAAAATTTTTGCTGTATTTAGTGTATTCTAGCATCCTGAAGATGATTCCAGCATTAATTTCATTGTGCTTATGCTCATTTTGAAGATTTTGACATTTTCACCTTACGTGTACAATCAGGGGCTGAAAACGCGTTTAAAGCAATAAAAAGTTCATTTTGGCTCTCACACCTAAACTAAACGTTGTAGACTTAAAGTTTTTGCTGTATTTAGTGTATTCTAGCATCCTGAAGATGATTCCAGCATTAATTTCATTGTGCTTATGCTCATTTTGAAGATTTTGACATTTTTACCTAAAGTGCACAATCAGGCTGAAAACGCATTTAAAGCCATAAAAAGTTAATTTTGGCTCTCACACCTAAACTAAACGTTGTAGACTCAAAGTTTTTGCTGTATTTAGTGTATTCTAGCATCCTGAAGATGATTCCAGCATTAATTTCATTGTGCTTATGCTCATTTTGAAGATTTTGACATTTTTACCTAAAGTGCACAATCAGGCTGAAAACGCATTTAAAGCCATAAAAAGTTCATTTTGGCTCTCACACCTAAACAAAACGTTGTAGACTCAAAATTTTTGCTGTATTTGGTGTATTCTAGCATCCTGAAGATGATTCCAGCATTAATTTCATTGTGCTTATGCTCATTTTGAAGATTTTGACATTTTCACCTAAAGTGCACAATCAGACTGAAAACGCATTTAAAGCAATAAAAAGTTCATTTTGGCTCTCACACCTAAACTAAACATTGTAGACTCAAAATTTTTGCTGTATTTAGTGTATTCTAGCATCCTGAAGATGATTCCAGCATTAATTTCATTGTTGCTTATGCTCATTTTGAAGATTTTGACATTTTCACCTTAACTCTTTCACTGCCACTGACGTTTAAAGACGTCAAGTAAAAACCTACGCTTCACTGCCAATGACGTCAAAAGACGTCATCCAATGATTTTTTTTTTTTTTTTTGAAACGGGTAGAGGAAACCCTCCCGCATGTCTGGTCAAAGTTTCAAGTCTGTCTGTTGTGCCTAAGGACTATTTTTGGCCCCTAGAGGGCAGCGATGACTCTCTTTTGACAAGATCGGGTGGGCGTCAGTAGAGGCGGAGCTAGAGCGTCGAGCAGGAGATGAGAATGGAAGACAAAGGAAAAATGGCGGCCGGTCGCGAGGAGCTCACACCCGAGACGTTTTTTTCAAAGACCAAAAGCATCGCTAAAAAAGCACATTGTTGATGACATGATCATCATAGATGATGAAGATGATGGTGACTCCGTGGTTGGAAAGCATTGACGCGGCAGTAGAACACGTTAGATGGAGCTAGATGGAGGAGGGAACGGGCAATGGCGAGCGTTTGCAAGCAGCTCTAACACTTACAAGACGAAAGGCATCGACCAACGCTAAAATAGTGCATTGATGACGACGGTGATCATACTCGATGATGATGAAGGTGAATCCGAGCTTGACGGCGAAATTGGAACCGCTGACGCGGCGGCTATTACGGTGTCGTAACGCGGAGCGCAACCGAGCACGCACAGGCGGACGTTCGATCGGACGACGGAGAGTGCCCCGAGTCCAATGCATATTCATCGGAGGAGTGTGTACAGTCTGCTACTTGCTTTTTATTCCCCGGAAAAAAAGGCCGTCAAGAAAGTGTAACGTTTGCACGCAAAACGGACCAATGTGAAAGTGAAAGTAAACTGTTGTGCGAGTCCAGCGGCGTCTCCTTGCACGCAGGGGAGCGTTACAAAAGGAAAAACTGTATTTGAAAGATCCACATAATTGTAAGTAGTACCACAGTTGCACACATTTGGAAATAGTTTGCGAAATTGTTTTGTCAAATTGTTACACTGTTGAATGGAAATAAACGTATTTTGCAATCAAAAAACACTTTTTCATTGTTGGTGAAAGCGTTTTACAGAAGTAAAGCACTATTTAGGTGTTAGTGGCATCATTCATGGACAAAAAGAAGTGTACAATTCACTAGAGTGCATGAAATAACATCGTTTCACAAAAAGCTCCTTTTCTCCGTTTTTTGTTTCAAAAGAGAGAATTTCGGTGAAAGTAACCATTTTCTATTGTTGATTACTGAAGAACGGAATAAGGTAGAAACAAACTTTTTTTTTCTGATGAAAGCTGAGAGTCCAATCTTTCATTTGGTAGTATGTGTGTTTCCATAGTCCAAACACAACATTTTCTGTGGACCTTGAAAGATCACTCAAAATGCTTAAATCGGCTGGCAGTGGGGACAACCAGTTTCTGAAAACGTCTGGCAGTGAAAGAGTTAAGTGTACAATCAGGGGCTGAAAACGCGTTTAAAGCAATAAAAAGTTCATTTTGGCTCTCACACCTAAACTAAACGTTGTAGACTCAAAATTTTTGCTGTATTTAATGTATTCTAGCATCCTGAAGATGATTCCAGCATTAATTTCATTGTGCTTATGCTCATTTTGAAGATTTTGACATTTTCACCTTACGTGTACAATCAGGGGCTGAAAACGCGTTTAAAGCAATAAAAAGTTCATTTTGGCTCTCACACCTAAACTAAACGTTGTAGACTCAAAGTTTTTGCTGTATTTAGTGTATTCTAGCATCCTGAAGATGATTCCAGCATTAATTTAATTGTGCTTATGCTCATTTTTAAGATTTTGACATTTTCACCTAAAGTGCACAATCAGGCTGAAAACGCATTTAAAGCAATAAAAAGTTCATTTTGGCTCTCACACCTAAACTAAACGTTGTAGACTCAAAATTTTTGCTGTATTTAGTGTATTCTAGCATCCTGAAGATGATTCCAGCATTAATTTCATTGTGCTTATGCTCATTTTGGAGATTTTGACATTTTTACCTTAAGTGTACAATCAGGGGCTGAAAACGCGTTTAAACAATAAAAAGTTCATTTTGGCTCTCACACCTAAACTAAACGTTGTAGACTCAAAAATTTTGTTGTATTTAGTGTATTCTAGCATCCTGAAGATGATTCAAGCATTAATTTAATTGTGATTATGCTCATTTTGAAGATTTTGACATTTTCACCTTACGTGTACAATCAGGGGCTGAAAACGCGTTTAAAGCAATAAAAAGTTCATTTTGGCTCTCACACCTAAACTAAACGTTGTAGACTCAAAGTTTTTGCTGTATTTAGTGTAATCTAGCATCCTGAAGATGATTCCAGCATTAATTTCATTGTGCTTATGCTCATTTTGAAGATTTTGACATTTTCACCTAAAGTGCACAATCAGGCTGAAAACGCATTTTAAGCAATAAAAAGTTCATTTTGGCTCTCACACCTAAACTAAACGTTGTAGACTCAAAAATTTTGCTGTATTCAGTGCATTCTAGCATCCTGAAGATGATTCCAGCATTAATTTCATCGTGCTTATGCTCATTTTGAAGATTTTGACATTTTCACCTAAGGTGCACAATCAGGCTGAAAACGCGTTTAAAGCAATAAAAAGTTCATTTTGGCTCTCACACCTAAACTAAACGTTGTAGACTCAAATTTTTTGCTGTATTTAGTGTATTCTAGCATCCTGAAGATGATTCCAGCATTAATTTCATTGTGCTTATGCTCATTTTGAAGATTTTGACATTTTCACCTTAAGTGTACAATCAGGGGCTGAAAACGCGTTTAAAGCAATAAAAAGTTCATTTTGGCTCTCACACCTAAACTAAACGTTGTAGACTCAAAATTTTTGCTGTATTTAATGTATTCTAGCATCCTGAAGATGATTCCAGCATTAATTTCATTGTGCTTATGCTCATTTTGAAGATTTTGACATTTTCACCTTACGTGTACAATCAGGGGCTGAAAACGCGTTTAAAGCAATAAAAAGTTCATTTTGGCTCTCACACCTAAACTAAACGTTGTAGACTCAAAGTTTTTGCTGTATTTAGTGTATTCTAGCATCCTGAAGATGATTCCAGCATTAATTTCATTGTGCTTATGCTCATTTTGAAGATTTTGACATTTTCACCTAAGGTGCACAATCAGGCTGAAAACGCATTTAAAGCAATAAAAAGTTCATTTTGGCTCACACACCTAAACTAAACGTTGTAGACTCAAAAGTTTTGCTGTATTTAGTGTATTCTAGCATCCTGAAGATGATTCCAGCATTAATTTCATTGTGCTTATGCTCATTTTGAAGATTTTGACATTTTCACCTTAAGTGTACAATCAGGGGCTGAAAACGCGTTTAAAGCAATAAAAAGTTCATTTTGGCTCTCACACCTAAACTAAACGTTGTAGACTCAAATTTTTTGCTGTATTTAGTGTATTCTAGCATCCTGAAGATGATTCCAGCATTAATTTCATTGTGCTTATGCTCATTTTTAAGATTTTGACATTTTCACCTTAAGTGTACAATCAGGGGCTGAAAACGCGTTTAAAGCAATAAAAAGTTCATTTTGGCTCTCACACCTAAACTAAACGTTGTAGACTCAAAATTTTTGCTGTATTCAGTGCATTCTAGCATCCTGAAGATGATTCCAGCATTAATTTCATCGTGCTTATGCTCATTTTGAAGATTTTGACATTTTCACCTAAGGTGCACAATCAGGCTGAAAACGCGTTTAAAGCAATAAAAAGTTCATTTTGGCTCTCACACCTAAACTAAACGTTGTAGACTCAATTTTTTTGCTGTATTTAGTGTATTCTAGCATCCTGAAGATGATTCCAGCATTAATTTCATTGTGCTTATGCTCATTTTGAAGATTTTGACATTTTCACCTAAAGTGCACAATCAGGCTGAAAACGCATTTAAAGCAATAAAAAGTTCATTTTGGCTCTCACACCTAAACTAAACATTGTAGACTCAAAATTTTTGCTGTATTTAGTGTATTCTAGCATCCTGAAGATGATTCCAGCATTAATTTCATTGTGCTTATGCTCATTTTGAAGATTTTGACATTTTCACCTTACGTGTACAATCAGGGGCTGAAAACGCGTTTAAAGCAATAAAAAGTTCATTTTGGCTCTCACACCTAAACTAAACGTTGTAGACTTAAAGTTTTTGCTGTATTTAGTGTATTCTAGCATCCTGAAGATGATTCCAGCATTAATTTCATTGTGCTTATGCTCATTTTGAAGATTTTGACATTTTTACCTAAAGTGCACAATCAGGCTGAAAACGCATTTAAAGCCATAAAAAGTTAATTTTGGCTCTCACACCTAAACTAAACGTTGTAGACTCAAAGTTTTTGCTGTATTTAGTGTATTCTAGCATCCTGAAGATGATTCCAGCATTAATTTCATTGTGCTTATGCTCATTTTGAAGATTTTGACATTTTTACCTAAAGTGCACAATCAGGCTGAAAACGCATTTAAAGCCATAAAAAGTTCATTTTGGCTCTCACACCTAAACAAAACGTTGTAGACTCAAAATTTTTGCTGTATTTAGTGTATTCTAGCATCCTGAAGATGATTCCAGCATTAATTTCATTGTGCTTATGCTCATTTTTAAGATTTTGACATTTTCACCTTAAGTGTACAATCAGGGGCTGAAAACGCGTTTAAAGCAATAAAAAGTTCATTTTGGCTCTCACACCTAAACTAAACGTTGTAGACTCAAAATTTTTGCTGTATCCAGTGCATTCTAGCATCCTGAAGATGATTCCAGCATTAATTTCATCGTGCTTATGCTCATTTTGAAGATTTTGACATTTTCACCTAAGGTGCACAATCAGGCTGAAAACGCGTTTAAAGCAATAAAAAGTTCATTTTGGCTCTCACACCTAAACTAAACGTTGTAGACTCAAATTTTTTGCTGTATTTAGTGTATTCTAGCATCCTGAAGATGATTCCAGCATTAATTTCATTGTGCTTATGCTCATTTTGAAGATTTTGACATTTTCACCTAAAGTGCACAATCAGGCTGAAAACGCATTTAAAGCAATAAAAAGTTCATTTTGGCTCTCATACCTAAACTAAACATTGTAGACTCAAAATTTTTGCTGTATTTAGTGTATTCTAGCATCCTGAAGATGATTCCAGCATTTATTTCATTGTTGCTTATGCTCATTTTGAAGATTTTGACATTTTCACCTTAAGTGTACAATCAGGGGCTGAAAACGCGTTTAAAGCAATAAAAAGTTCATTTTGGCTCTCACACCTAAACTAAACGTTGTAGACTCAAAATTTTTGCTGTATTTAATGTATTCTAGCATCCTGAAGATGATTCCAGCATTAATTTCATTGTGCTTATGCTCATTTTGAAGATTTTGACATTTTCACCTTACGTGTACAATCAGGGGCTGAAAACGCGTTTAAAGCAATAAAAAGTACATTTTGGCTCTCACACCTAAACTAAACGTTGTAGACTCAAAGTTTTTGCTGTATTTAGTGTATTCTAGCATCCTGAAGATGATTCCAGCATTAATTTCATTGTGCTTATGCTCATTTTGAAGATTTTGACATTTTTACCTTAAGTGCACAATCAGGCTGAAAACGCATTTAAAGCCATAAAAAGTTCATTTTGGCTCTCACACCTAAACTAAACGTTGTAGACTCAAATTTTTTTGCTGTATTTAGTGTATTCTAGCATCCTGAAGATGATTCCAGCATTAATTTCATTGTGCTTATGCTCATTTTGGAGATTTTGACATTTTCACCTTAAGTGTACAATCAGGGGCTGAAAACGCGTTTAAAGCAATAAAAAGTTCATTTTGGCTCTCACACCTAAACTAAACGTTGTAGACTCAAAAATTTTGTTGTATGTAGTGTATTCTAGCATCCTGAAGATGATTCAAGCATTAATTTAATTGTGATTATGCTCATTTTGAAGATTTTGACATTTTCACCTTACGTGTACAATCAGGGGCTGAAAACGCGTTTAAAGCAATAAAAAGTTCATTTTGGCTCTCACACCTAAACTAAACGTTGTAGACTCAAAGTTTTTGCTGTATTTAGTGTAATCTAGCATCCTGAAGATGATTCCAGCATTAATTTCATTGTGCTTATGCTCATTTTGAAGATTTTGACATTTTCACCTAAAGTGCACAATCAGGCTGAAAACGCATTTAAAGCAATAAAAAGTTCATTTTGGCTCTCACACCTAAACAAAACGTTGTAGACTCAAAATTTTTGCTGTATTTAGTGTATTCTAGCATCCTGAAGATGATTCCAGCATTAATTTCATTGTGCTTATGCTCATTTTGAAGATTTTGACATTTTCACCTAAAGTGCACAATCAGGCTGAAAACGCATTTAAAGCAATAAAAAGTTCATTTTGGCTCTCACACCTAAACAAAACGTTGTAGACTCAAAATTTTTGCTGTATTTAGTGTATTCTAGCATCCTGAAGATGATTCCAGCATTAATTTCATTGTGCTTATGCTCATTTTGAAGATTTTGACATTTTCACCTTAAGTGTACAATCAGGGGCTGAAAACGCGTTTAAAGCAATAAAAAGTTCATTTTGGCTCTCACACCTAAACTAAACGTTGTAGACTCAAATTTTTTGCTGTATTTAGTGTATTCTAGCATCCTGAAGATGATTCCAGCATTAATTTCATTGTGCTTATGCTCATTTTGAAGATTTTGACATTTTCACCTAAAGTGCACAATCAGGCTGAAAACGCATTTAAAGCAATAAAAAGTTCATTTTGGCTCTCACACCTAAACTAAACGTTGTAGACTCAAAGTTTTTGCTGTATTCAGTGCATTCTAGCATCCTGAAGATGATTCCAGCATTAATTTCATCGTGCTTATGCTCATTTTGAAGATTTTGACATTTTCACCTAAGGTGCACAATCAGGCTGAAAACGCGTTTAAAGCAATAAAAAGTTCATTTTGGCTCTCACACCTAAACTAGACGTTGTAGACTCAAAGTTTTTGCTGTATTTAGTGTATTCTAGCATCCTGAAGATGATTCCAGCATTAATTTCATTGTGCTTATGCTCATTTTGAAGATTTTGACATTTTCACCTAAGGTGCACAATCAGGCTGAAAACGCATTTAAAGCAATAAAAAGTTCATTTTGGCTCACACACCTAAACTAAACGTTGTAGACTCAAAAGTTTTGCTGTATATAGTGTATTCTAGCATCCTGAAGATGATTCCAGCATTAATTTCATTGTGCTTATGCTCATTTTGAAGATTTTGACATTTTCACCTAAAGTGCACAATCAGGCTGAAAACGCATTTAAAGCAATAAAAAGTTCATTTTGGCTCTCAGACCTAAACTAAACGTTGTAGACTCAAATTTTTTGCTGTATTCAGTGCATTCTAGCATCCTGAAGATGATTCCAGCATTAATTTCATCGTGCTTATGCTCATTTTGAAGATTTTGACATTTTCACCTAAGGTGCACAATCAGGCTGAAAACGCGTTTAAAGCAATAAAAAGTTCATTTTGGCTCTCAGACCTAAACTAAACGTTGTAGACTCAAATTTTTTGCTGTATTCAGTGCATTCTAGCATCCTGAAGATGATTCCAGCATTAATTTCATCGTGCTTATGCTCATTTTGAAGATTTTGACATTTTCACCTAAGGTGCACAATCAGGCTGAAAACGCGTTTAAAGCAATAAAAAGTTCATTTTGGCTCTCACACCTAAACTAAACGTTGTAGACTCAAATTTTTTGCTGTATTTAGTGTATTCTAGCATCCTGAAGATGATTCCAGCATTAATTTCATTGTGCTTATGCTCATTTTGAAGATTTTGACATTTTCACCTTAAGTGTACAATCAGGGGCTGAAAACGCGTTTAAAGCAATAAAAAGTTCATTTTGGCTCTCACACCAAAACTAAACGTTGTAGACTCAAAATTTTTGCTGTATTTAATGTATTCTAGCATCCTGAAGATGATTCCAGCATTAATTTCATTGTGCTTATGCTCATTTTGAAGATTTTGACATTTTCACCTTACGTGTACAATCAGGGGCTGAAAACGCGTTTAAAGCAATAAAAAGTTCATTTTGGCTCTCACACCTAAACTAAACGTTGTAGACTCAAAGTTTTTGCTGTATTTAGTGTATTCTAGCATCCTGAAGATGATTCCAGCATTAATTTCATTGTGCTTATGCTCATTTTGAAGATTTTGACATTTTTACCTAAAGTGCACAATCAGGCTGAAAACGCATTTAAAGCCATAAAAAGTTCATTTTGGCTCTCACACCTAAACTAAACGTTGTAGACTCAAAGTTTTTGCTGTATTTAGTGTATTCTAGCATCCTGAAGATGATTCCAGCATTAATTTCATTGTGCTTATGCTCATTTTGAAGATTTTGACATTTTTACCTAAAGTGCACAATCAGGCTGAAAACGCATTTAAAGCCATAAAAAGTTCATTTTGGCTCTCACACCTAAACAAAACGTTGTAGACTCAAAATTTTTGCTGTATTTAGTGTATTCTAGCATCCTGAAGATGATTCCAGCATTAATTTCATTGTGCTTATGCTCATTTTTAAGATTTTGACATTTTCACCTTAAGTGTACAATCAGGGGCTGAAAACGCGTTTAAAGCAATAAAAAGTTCATTTTCGCTCTCACACCTAAACTAAACGTTGTAGACTCAAAATTTTTGCTGTATTCAGTGCATTCTAGCATCCTGAAGATGATTCCAGCATTAATTTCATCGTGCTTATGCTCATTTTGAAGATTTTGACATTTTCACCTAAGGTGCACAATCAGGCTGAAAACGCGTTTAAAGCAATAAAAAGTTCATTTTGGCTCTCACACCTAAACTAAACGTTGTAGACTCAAATTTTTTGCTGTATTTAGTGTATTCTAGCATCCTGAAGATGATTCCAGCATTAATTTCATTGTGCTTATGCTCATTTTGAAGATTTTGACATTTTCACCTAAAGTGCACAATCAGGCTGAAAACGCATTTAAAGCAATAAAAAGTTCATTTTGGCTCTCACACCTAAACTAAACATTGTAGACTCAAAATTTTTGCTGTATTTAGTGTATTCTAGCATCCTGAAGATGATTCCAGCATTAATTTCATTGTGCTTATGCTCATTTTGAAGATTTTGACATTTTCACCTTACGTGTACAATCAGGGGCTGAAAACGCGTTTAAAGCAATAAAAAGTTCATTTTGGCTCTCACACCTAAACTAAACGTTGTAGACTCAAAGTTTTTGCTGTATTTAGTGTATTCTAGCATCCTGAAGATGATTCCAGCATTAATTTCATTGTGCTTATGCTCATTTTGAAGATTTTGACATTTTTACCTAAAGTGCACAATCAGGCTGAAAACGCATTTAAAGCCATAAAAAGTTCATTTTGGCTCTCACACCTAAACTAAACGTTGTAGACTCAAAGTTTTTGCTGTATTTAGTGTATTCTAGCATCCTGAAGATGATTCCAGCATTAATTTCATTGTGCTTATGCTCATTTTGAAGATTTTGACATTTTTACCTAAAGTGCACAATCAGGCTGAAAACGCATTTAAAGCCATAAAAAGTTCATTTTGGCTCTCACACCTAAACAAAACGTTGTAGACTCAAAATTTTTGCTGTATTTAGTGTATTCTAGCATCCTGAAGATGATTCCAGCATTAATTTCATTGTGCTTATGCTCATTTTTAAGATTTTGACATTTTCACCTTAAGTGTACAATCAGGGGCTGAAAACGCGTTTAAAGCAATAAAAAGTTCATTTTCGCTCTCACACCTAAACTAAACGTTGTAGACTCAAAATTTTTGCTGTATTCAGTGCATTCTAGCATCCTGAAGATGATTCCAGCATTAATTTCATCGTGCTTATGCTCATTTTGAAGATTTTGACATTTTCACCTAAGGTGCACAATCAGGCTGAAAACGCGTTTAAAGCAATAAAAAGTTCATTTTGGCTCTCACACCTAAACTAAACGTTGTAGACTCAAATTTTTTGCTGTATTTAGTGTATTCTAGCATCCTGAAGATGATTCCAGCATTAATTTCATTGTGCTTATGCTCATTTTGAAGATTTTGACATTTTCACCTAAAGTGCACAATCAGGCTGAAAACGCATTTAAAGCAATAAAAAGTTCATTTTGGCTCTCACACCTAAACTAAACATTGTAGACTCAAAATTTTTGCTGTATTTAGTGTATTCTAGCATCCTGAAGATGATTCCAGCATTAATTTCATTGTGCTTATGCTCATTTTGAAGATTTTGACATTTTCACCTAAAGTGCACAATCAGGCTGAAAACGCATTTAAAGCAATAAAAAGTTCATTTTGGCTCTCACACCTAAACTAAACATTGTAGACTCAAAATTTTTGCTGTATTTAGTGTATTCTAGCATCCTGAAGATGATTCCAGCATTAATTTCATTGTGCTTATGCTCATTTTGAAGATTTTGACATTTTCACCTTACGTGTACAATCAGGGGCTGAAAACGCGTTTAAAGCAATAAAAAGTTCATTTTGGCTCTCACACCTAAACTAAACGTTGTAGACTCAAAGTTTTTGCTGTATTTAGTGTATTCTAGCATCCTGAAGATGATTCCAGCATTAATTTCATTGTGCTTATGCTCATTTTGAAGATTTTGACATTTTTACCTAAAGTGCACAATCAGGCTGAAAACGCATTTAAAGCCATAAAAAGTTCATTTTGGCTCTCACACCTAAACTAAACGTTGTAGACTCAAAGTTTTTGCTGTATTTAGTGTATTCTAGCATCCTGAAGATGATTCCAGCATTAATTTCATTGTGCTTATGCTCATTTTGAAGATTTTGACATTTTTACCTAAAGTGCACAATCAGGCTGAAAACGCATTTAAAGCCATAAAAAGTTCATTTTGGCTCTCACACCTAAACAAAACGTTGTAGACTCAAAATTTTTGCTGTATTTAGTGTATTCTAGCATCCTGAAGATGATTCCAGCATTAATTTCATTGTGCTTATGCTCATTTTTAAGATTTTGACATTTTCACCTTAAGTGTACAATCAGGGGCTGAAAACGCGTTTAAAGCAATAAAAAGTTCATTTTCGCTCTCACACCTAAACTAAACGTTGTAGACTCAAAATTTTTGCTGTATTCAGTGCATTCTAGCATCCTGAAGATGATTCCAGCATTAATTTCATCGTGCTTATGCTCATTTTGAAGATTTTGACATTTTCACCTAAGGTGCACAATCAGGCTGAAAACGCGTTTAAAGCAATAAAAAGTTCATTTTGGCTCTCACACCTAAACTAAACGTTGTAGACTCAAATTTTTTGCTGTATTTAGTGTATTCTAGCATCCTGAAGATGATTCCAGCATTAATTTCATTGTGCTTATGCTCATTTTGAAGATTTTGACATTTTCACCTAAAGTGCACAATCAGGCTGAAAACGCATTTAAAGCAATAAAAAGTTCATTTTGGCTCTCACACCTAAACTAAACATTGTAGACTCAAAATTTTTGCTGTATTTAGTGTATTCTAGCATCCTGAAGATGATTCCAGCATTAATTTCATTGTGCTTATGCTCATTTTGAAGATTTTGACATTTTCACCTTACGTGTACAATCAGGGGCTGAAAACGCGTTTAAAGCAATAAAAAGTTCATTTTGGCTCTCACACCTAAACTAAACGTTGTAGACTCAAAGTTTTTGCTGTATTTAGTGTATTCTAGCATCCTGAAGATGATTCCAGCATTAATTTCATTGTGCTTATGCTCATTTTGAAGATTTTGACATTTTTACCTAAAGTGCACAATCAGGCTGAAAACGCATTTAAAGCCATAAAAAGTTCATTTTGGCTCTCACACCTAAACTAAACGTTGTAGACTCAAAGTTTTTGCTGTATTTAGTGTATTCTAGCATCCTGAAGATGATTCCAGCATTAATTTCATTGTGCTTATGCTCATTTTGAAGATTTTGACATTTTTACCTAAAGTGCACAATCAGGCTGAAAACGCATTTAAAGCCATAAAAAGTTCATTTTGGCTCTCACACCTAAACAAAACGTTGTAGACTCAAAATTTTTGCTGTATTTAGTGTATTCTAGCATCCTGAAGATGATTCCAGCATTAATTTCATTGTGCTTATGCTCATTTTTAAGATTTTGACATTTTCACCTTAAGTGTACAATCAGGGGCTGAAAACGCGTTTAAAGCAATAAAAAGTTCATTTTGGCTCTCACACCTAAACTAAACGTTGTAGACTCAAAATTTTTGCTGTATTCAGTGCATTCTAGCATCCTGAAGATGATTCCAGCATTAATTTCATCGTGCTTATGCTCATTTTGAAGATTTTGACATTTTCACCTAAGGTGCACAATCAGGCTGAAAACGCGTTTAAAGCAATAAAAAGTTCATTTTGGCTCTCACACCTAAACTAAACGTTGTAGACTCAAATTTTTTGCTGTATTTAGTGTATTCTAGCATCCTGAAGATGATTCCAGCATTAATTTCATTGTGCTTATGCTCATTTTGAAGATTTTGACATTTTCACCTAAAGTGCACAATCAGGCAGAAAACGCATTTAAAGCAATAAAAAGTTCATTTTGGCTCTCACACCTAAACTAAACATTGTAGACTCAAAATTTTTGCTGTATTTAGTGTATTCTATTATCCTGAAGATGATTCCAGCATTTATTTCATTGTTGCTTATGCTCATTTTGAAGATTTTGACATTTTCACCTTAAGTGTACAATCAGGGGCTGAAAACGCGTTTAAAGCAATAAAAAGTTCATTTTGGCTCTCACACCTAAACTAAACGTTGTAGACTCAAAATTTTTGCTGTATTTAATGTATTCTAGCATCCTGAAGATGATTCCAGCATTAATTTCATTGTGCTTATGCTCATTTTGAAGATTTTGACATTTTCACCTTACGTGTACAATCAGGGGCTGAAAACGCGTTTAAAGCAATAAAAAGTTCATTTTGGCTCTCACACCTAAACTAAACGTTGTAGACTCAAAGTTTTTGCTGTATTTAGTGTATTCTAGCATCCTGAAGATGATTCCAGCATTAATTTCATTGTGCTTATGCTCATTTTGAAGATTTTGACATTTTTACCTTAAGTGCACAATCAGGCTGAAAACGCATTTAAAGCCATAAAAAGTTCATTTTGGCTCTCACACCTAAACTAAACGTTGTAGACTCAAAATTTTTGCTGTATTTAGTGTATTCTAGCATCCTGAAGATGATTCCAGCATTAATTTCATTGTGCTTATGCTCATTTTGGAGATTTTGACATTTTCACCTTAAGTGTACAATCAGGGGCTGAAAACGCGTTTAAAGCAATAAAAAGTTCATTTTGGCTCTCACACCTAAACTAAACGTTGTAGACTCAAAATTTTTGCTGTATTTAGTGCATTCTAGCATCCTGAAGATGATTCCAGCATTAATTTCATTGTTATGCTCATTTTGAAGATTTTGACATTTTCACCTGAAGTGTGCAATCAGGGGCTGAAAACGCGTTTAAAGCAATAAAAAGTTCATTTTGGCTCTCACACCTAAACTAAACGTTGTAGACTCAAAATTTTTGCTGTATTTAGTGTATTCTAGCATCCTGAAGATGATTCCAGCATTAATTTCATTGTGCTTATGCTCATTTTTAAGATTTTGACATTTTCACCTAAAGTGCACAATCAGGCTGAAAACGCATTTAAAGCAATAAAAAGTTCATTTTGGCTCTCACACCTAAACTAAACGTTGTAGACTCAAATTTTTTTGCTGTATTCAGTGTATTCTAGCATCCTGAAGATGATTCCAGCATTAATTTCATCGTGCTTATGCTCATTTTGAAGATTTTGACATTTTCACCTAAAGTGCACAATCAGGCTGAAAACGCATTTAAAGCAATAAAAAGTTCATTTTGGCTCACACACCTAAAATAAACGTTGTAGACTCAAAATTTTTGCTGTATTTAGTGTATTCTAGCATCCTGAAGATGATTCCAGCATTAATTTCATTGTGCTTATGCTCATTTTTAAGATTTTGACATTTTCACCTTAAGTGTACAATCAGGGGCTGAAAACGCGTTTAAAGCAATAAAAAGTTCATTTTGGCTCTCACACCAAAACTAAACGTTGTAGACTCAAATTTTTTGCTGTATTTAGTGTATTCTAGCATCCTGAAGATGATTCCAGCATTAATTTCATTGTGCTTATGCTCATTTTGAAGATTTTGACATTTTCACCTAAAGTGCACAATCAGGCTGAAAACGCATTTAAAGCAATAAAAAGTTCATTTTGGCTTTCACACCTAAACTAAACATTGTAGACTCAAAATTTTTGCTGTATTTAGTGTATTCTAGCATCCTGAAGATGATTCCAGCATTAATTTCATTGTGCTTATGCTCATTTTGGAGATTTTGACATTTTCACCTTAAGTGTACAATCAGGGGCTGAAAACGCGTTTAAAGCAATAAAAAGTTCATTTTGGCTCTCACACCTAAACTAAACGTTGTAGACTCAAAAAATTTGTTGTATGTAGTGTATTCTAGCATCCTGAAGATGATTCAAGCATTAATTTAATTGTGATTATGCTCATTTTGAAGATTTTGACATTTTCACCTTACGTGTACAATCAGGGGCTGAAAACGCGTTTAAAGCAATAAAAAGTTCATTTTGGCTCTCACACCTAAACTAAACGTTGTAGACTCAAAGTTTTTGCTGTATTTAGTGTAATCTAGCATCCTGAAGATGATTCCAGCATTAATTTCATTGTGCTTATGCTCATTTTGAAGATTTTGACATTTTCACCTAAAGTGCACAATCAGGCTGAAAACGCATTTAAAGCAATAAAAAGTTCATTTTGGCTCTCACACCTAAACAAAACGTTGTAGACTCAAAATTTTTGCTGTATTTAGTGTATTCTAGCATCCTGAAGATGATTCCAGCATTAATTTCATTGTGCTTATGCTCATTTTGAAGATTTTGACATTTTCACCTAAAGTGCACAATCAGGCTGAAAACGCATTTAAAGCAATAAAAAGTTCATTTTGGCTCTCACACCTAAACAAAACGTTGTAGACTCAAAATTTTTGCTGTATTTAGTGTATTCTAGCATCCTGAAGATGATTCCAGCATTAATTTCATTGTGCTTATGCTCATTTTTAAGATTTTGACATTTTCACCTAAAGTGCACAATCAGGCTGAAAACGCATTTTAAGCAATAAAAAGTTCATTTTGGCTCTCACACCTAAACTAAACGTTGTAGACTCAAAATTTTTGCTGTATTCAGTGCATTCTAGCATCCTGAAGATGATTCCAGCATTAATTTCATCGTGCTTATGCTCATTTTGAAGATTTTGACATTTTCACCAAAGGTGCACAATCAGGCTGAAAACGCGTTTAAAGCAATAAAAAGTTCATTTTGGCTCTCAGACCTAAACTAAACGTTGTAGATTCAAATTTTTTGCTGTATTTAGTGTATTCTAGCATCCTGAAGATGATTCCAGCATTAATTTCATTGTGCTTATGCTCATTTTGAAGATTTTGACATTTTCACCTAAAGTGCACAATCAGGCTGAAAACGCATTTAAAGCAATAAAAAGTTCATTTTGGCTCTCACACCTAAACAAAACGTTGTAGACTCAAAATTTTTGCTGTATTTAGTGTATTCTAGCATCCTGAAGATGATTCCAGCATTAATTTCATTGTGCTTATGCTCATTTTTAAGATTTTGACATTTTCACCTTAAGTGTACAATCAGGGGCTGAAAACGCGTTTAAAGCAATAAAAAGTTCATTTTGGCTCTCACACCTAAACTAAACGTTGTAGACTCAAAATTTTTGCTGTATTTAGTGCATTCTAGCATCCTCAAGATGATTCCAGCATTAATTTCATCGTGCTTATGCTCATTTTGAAGATTTTGACATTTTCACCTAAGGTGCACAATCAGGCTGAAAACGCGTTTAAAGCAATAAAAAGTTCATTTTGGCTCTCACACCTAAACTAAACGTTGTAGACTCAAATTTTTTGCTGTATTTAGTGTATTCTAGCATCCTGAAGATGATTCCAGCATTAATTTCATTGTGCTTATGCTCATTTTGAAGATTTTGACATTTTCACCTAAAGTGCACAATCAGGCAGAAAACGCATTTAAAGCAATAAAAAGTTCATTTTGGCTCTCACACCTAAACTAAACATTGTAGACTCAAAATTTTTGCTGTATTTAGTGTATTCTATTATCCTGAAGATGATTCCAGCATTTATTTCATTGTTGCTTATGCTCATTTTGAAGATTTTGACATTTTCACCTTAAGTGTACAATCAGGGGCTGAAAACGCGTTTAAAGCAATAAAAAGTTCATTTTGGCTCTCACACCTAAACTAAACGTTGTAGACTCAAAATTTTTGCTGTATTTAATGTATTCTAGCATCCTGAAGATGATTCCAGCATTAATTTCATTGTGCTTATGCTCATTTTGAAGATTTTGACATTTTCACCTTACGTGTACAATCAGGGGCTGAAAACGCGTTTAAAGCAATAAAAAGTTCATTTTGGCTCTCACACCTAAACTAAACGTTGTAGACTCAAAGTTTTTGCTGTATTTAGTGTATTCTAGCATCCTGAAGATGATTCCAGCATTAATTTCATTGTGCTTATGCTCATTTTGAAGATTTTGACATTTTTACCTTAAGTGCACAATCAGGCTGAAAACGCATTTAAAGCCATAAAAAGTTCATTTTGGCTCTCACACCTAAACTAAACGTTGTAGACTCAAAATTTTTGCTGTATTTAGTGTATTCTAGCATCCTGAAGATGATTCCAGCATTAATTTCATTGTGCTTATGCTCATTTTGGAGATTTTGACATTTTCACCTTAAGTGTACAATCAGGGGCTGAAAACGCGTTTAAAGCAATAAAAAGTTCATTTTGGCTCTCACACCTAAACTAAACGTTGTAGACTCAAAATTTTTGCTGTATTTAGTGCATTCTAGCATCCTGAAGATGATTCCAGCATTAATTTCATTGTTATGCTCATTTTGAAGATTTTGACATTTTCACCTGAAGTGTGCAATCAGGGGCTGAAAACGCGTTTAAAGCAATAAAAAGTTCATTTTGGCTCTCACACCTAAACTAAACGTTGTAGACTCAAAATTTTTGCTGTATTTAGTGTATTCTAGCATCCTGAAGATGATTCCAGCATTAATTTCATTGTGCTTATGCTCATTTTTAAGATTTTGACATTTTCACCTAAAGTGCACAATCAGGCTGAAAACGCATTTAAAGCAATAAAAAGTTCATTTTGGCTCTCACACCTAAACTAAACGTTGTAGACTCAAAAATTTTGCTGTATTTAGTGTATTTTAGCATCCTGAAGATGATTCCAGCATTAATTTCATTGTGCTTATGCTCATTTTTAAGATTTTGACATTTTCACCTTAAGTGTACAATCAGGGGCTGAAAACGCGTTTAAAGCAATAAAAAGTTCATTTTGGCTCTCACACCTAAACTAAACGTTGTAGACTCAAATTTTTTTGCTGTATTCAGTGTATTCTAGCATCCTGAAGATGATTCCAGCATTAATTTCATCGTGCTTATGCTCATTTTGAAGATTTTGACATTTTCACCTAAAGTGCACAATCAGGCTGAAAACGCATTTAAAGCAATAAAAAGTTCATTTTGGCTCACACACCTAAAATAAACGTTGTAGACTCAAAATTTTTGCTGTATTTAGTGTATTCTAGCATCCTGAAGATGATTCCAGCATTAATTTCATTGTGCTTATGCTCATTTTGGAGATTTTGACATTTTCACCTTAAGTGTACAATCAGGGGCTGAAAACGCGTTTAAAGCAATAAAAAGTTCATTTTGGCTCTCACACCTAAACTAAACGTTGTAGACTCAAAAAATTTGTTGTATGTAGTGTATTCTAGCATCCTGAAGATGATTCAAGCATTAATTTAATTGTGATTATGCTCATTTTGAAGATTTTGACATTTTCACCTTACGTGTACAATCAGGGGCTGAAAACGCGTTTAAAGCAATAAAAAGTTCATTTTGGCTCTCACACCTAAACTAAACGTTGTAGACTCAAAGTTTTTGCTGTATTTAGTGTAATCTAGCATCCTGAAGATGATTCCAGCATTAATTTCATTGTGCTTATGCTCATTTTGAAGATTTTGACATTTTCACCTAAAGTGCACAATCAGGCTGAAAACGCATTTAAAGCAATAAAAAGTTCATTTTGGCTCTCACACCTAAACAAAACGTTGTAGACTCAAAATTTTTGCTGTATTTAGTGTATTCTAGCATCCTGAAGATGATTCCAGCATTAATTTCATTGTGCTTATGCTCATTTTGAAGATTTTGACATTTTCACCTAAAGTGCACAATCAGGCTGAAAACGCATTTAAAGCAATAAAAAGTTCATTTTGGCTCTCACACCTAAACAAAACGTTGTAGACTCAAAATTTTTGCTGTATTTAGTGTATTCTAGCATCCTGAAGATGATTCCAGCATTAATTTCATTGTGCTTATGCTCATTTTTAAGATTTTGACATTTTCACCTAAAGTGCACAATCAGGCTGAAAACGCATTTTAAGCAATAAAAAGTTCATTTTGGCTCTCACACCTAAACTAAACGTTGTAGACTCAAAATTTTTGCTGTATTCAGTGCATTCTAGCATCCTGAAGATGATTCCAGCATTAATTTCATCGTGCTTATGCTCATTTTGAAGATTTTGACATTTTCACCAAAGGTGCACAATCAGGCTGAAAACGCGTTTAAAGCAATAAAAAGTTCATTTTGGCTCTCAGACCTAAACTAAACGTTGTAGATTCAAATTTTTTGCTGTATTTAGTGTATTCTAGCATCCTGAAGATGATTCCAGCATTAATTTCATTGTGCTTATGCTCATTTTGAAGATTTTGACATTTTCACCTAAAGTGCACAATCAGGCTGAAAACGCATTTAAAGCAATAAAAAGTTCATTTTGGCTCTCACACCTAAACAAAACGTTGTAGACTCAAAATTTTTGCTGTATTTAGTGTATTCTAGCATCCTGAAGATGATTCCAGCATTAATTTCATTGTGCTTATGCTCATTTTTAAGATTTTGACATTTTCACCTTAAGTGTACAATCAGGGGCTGAAAACGCGTTTAAAGCAATAAAAAGTTCATTTTGGCTCTCACACCTAAACTAAACGTTGTAGACTCAAAATTTTTGCTGTATTTAGTGCATTCTAGCATCCTCAAGATGATTCCAGCATTAATTTCATCGTGCTTATGCTCATTTTGAAGATTTTGACATTTTCACCTAAGGTGCACAATCAGGCTGAAAACGCGTTTAAAGCAATAAAAAGTTCATTTTGGCTCTCACACCTAAACTAAACGTTGTAGACTCAAATTTTTTGCTGTATTTAGTGTATTCTAGCATCCTGAAGATGATTCCAGCATTAATTTCATTGTGCTTATGCTCATTTTGAAGATTTTGACATTTTCACCTAAAGTGCACAATCAGGCAGAAAACGCATTTAAAGCAATAAAAAGTTCATTTTGGCTCTCACACCTAAACTAAACATTGTAGACTCAAAATTTTTGCTGTATTTAGTGTATTCTATTATCCTGAAGATGATTCCAGCATTTATTTCATTGTTGCTTATGCTCATTTTGAAGATTTTGACATTTTCACCTTAAGTGTACAATCAGGGGCTGAAAACGCGTTTAAAGCAATAAAAAGTTCATTTTGGCTCTCACACCTAAACTAAACGTTGTAGACTCAAAATTTTTGCTGTATTTAATGTATTCTAGCATCCTGAAGATGATTCCAGCATTAATTTCATTGTGCTTATGCTCATTTTGAAGATTTTGACATTTTCACCTTACGTGTACAATCAGGGGCTGAAAACGCGTTTAAAGCAATAAAAAGTTCATTTTGGCTCTCACACCTAAACTAAACGTTGTAGACTCAAAGTGTTTGCTGTATTTAGTGTATTCTAGCATCCTGAAGATGATTCCAGCATTAATTTCATTGTGCTTATGCTCATTTTGAAGATTTTGACATTTTTACCTTAAGTGCACAATCAGGCTGAAAACGCATTTAAAGCCATAAAAAGTTCATTTTGGCTCTCACACCTAAACTAAACGTTGTAGACTCAAAATTTTTGCTGTATTTAGTGTATTCTAGCATCCTGAAGATGATTCCAGCATTAATTTCATTGTGCTTATGCTCATTTTGGAGATTTTGACATTTTCACCTTAAGTGTACAATCAGGGGCTGAAAACGCGTTTAAAGCAATAAAAAGTTCATTTTGGCTCTCACACCTAAACTAAACGTTGTAGACTCAAAATTTTTGCTGTATTTAGTGCATTCTAGCATCCTGAAGATGATTCCAGCATTAATTTCATTGTTATGCTCATTTTGAAGATTTTGACATTTTCACCTGAAGTGTGCAATCAGGGGCTGAAAACGCGTTTAAAGCAATAAAAAGTTCATTTTGGCTCTCACACCTAAACTAAACGTTGTAGACTCAAAATTTTTGCTGTATTTAGTGTATTCTAGCATCCTGAAGATGATTCCAGCATTAATTTCATTGTGCTTATGCTCATTTTTAAGATTTTGACATTTTCACCTAAAGTGCACAATCAGGCTGAAAACGCATTTAAAGCAATAAAAAGTTCATTTTGGCTCTCACACCTAAACTAAACGTTGTAGACTCAAAAATTTTGCTGTATTTAGTGTATTTTAGCATCCTGAAGATGATTCCAGCATTAATTTCATTGTGCTTATGCTCATTTTTAAGATTTTGACATTTTCACCTTAAGTGTACAATCAGGGGCTGAAAACGCGTTTAAAGCAATAAAAAGTTCATTTTGGCTCTCACACCTAAACTAAACGTTGTAGACTCAAATTTTTTTGCTGTATTCAGTGTATTCTAGCATCCTGAAGATGATTCCAGCATTAATTTCATCGTGCTTATGCTCATTTTGAAGATTTTGACATTTTCACCTAAAGTGCACAATCAGGCTGAAAACGCATTTAAAGCAATAAAAAGTTCATTTTGGCTCACACACCTAAAATAAACGTTGTAGACTCAAAATTTTTGCTGTATTTAGTGTATTCTAGCATCCTGAAGATGATTCCAGCATTAATTTCATTGTGCTTATGCTCATTTTTAAGATTTTGACATTTTCACCTTAAGTGTACAATCAGGGGCTGAAAACGCGTTTAAAGCAATAAAAAGTTCATTTTGGCTCTCACACCAAAACTAAACGTTGTAGACTCAAATTTTTTGCTGTATTTAGTGTATTCTAGCATCCTGAAGATGATTCCAGCATTAATTTCATTGTGCTTATGCTCATTTTTAAGATTTTGACATTTTCACCTTAAGTGTACAATCAGGGGCTGAAAACGCGTTTAAAGCAATAAAAAGTTCATTTTGGCTCTCACACCTAAACTAAACGTTGTAGACTCAAAATTTTTGCTGTATTCAGTGCATTCTAGCATCCTGAAGATGATTCCAGCATTAATTTCATCGTGCTTATGCTCATTTTGAAGATTTTGACATTTTCACCTAAGGTGCACAATCAGGCTGAAAACGCGTTTAAAGCAATAAAAAGTTCATTTTGGCTCTCACACCTAAACTAAACGTTGTAGACTCAAAATTTTTGCTGTATTTAGTGTATTCTAGCATCCTGAAGATGATTCCAGCATTAATTTCATTGTGCTTATGCTCATTTTGAAGATTTTGACATTTTCACCTAAAGTGCACAATCAGGCTGAAAACGCATTTAAAGCAATAAAAAGTTCATTTTGGCTTTCACACCTAAACTAAACATTGTAGACTCAAAATTTTTGCTGTATTTAGTGTATTCTAGCATCCTGAAGATGATTCCAGCATTAATTTCATTGTGCTTATGCTCATTTTGGAGATTTTGACATTTTCACCTTAAGTGTACAATCAGGGGCTGAAAACGCGTTTAAAGCAATAAAAAGTTCATTTTGGCTCTCACACCTAAACTAAACGTTGTAGACTCAAAAAATTTGTTGTATGTAGTGTATTCTAGCATCCTGAAGATGATTCAAGCATTAATTTAATTGTGATTATGCTCATTTTGAAGATTTTGACATTTTCACCTTACGTGTACAATCAGGGGCTGAAAACGCGTTTAAAGCAATAAAAAGTTCATTTTGGCTCTCACACCTAAACTAAACGTTGTAGACTCAAAGTTTTTGCTGTATTTAGTGTAATCTAGCATCCTGAAGATGATTCCAGCATTAATTTCATTGTGCTTATGCTCATTTTGAAGATTTTGACATTTTCACCTAAAGTGCACAATCAGGCTGAAAACGCATTTAAAGCAATAAAAAGTTCATTTTGGCTCTCACACCTAAACAAAACGTTGTAGACTCAAAATTTTTGCTGTATTTAGTGTATTCTAGCATCCTGAAGATGATTCCAGCATTAATTTCATTGTGCTTATGCTCATTTTGAAGATTTTGACATTTTCACCTAAAGTGCACAATCAGGCTGAAAACGCATTTAAAGCAATAAAAAGTTCATTTTGGCTCTCACACCTAAACAAAACGTTGTAGACTCAAAATTTTTGCTGTATTTAGTGTATTCTAGCATCCTGAAGATGATTCCAGCATTAATTTCATTGTGCTTATGCTCATTTTTAAGATTTTGACATTTTCACCTAAAGTGCACAATCAGGCTGAAAACGCATTTTAAGCAATAAAAAGTTCATTTTGGCTCTCAGACCTAAACTAAACGTTGTAGATTCAAATTTTTTGCTGTATTTAGTGTATTCTAGCATCCTGAAGATGATTCCAGCATTAATTTCATTGTGCTTATGCTCATTTTGAAGATTTTGACATTTTCACCTAAAGTGCACAATCAGGCTGAAAACGCATTTAAAGCAATAAAAAGTTCATTTTGGCTCTCACACCTAAACAAAACGTTGTAGACTCAAAATTTTTGCTGTATTTAGTGTATTCTAGCATCCTGAAGATGATTCCAGCATTAATTTCATTGTGCTTATGCTCATTTTTAAGATTTTGACATTTTCACCTTAAGTGTACAATCAGGGGCTGAAAACGCGTTTAAAGCAATAAAAAGTTCATTTTGGCTCTCACACCTAAACTAAACGTTGTAGACTCAAAATTTTTGCTGTATTCAGTGCATTCTAGCATCCTGAAGATGATTCCAGCATTAATTTCATCGTGCTTATGCTCATTTTGAAGATTTTGACATTTTCACCTAAGGTGCACAATCAGGCTGAAAACGCATTTAAAGCCATAAAAAGTTCATTTTGGCTCTCACACCTAAACTAAACGTTGTAGACTCAAAATTTTTGCTGTATTTAGTGTATTCTAGCATCCTGAAGATGATTCCAGCATTAATTTCATTGTGCTTATGCTCATTTTGGAGATTTTGACATTTTTACCTTAAGTGTACAATCAGGGGCTGAAAACGCGTTTAAAGCAATAAAAAGTTCATTTTGGCTCTCACACCTAAACTAAACGTTGTAGACTCAAAAATTTTGTTGTATTTAGTGTATTCTAGCATCCTGAAGATGATTCAAGCATTAATTTAATTGTGATTATGCTCATTTTGAAGATTTTGACATTTTCACCTTACGTGTACAATCAGGGGCTGAAAACGCGTTTAAAGCAATAAAAAGTTCATTTTGGCTCTCACACCTAAACTAAACGTTGTAGACTCAAAGTTTTTGCTGTATTTAGTGTAATCTAGCATCCTGAAGATGATTCCAGCATTAATTTCATTGTGCTTATGCTCATTTTGAAGATTTTGACATTTTCACCTAAAGTGCACAATCAGGCTGAAAACGCATTTTAAGCAATAAAAAGTTCATTTTGGCTCTCACACCTAAACTAAACGTTGTAGACTCAAAAATTTTGCTGTATTCAGTGCATTCTAGCATCCTGAAGATGATTCCAGCATTAATTTCATCGTGCTTATGCTCATTTTGAAGATTTTGACATTTTCACCTAAGGTGCACAATCAGGCTGAAAACGCGTTTAAAGCAATAAAAAGTTCATTTTGGCTCTCACACCTAAACTAAACGTTGTAGACTCAAATTTTTTGCTGTATTTAGTGTATTCTAGCATCCTGAAGATGATTACAGCATTAATTTCATTGTGCTTATGCTCATTTTGAAGATTTTGACATTTTCACCTTAAGTGTACAATCAGGGGCTGAAAACGCGTTTAAAGCAATAAAAAGTTCATTTTGGCTCTCACACCTAAACTAAACGTTGTAGACTCAAAATTTTTGCTGTATTTAATGTATTCTAGCATCCTGAAGATGATTCCAGCATTAATTTCATTGTGCTTATGCTCATTTTGAAGATTTTGACATTTTCACCTTACGTGTACAATCAGGGGCTGAAAACGCGTTTAAAGCAATAAAAAGTTCATTTTGGCTCTCACACCTAAACTAAACGTTGTAGACTCAAAGTTTTTGCTGTATTTAGTGTATTCTAGCATCCTGAAGATGATTCCAGCATTAATTTCATTGTGCTTATGCTCATTTTGAAGATTTTGACATTTTCACCTAAGGTGCACAATCAGGCTGAAAACGCATTTAAAGCAATAAAAAGTTCATTTTGGCTCACACACCTAAACTAAACGTTGTAGACTCAAAAGTTTTGCTGTATTTAGTGTATTCTAGCATCCTGAAGATGATTCCAGCATTAATTTCATTGTGCTTATGCTCATTTTGAAGATTTTGACATTTTCACCTTAAGTGTACAATCAGGGGCTGAAAACGCGTTTAAAGCAATAAAAAGTTCATTTTGGCTCTCACACCTAAACTAAACGTTGTAGACTCAAATTTTTTGCTGTATTTAGTGTATTCTAGCATCCTGAAGATGATTCCAGCATTAATTTCATTGTGCTTATGCTCATTTTGAAGATTTTGACATTTTCACCTAAAGTGCACAATCAGGCTGAAAACGCATTTAAAGCCATAAAAAGTTCATTTTGGCTCTCACACCTAAACAAAACGTTGTAGACTCAAAATTTTTGCTGTATTTAGTGTATTCTAGCATCCTGAAGATGATTCCAGCATTAATTTCATTGTGCTTATGCTCATTTTTAAGATTTTGACATTTTCACCTTAAGTGTACAATCAGGGGCTGAAAACGCGTTTAAAGCAATAAAAAGTTCATTTTGGCTCTCACACCTAAACTAAACGTTGTAGACTCAAAATTTTTGCTGTATTCAGTGCATTCTAGCATCCTCAAGATGATTCCAGCATTAATTTCATCGTGCTTATGCTCATTTTGAAGATTTTGACATTTTCACCTAAGGTGCACAATCAGGCTGAAAACGCGTTTAAAGCAATAAAAAGTTCATTTTGGCTCTCACACCTAAACTAAACGTTGTAGACTCAATTTTTTTGCTGTATTTAGTGTATTCTAGCATCCTGAAGATGATTCCAGCATTAATTTCATTGTGCTTATGCTCATTTTGAAGATTTTGACATTTTCACCTAAAGTGCACAATCAGGCTGAAAACGCATTTAAAGCAATAAAAAGTTCATTTTGGCTCTCACACCTAAACTAAACATTGTAGACTCAAAATTTTTGCTGTATTTAGTGTATTCTAGCATCCTGAAGATGATTCCAGCATTAATTTCATTGTGCTTATGCTCATTTTGAAGATTTTGACATTTTCACCTTACGTGTACAATCAGGGGCTGAAAACGCGTTTAAAGCAATAAAAAGTTCATTTTGGCTCTCACACCTAAACTAAACGTTGTAGACTTAAAGTTTTTGCTGTATTTAGTGTATTCTAGCATCCTGAAGATGATTCCAGCATTAATTTCATTGTGCTTATGCTCATTTTGAAGATTTTGACATTTTTACCTAAAGTGCACAATCAGGCTGAAAACGCATTTAAAGCCATAAAAAGTTAATTTTGGCTCTCACACCTAAACTAAACGTTGTAGACTCAAAGTTTTTGCTGTATTTAGTGTATTCTAGCATCCTGAAGATGATTCCAGCATTAATTTCATTGTGCTTATGCTCATTTTGAAGATTTTGACATTTTTACCTAAAGTGCACAATCAGGCTGAAAACGCATTTAAAGCCATAAAAAGTTCATTTTGGCTCTCACACCTAAACAAAACGTTGTAGACTCAAAATTTTTGCTGTATTTGGTGTATTCTAGCATCCTGAAGATGATTCCAGCATTAATTTCATTGTGCTTATGCTCATTTTGAAGATTTTGACATTTTCACCTAAAGTGCACAATCAGACTGAAAACGCATTTAAAGCAATAAAAAGTTCATTTTGGCTCTCACACCTAAACTAAACATTGTAGACTCAAAATTTTTGCTGTATTTAGTGTATTCTAGCATCCTGAAGATGATTCCAGCATTAATTTCATTGTTGCTTATGCTCATTTTGAAGATTTTGACATTTTCACCTTAAGTGTACAATCAGGGGCTGAAAACGCGTTTAAAGCAATAAAAAGTTCATTTTGGCTCTCACACCTAAACTAAACGTTGTAGACTCAAAATTTTTGCTGTATTTAATGTATTCTAGCATCCTGAAGATGATTCCAGCATTAATTTCATTGTGCTTATGCTCATTTTGAAGATTTTGACATTTTCACCTTACGTGTACAATCAGGGGCTGAAAACGCGTTTAAAGCAATAAAAAGTTCATTTTGGCTCTCACACCTAAACTAAACGTTGTAGACTCAAAGTTTTTGCTGTATTTAGTGTATTCTAGCATCCTGAAGATGATTCCAGCATTAATTTCATTGTGCTTATGCTCATTTTGAAGATTTTGACATTTTTACCTTAAGTGCACAATCAGGCTGAAAACGCATTTAAAGCCATAAAAAGTTCATTTTGGCTCTCACACCTAAACTAAACGTTGTAGACTCAAAATTTTTGCTGTATTTAGTGTATTCTAGCATCCTGAAGATGATTCCAGCATTAATTTCATTGTGCTTATGCTCATTTTGGAGATTTTGACATTTTTACCTTAAGTGTACAATCAGGGGCTGAAAACGCGTTTAAACAATAAAAAGTTCATTTTGGCTCTCACACCTAAACTAAACGTTGTAGACTCAAAAATTTTGTTGTATTTAGTGTATTCTAGCATCCTGAAGATGATTCAAGCATTAATTTAATTGTGATTATGCTCATTTTGAAGATTTTGACATTTTCACCTTACGTGTACAATCAGGGGCTGAAAACGCGTTTAAAGCAATAAAAAGTTCATTTTGGCTCTCACACCTAAACTAAACGTTGTAGACTCAAAGTTTTTGCTGTATTTAGTGTAATCTAGCATCCTGAAGATGATTCCAGCATTAATTTCATTGTGCTTATGCTCATTTTGAAGATTTTGACATTTTCACCTAAAGTGCACAATCAGGCTGAAAACGCATTTTAAGCAATAAAAAGTTCATTTTGGCTCTCACACCTAAACTAAACGTTGTAGACTCAAAAATTTTGCTGTATTCAGTGCATTCTAGCATCCTGAAGATGATTCCAGCATTAATTTCATCGTGCTTATGCTCATTTTGAAGATTTTGACATTTTCACCTAAGGTGCACAATCAGGCTGAAAACGCGTTTAAAGCAATAAAAAGTTCATTTTGGCTCTCACACCTAAACTAAACGTTGTAGACTCAAATTTTTTGCTGTATTTAGTGTATTCTAGCATCCTGAAGATGATTCCAGCATTAATTTCATTGTGCTTATGCTCATTTTGAAGATTTTGACATTTTCACCTTAAGTGTACAATCAGGGGCTGAAAACGCGTTTAAAGCAATAAAAAGTTCATTTTGGCTCTCACACCTAAACTAAACGTTGTAGACTCAAAATTTTTGCTGTATTTAATGTATTCTAGCATCCTGAAGATGATTCCAGCATTAATTTCATTGTGCTTATGCTCATTTTGAAGATTTTGACATTTTCACCTTACGTGTACAATCAGGGGCTGAAAACGCGTTTAAAGCAATAAAAAGTTCATTTTGGCTCTCACACCTAAACTAAACGTTGTAGACTCAAAGTTTTTGCTGTATTTAGTGTATTCTAGCATCCTGAAGATGATTCCAGCATTAATTTCATTGTGCTTATGCTCATTTTGAAGATTTTGACATTTTCACCTAAGGTGCACAATCAGGCTGAAAACGCATTTAAAGCAATAAAAAGTTCATTTTGGCTCACACACCTAAACTAAACGTTGTAGACTCAAAAGTTTTGCTGTATTTAGTGTATTCTAGCATCCTGAAGATGATTCCAGCATTAATTTCATTGTGCTTATGCTCATTTTGAAGATTTTGACATTTTCACCTTAAGTGTACAATCAGGGGCTGAAAACGCGTTTAAAGCAATAAAAAGTTCATTTTGGCTCTCACACCTAAACTAAACGTTGTAGACTCAAATTTTTTGCTGTATTTAGTGTATTCTAGCATCCTGAAGATGATTCCAGCATTAATTTCATTGTGCTTATGCTCATTTTTAAGATTTTGACATTTTCACCTTAAGTGTACAATCAGGGGCTGAAAACGCGTTTAAAGCAATAAAAAGTTCATTTTGGCTCTCACACCTAAACTAAACGTTGTAGACTCAAAATTTTTGCTGTATTCAGTGCATTCTAGCATCCTGAAGATGATTCCAGCATTAATTTCATCGTGCTTATGCTCATTTTGAAGATTTTGACATTTTCACCTAAGGTGCACAATCAGGCTGAAAACGCGTTTAAAGCAATAAAAAGTTCATTTTGGCTCTCACACCTAAACTAAACGTTGTAGACTCAATTTTTTTGCTGTATTTAGTGTATTCTAGCATCCTGAAGATGATTCCAGCATTAATTTCATTGTGCTTATGCTCATTTTGAAGATTTTGACATTTTCACCTAAAGTGCACAATCAGGCTGAAAACGCATTTAAAGCAATAAAAAGTTCATTTTGGCTCTCACACCTAAACTAAACATTGTAGACTCAAAATTTTTGCTGTATTTAGTGTATTCTAGCATCCTGAAGATGATTCCAGCATTAATTTCATTGTGCTTATGCTCATTTTGAAGATTTTGACATTTTCACCTTACGTGTACAATCAGGGGCTGAAAACGCGTTTAAAGCAATAAAAAGTTCATTTTGGCTCTCACACCTAAACTAAACGTTGTAGACTTAAAGTTTTTGCTGTATTTAGTGTATTCTAGCATCCTGAAGATGATTCCAGCATTAATTTCATTGTGCTTATGCTCATTTTGAAGATTTTGACATTTTTACCTAAAGTGCACAATCAGGCTGAAAACGCATTTAAAGCCATAAAAAGTTAATTTTGGCTCTCACACCTAAACTAAACGTTGTAGACTCAAAGTTTTTGCTGTATTTAGTGTATTCTAGCATCCTGAAGATGATTCCAGCATTAATTTCATTGTGCTTATGCTCATTTTGAAGATTTTGACATTTTTACCTAAAGTGCACAATCAGGCTGAAAACGCATTTAAAGCCATAAAAAGTTCATTTTGGCTCTCACACCTAAACAAAACGTTGTAGACTCAAAATTTTTGCTGTATTTAGTGTATTCTAGCATCCTGAAGATGATTCCAGCATTAATTTCATTGTGCTTATGCTCATTTTTAAGATTTTGACATTTTCACCTTAAGTGTACAATCAGGGGCTGAAAACGCGTTTAAAGCAATAAAAAGTTCATTTTGGCTCTCACACCTAAACTAAACGTTGTAGACTCAAAATTTTTGCTGTATCCAGTGCATTCTAGCATCCTGAAGATGATTCCACCATTAATTTCATCGTGCTTATGCTCATTTTGAAGATTTTGACATTTTCACCTAAGGTGCACAATCAGGCTGAAAACGCGTTTAAAGCAATAAAAAGTTCATTTTGGCTCTCACACCTAAACTAAACGTTGTAGACTCAAATTTTTTGCTGTATTTAGTGTATTCTAGCATCCTGAAGATGATTCCAGCATTAATTTCATTGTGCTTATGCTCATTTTGAAGATTTTGACATTTTCACCTAAAGTGCACAATCAGGCTGAAAACGCATTTAAAGCAATAAAAAGTTCATTTTGGCTCTCATACCTAAACTAAACATTGTAGACTCAAAATTTTTGCTGTATTTAGTGTATTCTAGCATCCTGAAGATGATTCCAGCATTTATTTCATTGTTGCTTATGCTCATTTTGAAGATTTTGACATTTTCACCTTAAGTGTACAATCAGGGGCTGAAAACGCGTTTAAAGCAATAAAAAGTTCATTTTGGCTCTCACACCTAAACTAAACGTTGTAGACTCAAAATTTTTGCTGTATTTAATGTATTCTAGCATCCTGAAGATGATTCCAGCATTAATTTCATTGTGCTTATGCTCATTTTGAAGATTTTGACATTTTCACCTTACGTGTACAATCAGGGGCTGAAAACGCGTTTAAAGCAATAAAAAGTACATTTTGGCTCTCACACCTAAACTAAACGTTGTAGACTCAAAGTTTTTGCTGTATTTAGTGTATTCTAGCATCCTGAAGATGATTCCAGCATTAATTTCATTGTGCTTATGCTCATTTTGAAGATTTTGACATTTTTACCTTAAGTGCACAATCAGGCTGAAAACGCATTTAAAGCCATAAAAAGTTCATTTTGGCTCTCACACCTAAACTAAACGTTGTAGACTCAAATTTTTTTGCTGTATTTAGTGTATTCTAGCATCCTGAAGATGATTCCAGCATTAATTTCATTGTGCTTATGCTCATTTTGGAGATTTTGACATTTTCACCTTAAGTGTACAATCAGGGGCTGAAAACGCGTTTAAAGCAATAAAAAGTTCATTTTGGCTCTCACACCTAAACTAAACGTTGTAGACTCAAAAATTTTGTTGTATGTAGTGTATTCTAGCATCCTGAAGATGATTCAAGCATTAATTTAATTGTGATTATGCTCATTTTGAAGATTTTGACATTTTCACCTTACGTGTACAATCAGGGGCTGAAAACGCGTTTAAAGCAATAAAAAGTTCATTTTGGCTCTCACACCTAAACTAAACGTTGTAGACTCAAAGTTTTTGCTGTATTTAGTGTAATCTAGCATCCTGAAGATGATTCCAGCATTAATTTCATTGTGCTTATGCTCATTTTGAAGATTTTGACATTTTCACCTAAAGTGCACAATCAGGCTGAAAACGCATTTAAAGCAATAAAAAGTTCATTTTGGCTCTCACACCTAAACAAAACGTTGTAGACTCAAAATTTTTGCTGTATTTAGTGTATTCTAGCATCCTGAAGATGATTCCAGCATTAATTTCATTGTGCTTATGCTCATTTTGAAGATTTTGACATTTTCACCTAAAGTGCACAATCAGGCTGAAAACGCATTTAAAGCAATAAAAAGTTCATTTTGGCTCTCACACCTAAACAAAACGTTGTAGACTCAAAATTTTTGCTGTATTTAGTGTATTCTAGCATCCTGAAGATGATTCCAGCATTAATTTCATTGTGCTTATGCTCATTTTGAAGATTTTGACATTTTCACCTTAAGTGTACAATCAGGGGCTGAAAACGCGTTTAAAGCAATAAAAAGTTCATTTTGGCTCTCACACCTAAACTAAACGTTGTAGACTCAAATTTTTTGCTGTATTTAGTGTATTCTAGCATCCTGAAGATGATTCCAGCATTAATTTCATTGTGCTTATGCTCATTTTGAAGATTTTGACATTTTCACCTAAAGTGCACAATCAGGCTGAAAACGCATTTAAAGCAATAAAAAGTTCATTTTGGCTCTCACACCTAAACTAAACATTGTAGACTCAAAATTTTTGCTGTATTTAGTGTATTCTAGCATCCTGAAGATGATTCCAGCATTAATTTCATTGTGTTTATGCTCATTTTGAAGATTTTGACATTTTCACCTTACGTGTACAATCAGGGGCTGAAAACGCGTTTAAAGCAATAAAAAGTTCATTTTGGCTCTCACACCTAAACTAAACGTTGTAGACTCAAAGTTTTTGCTGTATTTAGTGTATTCTAGCATCCTGAAGATGATTCCAGCATTAATTTCATTGTGCTTATGCTCATTTTGAAGATTTTGACATTTTTACCTAAAGTGCACAATCAGGCTGAAAACGCATTTAAAGCCATAAAAAGTTCATTTTGGCTCTCACACCTAAACTAAACGTTGTAGACTCAAAGTTTTTGCTGTATTTAGTGTATTCTAGCATCCTGAAGATGATTCCAGCATTAATTTCATTGTGCTTATGCTCATTTTGAAGATTTTGACATTTTTACCTAAAGTGCACAATCAGGCTGAAAACGCATTTAAAGCCATAAAAAGTTCATTTTGGCTCTCACACCTAAACTAAAAGTTGTAGACTCAAAATTTTTGCTATATTTAGTGTATTCTAGCATCCTGAAGATGATTCCAGCATTAATTTCATTGTGCTTATGCTCATTTTGGAGATTTTGACATTTTCACCTTAAGTGTACAATCAGGGGCTGAAAACGCGTTTAAAGCAATAAAAAGTTCATTTTGGCTCTCACACCTACACTAAACGTTGTAGACTCAAAAATTTTGTTGTATTTAGTGTATTCTAGCATCCTGAAGATGATTCAAGCATTAATTTAATTGTGATTATGCTCATTTTTAAGATTTTGACATTTTCACCTAAAGTGCACAATCAGGCTGAAAACGCATTTAAAGCAATAAAAAGTTCATTTTGGCTCTCACACCTAAACAAAACGTTGTAGACTTAACATTTTTGCTGTATTTAGTGTATTCTAGCATCCTGAAGATGATTCCAGCATTAATTTCATTGTGCTTATCCTCATTTTTAAGATTTTGACATTTTCACCTTAAGTGTACAATCAGGGGCTGAAAACGCGTTTAAAGCAATAAAAAGTTCATTTTGGCTCTCACACCTAAACTAAACGTTGTAGACTCAAAATTTTTGCTGTATTTAGTGTATTCTAGCATCCTGAAGATGATTCCAGCATTAATTTCATTGTGCTTATGCTCATTTTTAAGATTTTTAAATTTTCACCTAAAGTGCACAATCAGGCTGAAAACGCATTTAAAGTAATAAAAAGTTCATTTTGGCTCTCACACCTAAACTAAACGTTGTAGACTCAAAATTTTTGCTGTATTTAGTGTATTCTAGCATCCTGAAGATGATTCCAGCATTAATTTAATCGCGCTTATGCTCATTTTGAAGATTTTGACATTTTCACCTTAAGTGCACAATCAGGCTGAAAACGCATTTAAAGCAATAAAAAGTTCATTTTGGCTCACACACCTAAAATAAACGTTGTAGACTCAAAATTTTTGCTGTATTTAGTGTATTCTAGCATCCTGAAGATGATTCCAGCATTAATTTCATTGTGCCTATGCTCATTTTTAAGATTTTGACATTTTCACCTTAAGTGTACAATCAGGGGCTGAAAACGCGTTTAAAGCAATAAAAAGTTCATTTTGGCTCTCATACCTAAACTAAACGTTGTAGACTCAAAAGTTTTGCTCTATTTAGTGCATTCTAGCATCCTGAAGATGATTCCAGCATTAATTTCATTGTTATGCTCATTTTGAAGATTTTGACATTTTCACCTTAAGTGTGCAATCAGGGGCTGAAAACGCGTTTAAAGCAATAAAAAGTTCATTTTGGCTTTCACACCTAAACTAAACGTTGTAGACTCAAAATTTTTGCTGTATTTAGTGTATTTTAGCATCCTGAAGATGATTCCAGCATTAATTTCATTGTGCTTATGCTCATTTTTAAGATTTTGACATTTTCACCTTAAGTGTACAATCAGGGGCTGAAAACGCGTTTAAAGCAATAAAAAGTTCATTTTGGCTCTCACACCTAAACTAAACGTTGTAGACTCAAAATTTTTGCTGTATTCAGTGCATTCTAGCATCCTGAAGATGATTCCAGCATTAATTTCATCGTGCTTATGCTCATTTTGAAGATTTTGACATTTTCACCTAAGGTGCACAATCAGGCTGAAAACGCATTTAAAGCCATAAAAAGTTCATTTTGGCTCTCACACCTAAACTAAACGTTGTAGACTCAAAATTTTTGCTGTATTTAGTGTATTCTAGCATCCTGAAGATGATTCCAGCATTAATTTCATTGTGCTTATGCTCATTTTGGAGATTTTGACATTTTTACCTTAAGTGTACAATCAGGGGCTGAAAACGCGTTTAAAGCAATAAAAAGTTCATTTTGGCTCTCACACCTAAACTAAACGTTGTAGACTCAAAAATTTTGTTGTATTTAGTGTATTCTAGCATCCTGAAGATGATTCAAGCATTAATTTAATTGTGATTATGCTCATTTTGAAGATTTTGACATTTTCACCTTACGTGTACAATCAGGGGCTGAAAACGCGTTTAAAGCAATAAAAAGTTCATTTTGGCTCTCACACCTAAACTAAACGTTGTAGACTCAAAGTTTTTGCTGTATTTAGTGTAATCTAGCATCCTGAAGATGATTCCAGCATTAATTTCATTGTGCTTATGCTCATTTTGAAGATTTTGACATTTTCACCTAAAGTGCACAATCAGGCTGAAAACGCATTTTAAGCAATAAAAAGTTCATTTTGGCTCTCACACCTAAACTAAACGTTGTAGACTCAAAAATTTTGCTGTATTCAGTGCATTCTAGCATCCTGAAGATGATTCCAGCATTAATTTCATCGTGCTTATGCTCATTTTGAAGATTTTGACATTTTCACCTAAGGTGCACAATCAGGCTGAAAACGCGTTTAAAGCAATAAAAAGTTCATTTTGGCTCTCACACCTAAACTAAACGTTGTAGACTCAAATTTTTTGCTGTATTTAGTGTATTCTAGCATCCTGAAGATGATTACAGCATTAATTTCATTGTGCTTATGCTCATTTTGAAGATTTTGACATTTTCACCTTAAGTGTACAATCAGGGGCTGAAAACGCGTTTAAAGCAATAAAAAGTTCATTTTGGCTCTCACACCTAAACTAAACGTTGTAGACTCAAAATTTTTGCTGTATTTAATGTATTCTAGCATCCTGAAGATGATTCCAGCATTAATTTCATTGTGCTTATGCTCATTTTGAAGATTTTGACATTTTCACCTTACGTGTACAATCAGGGGCTGAAAACGCGTTTAAAGCAATAAAAAGTTCATTTTGGCTCTCACACCTAAACTAAACGTTGTAGACTCAAAGTTTTTGCTGTATTTAGTGTATTCTAGCATCCTGAAGATGATTCCAGCATTAATTTCATTGTGCTTATGCTCATTTTGAAGATTTTGACATTTTCACCTAAGGTGCACAATCAGGCTGAAAACGCATTTAAAGCAATACAAAGTTCATTTTGGCTCACACACCTAAACTAAACGTTGTAGACTCAAAAGTTTTGCTGTATTTAGTGTATTCTAGCATCCTGAAGATGATTCCAGCATTAATTTCATTGTGCTTATGCTCATTTTGAAGATTTTGACATTTTCACCTTAAGTGTACAATCAGGGGCTGAAAACGCGTTTAAAGCAATAAAAAGTTCATTTTGGCTCTCACACCTAAACTAAACGTTGTAGACTCAAATTTTTTGCTGTATTTAGTGTATTCTAGCATCCTGAAGATGATTCCAGCATTAATTTCATTGTGCTTATGCTCATTTTGAAGATTTTGACATTTTCACCTAAAGTGCACAATCAGGCTGAAAACGCATTTAAAGCCATAAAAAGTTCATTTTGGCTCTCACACCTAAACAAAACGTTGTAGACTCAAAATTTTTGCTGTATTTAGTGTATTCTAGCATCCTGAAGATGATTCCAGCATTAATTTCATTGTGCTTATGCTCATTTTTAAGATTTTGACATTTTCACCTTAAGTGTACAATCAGGGGCTGAAAACGCGTTTAAAGCAATAAAAAGTTCATTTTGGCTCTCACACCTAAACTAAACGTTGTAGACTCAAAATTTTTGCTGTATTCAGTGCATTCTAGCATCCTCAAGATGATTCCAGCATTAATTTCATCGTGCTTATGCTCATTTTGAAGATTTTGACATTTTCACCTAAGGTGCACAATCAGGCTGAAAACGCGTTTAAAGCAATAAAAAGTTCATTTTGGCTCTCACACCTAAACTAAACGTTGTAGACTCAATTTTTTTGCTGTATTTAGTGTATTCTAGCATCCTGAAGATGATTCCAGCATTAATTTCATTGTGCTTATGCTCATTTTGAAGATTTTGACATTTTCACCTAAAGTGCACAATCAGGCTGAAAACGCATTTAAAGCAATAAAAAGTTCATTTTGGCTCTCACACCTAAACTAAACATTGTAGACTCAAAATTTTTGCTGTATTTAGTGTATTCTAGCATCCTGAAGATGATTCCAGCATTAATTTCATTGTGCTTATGCTCATTTTGAAGATTTTGACATTTTCACCTTACGTGTACAATCAGGGGCTGAAAACGCGTTTAAAGCAATAAAAAGTTCATTTTGGCTCTCACACCTAAACTAAACGTTGTAGACTTAAAGTTTTTGCTGTATTTAGTGTATTCTAGCATCCTGAAGATGATTCCAGCATTAATTTCATTGTGCTTATGCTCATTTTGAAGATTTTGACATTTTTACCTAAAGTGCACAATCAGGCTGAAAACGCATTTAAAGCCATAAAAAGTTAATTTTGGCTCTCACACCTAAACTAAACGTTGTAGACTCAAAGTTTTTGCTGTATTTAGTGTATTCTAGCATCCTGAAGATGATTCCAGCATTAATTTAATTGTGCTTATGCTCATTTTGAAGATTTTGACATTTTTACCTAAAGTGCACAATCAGGCTGAAAACGCATTTAAAGCCATAAAAAGTTCATTTTGGCTCTCACACCTAAACAAAACGTTGTAGACTCAAAATTTTTGCTGTATTTGGTGTATTCTAGCATCCTGAAGATGATTCCAGCATTAATTTCATTGTGCTTATGCTCATTTTGAAGATTTTGACATTTTCACCTAAAGTGCACAATCAGACTGAAAACGCATTTAAAGCAATAAAAAGTTCATTTTGGCTCTCACACCTAAACTAAACATTGTAGACTCAAAATTTTTGCTGTATTTAGTGTATTCTAGCATCCTGAAGATGATTCCAGCATTAATTTCATTGTTGCTTATGCTCATTTTGAAGATTTTGACATTTTCACCTTAAGTGTACAATCAGGGGCTGAAAACGCGTTTAAAGCAATAAAAAGTTCATTTTGGCTCTCACACCTAAACTAAACGTTGTAGACTCAAAATTTTTGCTGTATTTAATGTATTCTAGCATCCTGAAGATGATTCCAACATTAATTTCATTGTGCTTATGCTCATTTTAAAGATTTTGACATTTTCACCTTACGTGTACAATCAGGGGCTGAAAACGCGTTTAAAGCAATAAAAAGTTCATTTTGGCTCTCACACCTAAACTAAACGTTGTAGACTCAAAGTTTTTGCTGTATTTAGTGTAATCTAGCATCCTGAAGATGATTCCAGCATTAATTTCATTGTGCTTATGCTCATTTTGAAGATTTTGACATTTTCACCTAAAGTGCACAATCAGGCTGAAAACGCATTTTAAGCAATAAAAAGTTCATTTTGGCTCTCACACCTAAACTAAACGTTGTAGACTCAAAAATTTTTCTGTATTCAGTGCATTCTAGCATCCTGAAGATGATTCCAGCATTAATTTCATCGTGCTTATGCTCATTTTGAAGATTTTGACATTTTCACCTAAGGTGCACAATCAGGCTGAAAACGCGTTTAAAGCAATAAAAAGTTCATTTTGGCTCTCACACCTAAACTAAACGTTGTAGACTCAAATTTTTTGCTGTATTTAGTGTATTCTAGCATCCTGAAGATGATTCCAGCATTAATTTCATTGTGCTTATGCTCATTTTGAAGATTTTGACATTTTCACCTTAAGTGTACAATCAGGGGCTGAAAACGCGTTTAAAGCAATAAAAAGTTCATTTTGGCTCTCACACCTAAACTAAACGTTGTAGACTCAAAATTTTTGCTGTATTTAATGTATTCTAGCATCCTGAAGATGATTCCAGCATTAATTTCATTGTGCTTATGCTCATTTTGAAGATTTTGACATTTTCACCTTACGTGTACAATCAGGGGCTGAAAACGCGTTTAAAGCAATAAAAAGTTCATTTTGGCTCTCACACCTAAACTAAACGTTGTAGACTCAAAGTTTTTGCTGTATTTAGTGTATTCTAGCATCCTGAAGATGATTCCAGCATTAATTTCATTGTGCTTATGCTCATTTTGAAGATTTTGACATTTTCACCTAAGGTGCACAATCAGGCTGAAAACGCATTTAAAGCAATAAAAAGTTCATTTTGGCTCACACACCTAAACTAAACGTTGTAGACTCAAAAGTTTTGCTGTATTTAGTGTATTCTAGCATCCTGAAGATGATTCCAGCATTAATTTCATTGTGCTTATGCTCATTTTGAAGATTTTGACATTTTCACCTTAAGTGTACAATCAGGGGCTGAAAACGCGTTTAAAGCAATAAAAAGTTCATTTTGGCTCTCACACCTAAACTAAACGTTGTAGACTCAAATTTTTTGCTGTATTTAGTGTATTCTAGCATCCTGAAGATGATTCCAGCATTAATTTCATTGTGATTATGCTCATTTTGAAGATTTTGACATTTTCACCTTACGTGTACAATCAGGGGCTGAAAACGCGTTTAAAGCAATAAAAAGTTCATTTTGGCTCTCACACCTAAACTAAACGTTGTAGACTCAAAGTTTTTGCTGTATTTAGTGTAATCTAGCATCCTGAAGATGATTCCAGCATTAATTTCATTGTGCTTATGCTCATTTTGAAGATTTTGACATTTTCACCTAAAGTGCACAATCAGGCTGAAAACGCATTTTAAGCAATAAAAAGTTCATTTTGGCTCTCACACCTAAACTAAACGTTGTAGACTCAAAAATTTTGCTGTATTCAGTGCATTCTAGCATCCTGAAGATGATTCCAGCATTAATTTCATCGTGCTTATGCTCATTTTGAAGATTTTGACATTTTCACCTAAGGTGCACAATCAGGCTGAAAACGCGTTTAAAGCAATAAAAAGTTCATTTTGGCTCTCACACCTAAACTAAACGTTGTAGACTCAAATTTTTTGCTGTATTTAGTGTATTCTAGCATCCTGAAGATGATTACAGCATTAATTTCATTGTGCTTATGCTCATTTTGAAGATTTTGACATTTTCACCTTAAGTGTACAATCAGGGGCTGAAAACGCGTTTAAAGCAATAAAAAGTTCATTTTGGCTCTCACACCTAAACTAAACGTTGTAGACTCAAAATTTTTGCTGTATTTAATGTATTCTAGCATCCTGAAGATGATTCCAGCATTAATTTCATTGTGCTTATGCTCATTTTGAAGATTTTGACATTTTCACCTTACGTGTACAATCAGGGGCTGAAAACGCGTTTAAAGCAATAAAAAGTTCATTTTGGCTCTCACACCTAAACTAAACGTTGTAGACTCAAAGTTTTTGCTGTATTTAGTGTATTCTAGCATCCTGAAGATGATTCCAGCATTAATTTCATTGTGCTTATGCTCATTTTGAAGATTTTGACATTTTCACCTAAGGTGCACAATCAGGCTGAAAACGCATTTAAAGCAATAAAAAGTTCATTTTGGCTCACACACCTAAACTAAACGTTGTAGACTCAAAAGTTTTGCTGTATTTAGTGTATTCTAGCATCCTGAAGATGATTCCAGCATTAATTTCATTGTGCTTATGCTCATTTTGAAGATTTTGACATTTTCACCTTAAGTGTACAATCAGGGGCTGAAAACGCGTTTAAAGCAATAAAAAGTTCATTTTGGCTCTCACACCTAAACTAAACGTTGTAGACTCAAATTTTTTGCTGTATTTAGTGTATTCTAGCATCCTGAAGATGATTCCAGCATTAATTTCATTGTGCTTATGCTCATTTTGAAGATTTTGACATTTTCACCTAAAGTGCACAATCAGGCTGAAAACGCATTTAAAGCCATAAAAAGTTCATTTTGGCTCTCACACCTAAACAAAACGTTGTAGACTCAAAATTTTTGCTGTATTTAGTGTATTCTAGCATCCTGAAGATGATTCCAGCATTAATTTCATTGTGCTTATGCTCATTTTTAAGATTTTGACATTTTCACCTTAAGTGTACAATCAGGGGCTGAAAACGCGTTTAAAGCAATAAAAAGTTCATTTTGGCTCTCACACCTAAACTAAACGTTGTAGACTCAAAATTTTTGCTGTATTCAGTGCATTCTAGCATCCTCAAGATGATTCCAGCATTAATTTCATCGTGCTTATGCTCATTTTGAAGATTTTGACATTTTCACCTAAGGTGCACAATCAGGCTGAAAACGCGTTTAAAGCAATAAAAAGTTCATTTTGGCTCTCACACCTAAACTAAACGTTGTAGACTCAATTTTTTTGCTGTATTTAGTGTATTCTAGCATCCTGAAGATGATTCCAGCATTAATTTCATTGTGCTTATGCTCATTTTGAAGATTTTGACATTTTCACCTAAAGTGCACAATCAGGCTGAAAACGCATTTAAAGCAATAAAAAGTTCATTTTGGCTCTCACACCTAAACTAAACATTGTAGACTCAAAATTTTTGCTGTATTTAGTGTATTCTAGCATCCTGAAGATGATTCCAGCATTAATTTCATTGTGCTTATGCTCATTTTGAAGATTTTGACATTTTCACCTTACGTGTACAATCAGGGGCTGAAAACGCGTTTAAAGCAATAAAAAGTTCATTTTGGCTCTCACACCTAAACTAAACGTTGTAGACTTAAAGTTTTTGCTGTATTTAGTGTATTCTAGCATCCTGAAGATGATTCCAGCATTAATTTCATTGTGCTTATGCTCATTTTGAAGATTTTGACATTTTTACCTAAAGTGCACAATCAGGCTGAAAACGCATTTAAAGCCATAAAAAGTTAATTTTGGCTCTCACACCTAAACTAAACGTTGTAGACTCAAAGTTTTTGCTGTATTTAGTGTATTCTAGCATCCTGAAGATGATTCCAGCATTAATTTAATTGTGCTTATGCTCATTTTGAAGATTTTGACATTTTTACCTAAAGTGCACAATCAGGCTGAAAACGCATTTAAAGCCATAAAAAGTTCATTTTGGCTCTCACACCTAAACAAAACGTTGTAGACTCAAAATTTTTGCTGTATTTGGTGTATTCTAGCATCCTGAAGATGATTCCAGCATTAATTTCATTGTGCTTATGCTCATTTTGAAGATTTTGACATTTTCACCTAAAGTGCACAATCAGACTGAAAACGCATTTAAAGCAATAAAAAGTTCATTTTGGCTCTCACACCTAAACTAAACATTGTAGACTCAAAATTTTTGCTGTATTTAGTGTATTCTAGCATCCTGAAGATGATTCCAGCATTAATTTCATTGTTGCTTATGCTCATTTTGAAGATTTTGACATTTTCACCTTAAGTGTACAATCAGGGGCTGAAAACGCGTTTAAAGCAATAAAAAGTTCATTTTGGCTCTCACACCTAAACTAAACGTTGTAGACTCAAAATTTTTGCTGTATTTAATGTATTCTAGCATCCTGAAGATGATTCCAGCATTAATTTCATTGTGCTTATGCTCATTTTGAAGATTTTGACATTTTCACCTTACGTGTACAATCAGGGGCTGAAAACGCGTTTAAAGCAATAAAAAGTTCATTTTGGCTCTCACACCTAAACTAAACGTTGTAGACTCAAAGTTTTTGCTGTATTTAGTGTATTCTAGCATCCTGAAGATGATTCCAGCATTAATTTCATTGTGCTTATGCTCATTTTGAAGATTTTGACATTTTTACCTTAAGTGCACAATCAGGCTGAAAACGCATTTAAAGCCATAAAAAGTTCATTTTGGCTCTCACACCTAAACTAAACGTTGTAGACTCAAAATTTTTGCTGTATTTAGTGTATTCTAGCATCCTGAAGATGATTCCAGCATTAATTTCATTGTGCTTATGCTCATTTTGGAGATTTTGACATTTTTACCTTAAGTGTACAATCAGGGGCTGAAAACGCGTTTAAACAATAAAAAGTTCATTTTGGCTCTCACACCTAAACTAAACGTTGTAGACTCAAAAATTTTGTTGTATTTAGTGTATTCTAGCATCCTGAAGATGATTCAAGCATTAATTTAATTGTGATTATGCTCATTTTGAAGATTTTGACATTTTCACCTTACGTGTACAATCAGGGGCTGAAAACGCGTTTAAAGCAATAAAAAGTTCATTTTGGCTCTCACACCTAAACTAAACGTTGTAGACTCAAAGTTTTTGCTGTATTTAGTGTAATCTAGCATCCTGAAGATGATTCCAGCATTAATTTCATTGTGCTTATGCTCATTTTGAAGATTTTGACATTTTCACCTAAAGTGCACAATCAGGCTGAAAACGCATTTTAAGCAATAAAAAGTTCATTTTGGCTCTCACACCTAAACTAAACGTTGTAGACTCAAAAATTTTGCTGTATTCAGTGCATTCTAGCATCCTGAAGATGATTCCAGCATTAATTTCATCGTGCTTATGCTCATTTTGAAGATTTTGACATTTTCACCTAAGGTGCACAATCAGGCTGAAAACGCGTTTAAAGCAATAAAAAGTTCATTTTGGCTCTCACACCTAAACTAAACGTTGTAGACTCAAATTTTTTGCTGTATTTAGTGTATTCTAGCATCCTGAAGATGATTCCAGCATTAATTTCATTGTGCTTATGCTCATTTTGAAGATTTTGACATTTTCACCTTAAGTGTACAATCAGGGGCTGAAAACGCGTTTAAAGCAATAAAAAGTTCATTTTGGCTCTCACACCTAAACTAAACGTTGTAGACTCAAAATTTTTGCTGTATTTAATGTATTCTAGCATCCTGAAGATGATTCCAGCATTAATTTCATTGTGCTTATGCTCATTTTGAAGATTTTGACATTTTCACCTTACGTGTACAATCAGGGGCTGAAAACGCGTTTAAAGCAATAAAAAGTTCATTTTGGCTCTCACACCTAAACTAAACGTTGTAGACTCAAAGTTTTTGCTGTATTTAGTGTATTCTAGCATCCTGAAGATGATTCCAGCATTAATTTCATTGTGCTTATGCTCATTTTGAAGATTTTGACATTTTCACCTAAGGTGCACAATCAGGCTGAAAACGCATTTAAAGCAATAAAAAGTTCATTTTGGCTCACACACCTAAACTAAACGTTGTAGACTCAAAAGTTTTGCTGTATTTAGTGTATTCTAGCATCCTGAAGATGATTCCAGCATTAATTTCATTGTGCTTATGCTCATTTTGAAGATTTTGACATTTTCACCTTAAGTGTACAATCAGGGGCTGAAAACGCGTTTAAAGCAATAAAAAGTTCATTTTGGCTCTCACACCTAAACTAAACGTTGTAGACTCAAATTTTTTGCTGTATTTAGTGTATTCTAGCATCCTGAAGATGATTCCAGCATTAATTTCATTGTGCTTATGCTCATTTTTAAGATTTTGACATTTTCACCTGAAGTGTACAATCAGGGGCTGAAAACGCGTTTAAAGCAATAAAAAGTTCATTTTGGCTCTCACACCTAAACTAAACGTTGTAGACTCAAAATTTTTGCTGTATTCAGTGCATTCTAGCATCCTGAAGATGATTCCAGCATTAATTTCATCGTGCTTATGCTCATTTTGAAGATTTTGACATTTTCACCTAAGGTGCACAATCAGGCTGAAAACGCGTTTAAAGCAATAAAAAGTTCATTTTGGCTCTCACACCTAAACTAAACGTTGTAGACTCAATTTTTTTGCTGTATTTAGTGTATTCTAGCATCCTGAAGATGATTCCAGCATTAATTTCATTGTGCTTATGCTCATTTTGAAGATTTTGACATTTTCACCTAAAGTGCACAATCAGGCTGAAAACGCATTTAAAGCAATAAAAAGTTCATTTTGGCTCTCACACCTAAACTAAACATTGTAGACTCAAAATTTTTGCTGTATTTAGTGTATTCTAGCATCCTGAAGATGATTCCAGCATTAATTTCATTGTGCTTATGCTCATTTTGAAGATTTTGACATTTTCACCTTAAGTGTACAATCAGGGGCTGAAAACGCGTTTAAAGCAATAAAAAGTTCATTTTGGCTCTCACACCTAAACTAAATGTTGTAGACTCAAAATTTATGCTGTATTTAGTATATTCTAGCATCCTGAAGATGATTCCAGCATTAATTTAATTGTGCTTATGCTCATTTTGAAGATTTTGACATTTTCACCTAAAGTGCACAATCAGGCTGAAAACGCATTTAAAGCAAAAAAGTTCATTTTGGCTCACACACCTAAAATAAACGTTGTAGACTCAGAATTTTTGCTGTATTTAGTGTATTCTAGCATCCTGAAGATGATTCCAGCATTAATTTAATCGCGCTTATGCTCATTTTGAAGATTTTGACATTTTCACCTTAAGTGCACAATCAGGCTGAAAACGCATTTAAAGCAATAAAAAGTTCATTTTGGCTCACACACCTAAAATAAACGTTGTAGACTCAAAATTTTTGCTGTATTTAGTGTATTCTAGCATCCTGAAGATGATTCCAGCATTAATTTCATTTTGCCTATGCTCATTTTTAAGATTTTGACATTTTCACCTTAAGTGTACAATCAGGGGCTGAAAACGCGTTTAAAATAATAAAAAGTTCATTTTGGCTCTCACACCTAAACTAAACGTTGTAGACTCAAAAGTTTTGCTGTATTTAGTGTATTCTAGCATCCTGAAGATGATTCCAGCATTAATTTCATTGTGCTTATGCTCATTTTGAAGATTTTGACATTTTCACCTAAAGTGCACAATCAGGCTGAAAACGCATTTAAAGCAATAAAAAGTTCATTTTGGCTCTCACACCTAAACTAAACGTTGTAGACTCAAAATTTTTGCTGTATTTAGTGCATTCTAGCATCCTGAAGATTATTCCAGCATTAATTTCATTGTTATGCTCATTTTGAAGATTTTGACATTTTCACCTTAAGTGTGCAATCAGGGGCTGAAAACGCGTTTAAAGCAATAAAAAGTTCATTTTGGCTCTCACACCTAAACTAAACGTTGTAGACTCAAAATTTTTGCTGTATTTAGTGTATTCTAGCATCCTGAAGATGATTCCAGCATTAATTTCATTGTGCTTATGCTCATTTTTAAGATTTTGACATTTTCACCTAAAGTGCACAATCAGGCTGAAAACGCATTTAAAGCAATAAAAAGTTCATTTTGGCTCTCACACCTAAACTAAACGTTGTAGACTCAAAAATTTTGCTGTATTTAGTGTATTTTAGCATCCTGAAGATGATTCCAGCATTAATTTCATTGTGCTTATGCTCATTTTTAAGATTTTGACATTTTCACCTTAAGTGTACAATCAGGGGCTGAAAACGCGTTTAAAGCAATAAAAAGTTCATTTTGGCTCTCACACCTAAACTAAACGTTGTAGACTCAAATTTTTTTGCTGTATTCAGTGTATTCTAGCATCCTGAAGATGATTCCAGCATTAATTTCATCGTGCTTATGCTCATTTTGAAGATTTTGACATTTTCACCTAAAGTGCACAATCAGGCTGAAAACGCATTTAAAGCAATAAAAAGTTCATTTTGGCTCACACACCTAAAATAAACGTTGTAGACTCAAAATTTTTGCTGTATTTAGTGTATTCTAGCATCCTGAAGATGATTCCAGCATTAATTTCATTGTGCTTATGCTCATTTTTAAGATTTTGACATTTTCACCTTAAGTGTACAATCAGGGGCTGAAAACGCGTTTAAAGCAATAAAAAGTTCATTTTGGCTCTCACACCAAAACTAAACGTTGTAGACTCAAATTTTTTGCTGTATTTAGTGTATTCTAGCATCCTGAAGATGATTCCAGCATTAATTTCATTGTGCTTATGCTCATTTTGAAGATTTTGACATTTTCAACTAAAGTGCACAATCAGGCTGAAAACGCATTTAAAGCCATAAAAAGTTCATTTTGGCTCTCACACCTAAACTAAACGTTGTAGACTCAAAATTTTTGCTGTATTTAGTGTATTCTAGCATCCTGAAGATGATTCCAGCATTAATTTCATTGTGCTTATGCTCATTTTGGAGATTTTGACATTTTCACCTTAAGTGTACAATCAGGGGCTGAAAACGCGTTTAAAGCAATAAAAAGTTCATTTTGGCTCTCACACCTAAACTAAACGTTGTAGACTCAAAAATTTTGTTGTATGTAGTTTATTCTAGCATCCTGAAGATGATTCCAGCATTAATTTCATCGTGCTTATGCTCATTTTGAAGATTTTGACATTTTCACCTAAAGTGCACAATCAGGCTGAAAACGCATTTAAAGCAATAAAAAGTTCATTTTGGCTCACACACCTAAAATAAACGTTGTAGACTCAAAACTTTTGCTGTATTTAGTGTATTCTAGCATCCTGAAGATGATTCTAGCATTAATTTCATTGTGCTTATGCTCATTTTTAAGATTTTGACATTTTCACCTTCAGTGTTCAATCAGGGGCTGAAAACGCGTTTAATGCAATAAAAAGTTCATTTTGGCTCTCACACCTAAAATAAACTTTGTAGACTCAAAATTTTTGCTGTATTTAGTGTATTCTAGCATCCTGAAGATGATTCCAGCATTAATTTCATTGTGCTTATGCTCATTTTTAAGATTTTTAAATTTTCACCTAAAGTGCACAATCAGGCTGAAAACGCATTTAAAGTAATAAAAAGTTCATTTTGGCTCTCACACCTAAACTAAACGTTGTAGACTCAAAATTTTTGCTGTATTTAGTGTATTCTAGCATCCTGAAGATGATTCTAGCATTAATTTCATTGTGCTTATGCTCATTTTTAAGATTTTGACATTTTCACCTTCAGTGTACAATCAGGGGCTGAAAACGCGTTTAAAGCAATAAAAAGTTCATTTTGGCTCTCACACCTAAAATAAACTTTGTAGACTCAAAATTTTTGCTGTATTTAGTGTATTCTAGCATCCTGAAGATGATTCCAGCATTAATTTCATTGTGCTTATGCTCATTTTTAAGATTTTTAAATTTTCACCTAAAGTGCACAATCAGGCTGAAAACGCATTTAAAGTAATAAAAAGTTCATTTTGGCTCTCACACCTAAACTAAACGTTGTAGACTCAAAATTTTTGCTGTATTTAGTGTATTCTAGCATCCTGAAGATGATTCCAGCATTAATTTCATTGTGCTTATGCTCATTTTTAAGATTTTGACATTTTCACCTTAAGTGTACAATCAAGGGCTGAAAACGCGTTTAAAGCAATAAAAAGTTCATTTTGGCTCTCACACCTAAACTAAACGTTATAGACTCAAAATTTTTGCTGTATTCAGTGTATTCTAGCATCCTGAAGATGATTCCAGCATTAATTTCATCGTGCTTATGCTCATTTTGAAGATTTTGACATTTTCACCTAAAGTGCACAATCAGGCTGAAAACGCATTTAAAGCAATAAAAAGTTCATTTTGGCTCACACACCTAAAATAAACGTTGTAGACTCAAAATTTTTGCTGTATTTAGTGTATTCTAGCATCCTGAAGATGATTCCAGCATTAATTTCATTGTGATTATGCTCATTTTTAAGATTTTGACATTTTCACCTTAAGTGTACAATCAGCGGCTGAAAACGCGTTTAAAGCAATAAAAAGTTCATTTTGGCTCTCACACCTAAAATAAACTTTGTAGACTCAAAATTTTTGCTGTATTTAGTGTATTCTAGCATCCTGAAGATGATTCCAGCATTAATTTCATTGTGCTTATGCTCATTTTGAAGATTTTGACATTTTCACCTTAAGTGTACAATCAGGGGCTGAAAACGCGTTTAAAGCAATAAAAAGTTCATTTTGGCTCTCACACCTAAACTAAATGTTGTAGACTCAAAATTTTTGCTGTATTTAGTATATTCTAGCATCCTGAAGATGATTCCAGCATTAATTTAATTGTGCTTATGCTCATTTTGAAGATTTTGACATTTTCACCTAAAGTGCACAATCAGGCTGAAAACGCATTTAAAGCAAAAAAGTTCATTTTGGCTCACACACCTAAAATAAACGTTGTAGACTCAGAATTTTTGCTGTATTTAGTGTATTCTAGCATCCTGAAGATGATTCCAGCATTAATTTAATCGCGCTTATGCTCATTTTGAAGATTTTGACATTTTCACCTTTAGTGCACAATCAGGCTGAAAACGCATTTAAAGCAATAAAAAGTTCATTTTGGCTCACACACCTAAAATAAACGTTGTAGACTCAAAATTTTTGCTGTATTTAGTGTATTCTAGCATCCTGAAGATGATTCCAGCATTAATTTCATTGTGCCTATGCTCATTTTTAAGATTTTGACATTTTCACCTTAAGTGTACAATCAGGGGCTGAAAACGCGTTTAAAATAATAAAAAGTTCATTTTGGCTCTCACACCTAAACTAAACGTTGTAGACTCAAAAGTTTTGCTGTATTTAGTGTATTCTAGCATCCTGAAGATGATTCCAGCATTAATTTCATTGTGCTTATGCTCATTTTGAAGATTTTGACATTTTCACCTAAAGTGCACAATCAGGCTGAAAACGCATTTAAAGCAATAAAAAGTTCATTTTGGCTCTCACACCTAAACAAAATGTTGTAGACTCAACATTTTTGCTGTATTTAGTGTATTCTAGCATCCTGAAGATGATTCCAGCATTAATTTCATTGTGCTTATGCTCATTTTTAAGATTTTGACATTTTCACCTAAAGTGCACAATCAGGCTGAAAACGCATTTAAAGCAATAAAAAGTTCATTTTGGCTCTCACACCTAAACTAAACGTTGTAGACTCAAAATTTTTGCTGTATTTAGTGCATTCTAGCATCCTGAAGATGATTCCAGCATTAATTTCATTGTTATGCTCATTTTGAAGATTTTGACATTTTCACCTTAAGTGTGCAATCAGGGGCTGAAAACGCGTTTAAAGCAATAAAAAGTTCATTTTGGCTCTCACACCTTAACTAAACGTTGTAGACTCAAAATTTTTGCTGTATTTAGTGTATTCTAGCATCCTGAAGATGATTCCAGCATTAATTTCATTGTGCTTATGCTCATTTTTAAGATTTTGACATTTTCACCTAAAGTGCACAATCAGGCTGAAAACGCATTTAAAGCAATAAAAAGTTCATTTTGGCTCTCACACCTAAACTAAACGTTGTAGACTCAAAAATTTTGCTGTATTTAGTGTATTTTAGCATCCTGAAGATGATTCCAGCATTAATTTCATTGTGCTTATGCTCATTTTTAAGATTTTGACATTTTCACCTTAAGTGTACAATCAAAGGCTGAAAATGCGTTTAAAGCAATAAAAAGTTCATTTTGGCTCTCACACCTAAACTAAACGTTGTAGACTCAAATTTTTTTGCTGTATTCAGTGTATTCTAGCATCCTGAAGATGATTCCAGCATTAATTTCATCGTGCTTATGCTCATTTTGAAGATTTTGACATTTTCACCTAAAGTGCACAATCAGGCTGAAAACGCATTTAAAGCAATAAAAAGTTCATTTTGGCTCACACACCTAAAATAAACGTTGTAGACTCAAAATTTTTGCTGTATTTAGTGTATTCTAGCATCCTGAAGATGATTCCAGCATTAATTTCATTGTGCTTATGCTCATTTTTAAGATTTTGACATTTTCACCTTAAGTGTACAATCAGGGGCTGAAAACGCGTTTAAAGCAATAAAAAGTTCATTTTGGCTCTCACACCAAAACTAAACGTTGTAGACTCAAATTTTTTGCTGTATTTAGTGTATTCTAGCATCCTGAAGATGATTCCAGCATTAATTTCATTGTGCTTATGCTCATTTTGAAGATTTTGACATTTTCAACTAAAGTGCACAATCAGGCTGAAAACGCATTTAAAGCAATAAAAAGTTCATTTTGGCTCTCACACCTAAACAAAACGTTGTAGACTCAAAAATTTTGTTGTATGTAGTGTATTCTAGCATCCTGAAGATGATTCAAGCATTAATTTAATTGTGATTATGCTCATTTTGAAGATTTTGACATTTTCACCTTACGTGTACAATCAGGCTGAAAACGCATTTAAAGCCATAAAAAGTTCATTTTGGCTCTCACACCTAAACTAAACATTGTAGACTCAAAATTTTTGCTGTATTTAGTGTATTCTAGCATCCTGAAGATGATTCCAGCATTAATTTCATTGTGCTTATGCTCATTTTGGAGATTTTGACATTTTCACCTTAAGTGTACAATCAGGGGCTGAAAACGCGTTTAAAGCAATAAAAAGTTCATTTTGGCTCTCACACCTAAACTAAACGTTGTAGACTCAAAAATTTTGTTGTATGTAGTGTATTCTAGCATCCTGAAGATGATTCAAGCATTAATTTAATTGTGATTATGCTCATTTTGAAGATTTTGACATTTTCACCTTACGTGTACAATCAGGGGCTGAAAACGCGTTTAAAGCAATAAAAAGTTCATTTTGGCTCTCACACCTAAACTAAACGTTGTAGACTCAAAGTTTTTGCTGTATTTAGTGTAATCTAGCATCCTGAAGATGATTCCAGCATTAATTTCATTGTGCTTATGCTCATTTTGAAGATTTTGACATTTTCACCTAAAGTGCACAATCAGGCTGAAAACGCATTTAAAGCAATAAAAAGTTCATTTTGGCTCTCACACCTAAACAAAACGTTGTAGACTCCAAATTTTTGCTGTATTTAGTGTATTCTAGCATCCTGAAGATGATTCCAGCATTAATTTCATTGTGCTTATGCTCATTTTGAAGATTTTGACATTTTCACCTAAAGTGCACAATCAGGCTGAAAACGCATTTAAAGCAATAAAAAGTTCATTTTGGCTCTCACACCTAAACAAAACGTTGTAGACTCAAAATTTTTGCTGTATTTAGTGTATTCTAGCATCCTGAAGATGATTCCAGCATTAATTTCATTGTGCTTATGCTCATTTTTAAGATTTTGACATTTTCACCTAAAGTGCACAATCAGCCTGAAAACGCATTTTAAGCAATAAAAAGTTCATTTTGGCTCTCACACCTAAACTAAACGTTGTAGAATCAAAATTTTTGCTGTATTCAGTGCATTCTAGCATCCTGAAGATGATTCCAGCATTAATTTCATCGTGCTTATGCTCATTTTGAAGATTTTGACATTTTCACCAAAGGTGCACAATCAGGCTGAAAACGCGTTTAAAGCAATAAAAAGTTCATTTTGGCTCTCACACCTAAACTAAACGTTGTAGACTCAAATTTTTTGCTGTATTTAGTGTATTCTAGCATCCTGAAGATGATTCCAGCATTAATTTCATTGTGCTTATGCTCATTTTGAAGATTTTGACATTTTCACCTAAAGTGCACAATCAGGCTGAAAACGCATTTAAAGCAATAAAAAGTTCATTTTGGCTCTCACACCTAAACTAAACATTGTAGACTCAAAATTTTTGCTGTATTTAGTGTATTCTAGCATCCTGAAGATGATTCCAGCATTAATTTCATTGTTGCTTATGCTCATTTTGAAGATTTTGACATTTTCACCTTAAGTGTACAATCAGGGGCTGAAAACGCGTTTAAAGCAATAAAAAGTTCATTTTGGCTCTCACACCTAAACTAAACGTTGTAGACTCAAAATTTTTGCTGTATTTAATGTATTCTAGCATCCTGAAGATGATTCCAGCATTAATTTCATTGTGCTTATGCTCATTTTGAAGATTTTGACATTTTCACCTTACGTGTACAATCAGGGGCTGAAAACGCGTTTAAAGCAATAAAAAGTTCATTTTGGCTCTCACACCTAAACTAAACGTTGTAGACTCAAAGTTTTTGCTGTATTTAGTGTATTCTAGCATCCTGAAGATGATTCCAGCATTAATTTCATTGTGCTTATGCTCATTTTGAAGATTTTGACATTTTTACCTTAAGTGCACAATCAGGCTGAAAACGCATTTAAAGCCATAAAAAGTTCATTTTGGCTCTCACACCTAAACTAAACGTTGTAGACTCAAAATTTTTGCTGTATTTAGTGTATTCTAGCATCCTGAAGATGATTCCAGCATTAATTTCATTGTGCTTATGCTCATTTTGGAGATTTTGACATTTTCACCTTAAGTGTACAATCAGGGGCTGAAAACGCGTTTAAAGCAATAAAAAGTTCATTTTGGCTCTCACACCTAAACTAAACGTTGTAGACTCAAAAATTTTGTTGTATGTAGTGTATTTTAGCATCCTGAAGATGATTCAAGCATTAATTTAATTGTGATTATGCTCATTTTGAAGATTTTGACATTTTCACCTTACGTGTACAATCAGGGGCTGAAAACGCGTTTAAAGCAATAAAAAGTTCATTTTGGCTCTCACACCTAAACTAAACGTTGTAGACTCAAAGTTTTTGCTGTATTTAGTGTAATCTAGCATCCTGAAGATGATTCCAGCATTAATTTCATTGTGCTTATGCTCATTTTGAAGATTTTGACATTTTCACCTAAAGTGCACAATCAGGCTGAAAACGCATTTAAAGCAATAAAAAGTTCATTTTGGCTCTCACACCTAAACAAAACGTTGTAGACTCAAAATTTTTGCTGTATTTAGTGTATTCTAGCATCCTGAAGATGATTCCAGCATTAATTTCATTGTGCTTATGCTCATTTTGAAGATTTTGACATTTTCACCTAAAGTGCACAATCAGGCTGAAAACGCATTTAAAGCAATAAAAAGTTCATTTTGGCTCTCACACCTAAACAAAACGTTGTAGACTCAAAATTTTTGCTGTATTTAGTGTATTCTAGCATCCTGAAGATGATTCCAGCATTAATTTCATTGTGCTTATGCTCATTTTTAAGATTTTGACATTTTCACCTAAAGTGCACAATCAGGCTGAAAACGCATTTTAAGCAATAAAAAGTTCATTTTGGCTCTCACACCTAAACTAAACGTTGTAGACTCAAATTTTTTGCTGTATTCAGTGCATTCTAGCATCCTGAAGATGATTCCAGCATTAATTTCATCGTGCTTATGCTCATTTTGAAGATTTTGACATTTTCACCTAAGGTGCACAATCAGGCTGAAAACGCGTTTAAAGCAATAAAAAGTTCATTTTGGCTCTCACACCTAAACTAAACGTTGGAGACTCAAATTTTTTGCTGTATTTAGTGTATTCTAGCATCCTGAAGATGATTCCAGCATTAATTTCATTGTGCTTATGCTCATTTTGAAGATTTTGACATTTTCACCTTAAGTGTACAATCAGGGGCTGAAAACGCGTTTAAAGCAATAAAAAGTTCATTTTGGCTCTCACACCAAAACTAAACGTTGTAGACTCAAAATTTTTGCTGTATTTAATGTATTCTAGCATCCTGAAGATGATTCCAGCATTAATTTCATTGTGCTTATGCTCATTTTGAAGATTTTGACATTTTCACCTTACGTGTACAATCAGGGGCTGAAAACGCGTTTAAAGCAATAAAAAGTTCATTTTGGCTCTCACACCTAAACTAGACGTTGTAGACTCAAAGTTTTTGCTGTATTTAGTGTATTCTAGCATCCTGAAGATGATTCCAGCATTAATTTCATTGTGCTTATGCTCATTTTGAAGATTTTGACATTTTCACCTAAGGTGCACAATCAGGCTGAAAACGCATTTAAAGCAATAAAAAGTTCATTTTGGCTCACACACCTAAACTAAACGTTGTAGACTCAAAAGTTTTGCTGTATTTAGTGTATTCTAGCATCCTGAAGATGATTCCAGCATTAATTTCATTGTGCTTATGCTCATTTTGAAGATTTTGACATTTTCACCTAAAGTGCACAATCAGGCTGAAAACGCATTTAAAGCAATAAAAAGTTCATTTTGGCTCTCAGACCTAAACTAAACGTTGTAGACTCAAATTTTTTGCTGTATTCAGTGCATTCTAGCATCCTGAAGATGATTCCAGCATTAATTTCATCGTGCTTATGCTCATTTTGAAGATTTTGACATTTTCACCTAAGGTGGACAATCAGGCTGAAAACGCGTTTAAAGCAATAAAAAGTTCATTTTGGCTCTCACACCTAAACTAAACGTTGTAGACTCAAATTTTTTGCTGTATTTAGTGTATTCTAGCATCCTGAAGATGATTCCAGCATTAATTTCATTGTGCTTATGCTCATTTTGAAGATTTTGACATTTTCACCTTAAGTGTACAATCAGGGGCTGAAAACGCGTTTAAAGCAATAAAAAGTTCATTTTGGCTCTCACACCAAAACTAAACGTTGTAGACTCAAAATTTTTGCTGTATTTAATGTATTCTAGCATCCTGAAGATGATTCCAGCATTAATTTCATTGTGCTTATGCTCATTTTGAAGATTTTGACATTTTCACCTTACGTGTACAATCAGGGGCTGAAAACGCGTTTAAAGCAATAAAAAGTTAATTTTGGCTCTCACACCTAAACTAAACGTTGTAGACTCAAAGTTTTTGCTGTATTTAGTGTATTCTAGCATCCTGAAGATGATTCCAGCATTAATTTCATTGTGCTTATGCTCATTTTGAAGATTTTGACATTTTCACCTAAGGTGCACAATCAGGCTGAAAACGCATTTAAAGCAATAAAAAGTTCATTTTGGCTCTCACACCTAAACTAGACGTTGTAGACTCAAAGTTTTTGCTGTATTTAGTGTATTCTAGCATCCTGAAGATGATTCCAGCATTAATTTCATTGTGCTTATGCTCATTTTGAAGATTTTGACATTTTCACCTAAGGTGCACAATCAGGCTGAAAACGCATTTAAAGCAATAAAAAGTTCATTTTGGCTCACACACCTAAACTAAACGTTGTAGACTCAAAAGTTTTGCTGTATATAGTGTATTCTAGCATCCTGAAGATGATTCCAGCATTAATTTCATTGTGCTTATGCTCATTTTGAAGATTTTGACATTTTCACCTAAAGTGCACAATCAGGCTGAAAACGCATTTAAAGCAATAAAAAGTTCATTTTGGCTCTCAGACCTAAACTAAACGTTGTAGACTCAATTTTTTTGCTGTATTCAGTGCATTCTAGCATCCTGAAGATGATTCCAGCATTAATTTCATCGTGCTTATGCTCATTTTGAAGATTTTGACATTTTCACCTAAGGTGCACAATCAGGCTGAAAACGCGTTTAAAGCAATAAAAAGTTCATTTTGGCTCTCAGACCTAAACTAAACGTTGTAGACTCAAATTTTTTGCTGTATTCAGTGCATTCTAGCATCCTGAAGATGATTCCAGCATTAATTTCATCGTGCTTATGCTCATTTTGAAGATTTTGACATTTTCACCTAAGGTGCACAATCAGGCTGAAAACGCGTTTAAAGCAATAAAAAGTTCATTTTGGCTCTCACACCTAAACTAAACGTTGTAGACTCAAATTTTTTGCTGTATTTAGTGTATTCTAGCATCCTGAAGATGATTCCAGCATTAATTTCATTGTGCTTATGCTCATTTTGAAGATTTTGACATTTTCACCTTAAGTGTACAATCAGGGGCTGAAAACGCGTTTAAAGCAATAAAAAGTTCATTTTGGCTCTCACACCAAAACTAAACGTTGTAGACTCAAAATTTTTGCTGTATTTAATGTATTCTAGCATCCTGAAGATGATTCCAGCATTAATTTCATTGTGCTTATGCTCATTTTGAAGATTTTGACATTTTCACCTTACGTGTACAATCAGGGGCTTAAAACGCGTTTAAAGCAATAAAAAGTTCATTTTGGCTCTCACACCTAAACTAAACGTTGTAGACTCAAAGTTTTTGCTGTATTTAGTGTATTCTAGCATCCTGAAGATGATTCCAGCATTAATTTCATTGTGCTTATGCTCATTTTGAAGATTTTGACATTTTTACCTAAAGTGCACAATCAGGCTGAAAACGCATTTAAAGCCATAAAAAGTTCATTTTGGCTCTCACACCTAAACTAAACGTTGTAGACTCAAAGTTTTTGCTGTATTTAGTGTATTCTAGCATCCTGAAGATGATTCCAGCATTAATTTCATTGTGCTTATGCTCATTTTGAAGATTTTGACATTTTTACCTAAAGTGCACAATCAGGCTGAAAACGCATTTAAAGCCATAAAAAGTTCATTTTGGCTCTCACACCTAAACAAAACGTTGTAGACTCAAAATTTTTGCTGTATTTAGTGTATTCTAGCATCCTGAAGATGATTCCAGCATTAATTTCATTGTGCTTATGCTCATTTTTAAGATTTTGACATTTTCACCTTAAGTGTACAATCAGGGGCTGAAAACGCGTTTAAAGCAATAAAAAGTTCATTTTCGCTCTCACACCTAAACTAAACGTTGTAGACTCAAAATTTTTGCTGTATTCAGTGCATTCTAGCATCCTGAAGATGATTCCAGCATTAATTTCATCGTGCTTATGCTCATTTTGAAGATTTTGACATTTTCACCTAAGGTGCACAATCAGGCTGAAAACGCGTTTAAAGCAATAAAAAGTTCATTTTGGCTCTCACACCTAAACTAAACGTTGTAGACTCAAATTTTTTGCTGTATTTAGTGTATTCTAGCATCCTGAAGATGATTCCAGCATTAATTTCATTGTGCTTATGCTCATTTTGAAGATTTTGACATTTTCACCTAAAGTGCACAATCAGGCTGAAAACGCATTTAAAGCAATAAAAAGTTCATTTTGGCTCTCACACCTAAACTAAACATTGTAGACTCAAAATTTTTGCTGTATTTAGTGTATTCTAGCATCCTGAAGATGATTCCAGCATTAATTTCATTGTGCTTATGCTCATTTTGAAGATTTTGACATTTTCACCTTACGTGTACAATCAGGGGCTGAAAACGCGTTTAAAGCAATAAAAAGTTCATTTTGGCTCTCACACCTAAACTAAACGTTGTAGACTCAAAGTTTTTGCTGTATTTAGTGTATTCTAGCATCCTGAAGATGATTCCAGCATTAATTTCATTGTGCTTATGCTCATTTTGAAGATTTTGACATTTTTACCTAAAGTGCACAATCAGGCTGAAAACGCATTTAAAGCCATAAAAAGTTCATTTTGGCTCTCACACCTAAACTAAACGTTGTAGACTCAAAGTTTTTGCTGTATTTAGTGTATTCTAGCATCCTGAAGATGATTCCAGCATTAATTTCATTGTGCTTATGCTCAATTTGAAGATTTTGACATTTTCACCTAAGGTGCACAATCAGGCTGAAAACGCATTTAAAGCAATAAAAAGTTCATTTTGGCTCACACACCTAAACTAAACGTTGTAGACTCAAATTTTTTGCTGTATTTAGTGTATTCTAGCATCCTGAAGATGATTCCAGCATTAATTTCATTGTGCTTATGCTCATTTTGAAGATTTTGACATTTTCACCTAAAGTGCACAATCAGGCTGAAAACGCATTTAAAGCAATAAAAAGTTCATTTTGGCTCTCACACCTAAACTAAACATTGTAGACTCAAAATTTTTGCTGTATTTAGTGTATTCTAGCATCCTGAAGATGATTCCAGCATTAATTTCATTGTGCTTATGCTCATTTTGAAGATTTTGACATTTTCACCTTACGTATACAATCAGGGGCTGAAAACGCGTTTAAAGCAATAAAAAGTTCATTTTGGCTCTCACACCTAAACTAAACGTTGTAGACTCAAAGTTTTTGCTGTATTTAGTGTATTCTAGCATCCTGAAGATGATTCCAGCATTAATTTCATTGTGCTTATGCTCATTTTGAAGATTTTGACATTTTTACCTAAAGTGCACAATCAGGCTGAAAACGCATTTAAAGCCATAAAAAGTTCATTTTGGCTCTCACACCTAAACTAAACGTTGTAGACTCAAAGTTTTTGCTGTATTTAGTGTATTCTAGCATCCTGAAGATGATTCCAGCATTAATTTCATTGTGCTTATGCTCATTTTGAAGATTTTGACATTTTTACCTAAAGTGCACAATCAGGCTGAAAACGCATTTAAAGCCATAAAAAGTT